>NC_090266.1:770579943-770892720 GCF_040414725.1 Anabrus simplex
CAATCAATACAGGATATGCCCACCACGAGCTGCAATACATTGATGAATTCATCGAGGCATGGCGTCAATAAGGCCCTGGATCGCTTCCTGAGGAACTGTGGCCCATACTTGCTGCACTGCACGGGTCAGTTGTTCCAGAGTTATGGGTGGCTGAGGACGGTTGGCCAGTGGTCGACCCAACATGTCCCACACATGCTCAATAGGACGGAGGTCCGGGGATCTGGCTGTCCATTCTAAGGTTGTGATGTCGTTGAGAGCTTCTCTGGAGATGCGTGCAGTGTGAACCCGGGAATTTTCCTGATGAAACATCCCATTAGCAATGTTCGCCATCATACGGACAACCACTGGATTGAGTACCCAATCAACGTACTGTCGAGCAGTCATAGTGCCCTCAACAAGCACTAATTGTGATTTAACATTAAAGCCAATAGCTCTCCAGACCATAATGCTTGGTGTTGGCTCTGTGTGCCTCTCGACAATAAGATCTGGGTGGCCCCTCTCCCCGGTACGTCGGCGCACACGATTCCGGCGATCACTGCGGGCAAGACAGAAGCGCGATTCATCACTAAAGACGACCCTATGCCATTCGTCGACCCACGTCGACCTTTCGCGACACCAGGCCAGCCTTACACGTCGCTGTTGTGGGGTCAATGGAACACCTTCTGCAGGTACACGGGCTCGTAAGTCAGCTGCATGCAGGCGATTACCAACTGTTTGTTGTGTAACGTGGGGTGCCACAGTCGCTCGAATTTGCGCTGCTGTTGCATGGGGTTCCATCCGGGCCATCCGAATGATGCGGCGATCCTCTCTCACAGCTGTCTGTCGCGCTGGGCCTGTGCCAGATCTACGAATGTGGGTACCTTCATTTGACCACTGCTGCCATACACGTTGTACCGTAGATGCCTGTCGGCCAACACGTGCAGCGACAGTCCTTAGCGATAATCCAGCCTCACACAGCCCAATTATCCGAGCGCTCTCAAACGGCGACAGTTGTTGATAGCGTGCTCTTCTCTGTCGTCGAGGCATGTTTGACGGGGAACACTTCACTGCACAGACTGCAAGTCAACTACGCTACACCAGAGTCCGTATACTGGAGTTGATTCCTCCGCGACCCATCACGTGGGGAGACCTGTAGCAACAATCCAATGGGTCTGGAACTTTGATCGTTTACATACCTACATGGCATCGTTCCATATCTTGAAAATCAACACAAACGACCAATGCCTTCATGGTGTTGCAATTTCCATTTTCTTAAGTGTATTATCCTTATATCGAGCTATTTTACATACTGCTAACTGAATACTTCTTTCTCCAGTGAGTCCTCATCAATACGCTTCCCTTGTTCATTAATGATCTGTGGAATGTATTTCCTGGAATCTTCCATTTTTCACTAAAATTCATATGACTGCCAATTATGATCGCCATCGTGTTATTTTTCGCTGACATTTTTGCTAAATTCAATTTTCTAGTAAGTTACTTCGATCTCTCATTACTACCACAACCATTCCAAACTAATTCTTACCGGGCGAGTTGGCCGTGCGCGTAGAGGCGCGCGGCTGTGAGCTTGCATCCGGGAGATAGTAGGTTCGAATCCCACTATCGGCAGCCCTGAAAATGGTTTTCCGTGGTTTCCCATTTTCACACCAGGCAAATGCTGGGGCTGTACCTTAATTAAGGCCACGGCCGCTTCCTTCCAACTCCTAGGCCTTTCCTATCCCATTGTCGCCATAAGACCTATCTGTGTCGGTGCGACGTAAAGCCCCTAGCAAAAAAAAAAACTAATTCTTTCTAGCATGCACCTCCTACTTAATCTCTTTTTTTCTCTCTGCAATAATGTAGTGGGTCTTTCCCATTCCTTACCACATTTAAAGGTACCTATCTGTTTTCACATTCCTCAACAATTGCTTTAAACCCACCCCGCAGGCTGTTTAAATTTTTATTTGCCATTTTCCATTGATCATAGTTACGTTTTAAAAACTCCATGCCTCTCTTATTAACCATAAGGTATTAATTAATAGTCCTACTTTTACAACTTTACTTTTTATCGCAATTATTATTAATATCAACAAAAAGAGCTTCGTGATCATTTGTACCATCTATCACTTCTGTTTCTCTATAGAGCTCGTCTGGCTTTATCAGCACCACGTGTAATTTATTATTCCCTCTAGTTGTCCGATTCGTTGGCTGAGCGGTCAGCGTACTGGCCTTCGGTTCAGAGGGTCCCGGGTTCGAATCCCGGCCGGGTCGGGGATTTTAACCTTAATTGGTTAATTCCAATGGCACGGGGGCTGGGTGTATGTGTTGTCTTCATCATCATTTCATCTTCATCACGACGCGCAGGTCACCTACGGGTGTCAAATAGAAAGACCTGCACTTGGCGAGCCGAACCCGTCCTGGGATATCCCGGCACTAAAAGCCATACGACATTTCATTTCATTTTTCCTCTAGTTGGTTCCGTCACTTTCTGATTCAGCTCTCCTTGTCTGATTAACTTATTGACCATTTGTTGATCGTAGCTTGTGTCTTTCGTATTTCGTTCTCAGTTAACATTTGGTAGATTGGGATCACCCGCTATAGTAACGTTTCTTTTTGTGTCGTTCCCTACAGAGCTGATTATCTTATCATATAAGTTTAATTCCGCATCAGCGTCAGCGCCAGCCTTGCCGTATCGTACACCCTAAAAACATCAAGTTGCTTATTATCTTTTGAGATGAGCCTGACACATAGAATTTCATGTTTTTCATGCTTAAATTTTTCGTAGCTTAAAAATTCTTCTTTCACCAGCATTAATACTACCCCTCCTACCGTACCAATCCTATCTCTATGATAAACTCTCCAGTTCCGTTAGATAATTTCCACATGCATAATATTACTTCTCAGCCATGATTCAACTTCTATTAGACCATATAGGGTACAATATCTGGTAAATATAGATTTATTAAATTACTTAATTCTGTTCCTTTCTTTACATTTCATCTACAGTTTTACGCTAACAACTGTATGTCATCTTTACTTGCCTTCCAGCACCCTATAGTCTCGTCACCGCTGCTTACTTCAGCCCGTTTCCTTGATTGTACCTCACTATAACTCTGTCGCAGTAAATGGGATATGGGCTTCCCCACTTCAGACATGCACGAAAGAAGAACAACAGTATGTTATTTGATTTCTGGGTGCTGTGTTGTAGGTCTGTATCCTACTGAAGTTCATCAACGAATGACGATTTAGTATGGTGATATTGTACATATTCGTGGCAGTAGCATGACAATGCTCGGCCCCCTACTGCCCATGTAACAGCTGCGACCATCCAAGATCTGCGCATTGAGTGTCTCTCACGTCCGTCATATTAAACATAACTCGCTCATAGTGGTTGTCACATGATCGGGCCACTCGAGGAGGCAGTGAGAGGAAGGGCGTTCCGTTCGGACCAAGATGAAGGGTGAGTGGCTGCGCAGACAAACATGGGATTTTTTCTAGAGGAATCCATGCACTTTGTAAGCGCCGGATGATTTGCATTCAACGTAACGGAGACTACGTAGAAAAATGATACAATTGCGCACCACTTTCGCTCAATATTATAAACAGAAAAAATATTTACATTTTTCGTTCAGCTCGCCTCCATAGATCACAGGGCGCGCACCGCGCTTACATTTTTAAAAATTATAAATATCTGTGTATTCGATGGTCGTTGGGCTATGAAAGCGAACCCCTTCCTACCTTCCATAGGCATTATTGCGAACTAATACGTTCTGTTAGAGATCAATTATTCAGTTGTAGCACGATGGCTTCCAGATCCTGACAGTCGCTCCCAATGTAGTATCAAGATCGACTACAATATCTCAGACCTTAATGCTACTATCGATTGGCGGGAACATGGTGGAATTCGTGGTGGTCGTAAGGGATGTGTGGTTCGCACATGATTCTTTGTTTACATTGTGTTTAGGGGACAGAAAGTACTATTTTATCCGCGTTATTAAGTGTAAAGAATATACGCAGTCATTAACGAGTATTTCATATTGTGTAGGCCTAGTGTTAGAGGTGTAAATAATTGTGCATAACAGAGTCTATAATTGTACTATAACAGTTATAGCATTTGCCAAAATGTGTCGTTCGTGCTGCATACTAGGTTGTAGATTAAATTATACTGTTGCAGATATTTCAGTTTTTAAATTCCCTGAATATAAAGTATTAAGGGAGAAACGTATCCACCGGGAAAGTTAAGTCAAAGGCTAAACCGTTTAACGCACTGAACCAAGATTTGTGGTTAGGAAGTATCTCTTTCCAACAGAAAGTGGTAGTGTTCTAGGGAGACAAGTTGAATTTTGCTAAGATTTGATCTACTTTCGGCCGGCCCCGTGGTGTAGGGGTAGCGTGCCTTCCTCTCTCCCGGAGGTCCCGGGTTCGATTCTCTCGACCTGAGGGCTGGTTCGAGGTCCACTCAGCCTACGTGTTTAGAACTGAGCTATCTGACGGTGAGATGGCGGCCCCGGTCTCGAAAGCCCAGAATAACCACCGAGAGGATGCGTCGTGCTGACCACACGGCCCCTCGTAAACTGCAGGCCTTTGGGCTAAGCAGTGGTCGCTGGGCAGGCCAAAGCCCTTTCAAGGGCGTAAGTGCCGTGGGTTTTTTTAATCTACTTTTGATGACCTCCGAACAAACTCCTGGTTTCACTTTACGTAGATGATAGAGCCCTTTATACTAACGTACACGATGATGGTAGATTTGACGGTGTCTATTATGGAATGCCTGTTTCGAAGTGTCGAGCATCCTTATTGTGAAGGCGTTTCATAAGAAAATAGGTGTGTGCCAACCGAGACCTTCTGTATGACGGCTGGGATACCAGATGTACAATTTGATGAGTCAATTTACAATTACAAATGTCTTTCCTCCTCCGGTAGGATTTACATTCTAGTGAATATTGTAGAGGATGCCTTCATTCGTGATAGTGATATGTATATAGTAAGGTGTAGGAAAATAACATTTGCTGTGGAATGTTACTGGTTTTATTAGTTTCAGCTTAGGGCACAGTATCCACCAGAGCTTATGATATGTACTCCTACAATTTCTAACACATATCCAGGAACCTATTAGTTGATACAAAGAACTAACATCATGGTTCCGGCTCATCGTGTACCTCTGTGATAGAATAGGTTCGTAAGAATACTACTAAAGCTTGTTCTAAATTTGACCTGGAACTCCTTGTATCCTACAGCTACTGAGAGGCAGAAAGTTGCTCTAGCTGTGAGAATTTATCCTAACAAATCATACGATTTTACACATTGAGTTTACTGTTATTTCTGAGGGCACTGTCCAATTTCTGAATGTAATATCTAAATGATGGATCCACAGAGATGTGCCTGGCCTATATGTTCACATCAACTTACTTTGAAATTTTTATCGTACCAATTCTGTCTTAATATTTCTGTAAATGCTCAGTTAGGATTGCATTTATGGAGATCGTCAAATCTACCGCCATAGTGTACCTTAGTAAAATGAACGCTATAATCCTTTATTACTATGTTAAGTGTAACCAGCTGGTTGTTAGATAAAAATGATCTATTGCATGTCATTTAGTTACGTGTTTCGTTTGTCAGTGTTGTTATTCATATTTTAAACGATGTTGAGGTACTGCATTAACCTAACTAATGCATTCGTTCGCAATCCTCTTCTTGCTTATTGTGCACCATTCCAATTATTGTCTACTAAGTGCATGGTTTTGACATTCGTCTTGGAGATCCTGAAGGAAAGTAATCAAACATGTGAAGCTTTCGCATCGAAATGAAGTTATTTAGATGACTTCCTAACCTTGACCAGTCATCATCTGATGCCCCTATGACGTCCACCATTTTGGGTTTGGTATTATGGTCTGATATATTGTAGTCGGTCTTGGTAGTGTCCTTCAGGTGAGAGCAGAGTTCAACTACGATCAACCGCATACGAAACACGAATGCGACGAACGATAGGTTAATTTCCTTTAATAGTCAATCGGAATTCGCTTTCTGGATGTATATGATTCTATGAATAGGAAATGTGTTTAGAATACTGTATAGTAATTCACATATTACTTCCTGGCGCCGGTTTCCAAGCTCAAAGTAACTTTATCTTGATTGAATAAAGTACGGCTTGCGTGAGACATAGCAACAACTTGTTCAGTTTTACTGCTGAAAAAGAATGAAAATAATGAGCTACCTTTAATAGCGGCCTACTGAGAGATTGTGTGTTATACGACAGCTACTCAAGATATTAGAAAAATTCAGTAAAGGGGAAATAATGCTTCCCTACCTAGGGAATAGACATTATTTTTATGATACACAAAATATATCAGAGATGTATTTCTTGAGTATTAGGCTCAGTTAACAGACCAGCCAGTATAATGAGGACTCACACCACAGTAATCCCCTTGGGAATTTGAGGCTTCTTATCACGCTGCTGAGCCAAGCGTTTAACGGATGCATTACAGAACGGGACTGAACACGTTGGTGGGCAAAGGTCAGTCTTTCTTCGGTGGCCAGAGCATTTGTTTTTGGCCCGGTTCACATGTAACGATTTATCGTCAACCTTGGAGTTTTGACAGAAGACTGAAAGTTGGTTTCGCGTCTACATTACTCATGCTTACCCAGACTTTTACTGTCTATTACAATAATACCATCATTGAGGAGGCATTGCTGATTACCGTATTTTCGTCATCATCACGTTCAGTATGGAATCTGCTGCGGGTGCTGGCGAATGAGTAGTGTATTGCTTTCATTTATGTGCGTTTAAAGGTGTCATATCTAAGACAATGGTCTCTTGACATTTTCAGAGTCAGGCATATGCCTTGCTTATTAAATAAGTGTAAAAAAGTCCACCATGCGTCCACCACTGATACTTTATAAAAATTATAAACTCTTTTCGCATTACTTATCGTAGCGATTGGTTGAAGTGAAGAAGCCAATGCGTTCCAGGGTCCTCTGCAGAAGAATTTTATAAATTTCTTCTCTGGTACTTCCATTTGCTTTCTTTTCTGAGTGATCAAGAACTATCTACAGAATCAAAGAATATCTGCACTGATCCTCGTACGCACTGGGCGGAGGACTGACAAGTAACCCAGTAAATCCAGTCTGTAATGTGACGGGTACTATTCCACCCTTTTCTTTGAGGATAATGAAGAGCTTACCAACAAATGCTCCCAGCAAGCTAATTAAAAGAATCCTCTTATAGGAGTTTATCATGGCATTTATATTCATGGCAACAGCTCCAGTTTTATCTTTTAAAGCCAGAGTTCTTGGGCGATGCATTTCAAGCTGGAAACCATTTTGGTTAGCGTTACAGACATATTTGCAGTCAAAAGTACATAAAATCTGCTGTATGTTGCTAACGAAGTCTACAGCAGTTTGCTCTATGTGAGGCTGGCGTTTGTGTTTATCAATCAATCAATCAATCAATCAATCAATCAATCAATCAATCAATCAATCAATCAATCAATCAATCAATCAATCAATCAATCAATCAATCAATCAATCAATCAATCAATCAATCAATCAATCAATCAATCAATCAATCAATCAATCAATCAATCAATCAATCAATCAATCAATCAATCAATCAATCAATCAATCAATCAATCAATCAATCAATCAATCAATGATCTGCATTTAGGGCTGTCGCCCAGGTGATAGATTCTCTATGAACTGTTTCCCTAGCTTTTTCTTAAACATTTACAAAGAACTTCTTACACCTAGAATTTCATGTTCCTCATCCTTAACTTTTTCGTAGCTTACAAATTCTTCTTTCACCAGTAAAATTAATCCCCCTCTTATCATTCCTAACCTGTCTCTACGATAAACGTCCCGGTTCGGTGAGAAAATTTCCGCATCCACAATGTCACTTCACAGCCATGATTCAATTCCTATTACACAAACTGGTAAACATACTGTATATCTGTCTAATTACTTAATTCTATTCCTTACTTTACAATAATTCTACAGTTTAACACTAACAATTTTATGTCATACTTACTCGACTTCATGTTTCCTATAACTGTCATCATCGCTCTCTGCTCCACCTCGTTTACCTGAATGTATCCAGACAAACCTCCTAACTTATATGTACCATTGCGGTTCAAGTGAAGGCCATCTCACCATTGATCCCTATCTCCTACCCATCCATTAGGATCTACAAATCTCATTCCCAGTTTCTCACATACCCATTCCATAGTCTCACTTAAATCTCCAGTTACCCTCCATTCAGTATCCCTCCTACACAGTATCCCACTGTTAATAATCTCTGCTTCCTTAAACTCTTCGTGCTGCCGTAACCAGATCCCAAACATCTACAACTATGTTAGTACCAGTTTCTGATTGCCTTACGTAGTTGGTACCAACATGGAAAATTACCACCCTCTCCTTACCCTCCTCCTTCCCTTCTATTTTCCTCAACATCCGCCTTAACCTAATTCCTGGATAACACTCTACCGTGGTTCCCTTTCCTCCGCATACATTCCCACGAGCCTGACCATTGAGTCACGCATGACGAGAGCCTCAACCCCACCCTCATTACTTCCCCTCCACTCCTGGTCTCCCCTAATTTCCCCGACGCCTTCAGAACTCACTTCCTCGTCCCTTTTCTCCCTCACACTGCCGTGTTCCACCTCCCTCTTCCTATCTACTCCACGATTCCTTTCCTCTTGCCCCGCCCCTCCTCTGTAACACTTCCCTGATCTTCACCTTCCCTCTGCTGATCTACCTGCATTGACTCATACCAATTCCTCACCGATAGCTCTCCTGGGCCTACTTCCTGAGGAAAACCCATTACCCTTGTTGTCCTTGACCTTACGACATTAGCCCACCTGTCTTCCACAACATATTCCTTCCAATCCCTTGCCTCTCCCCTACGTACACTATTCTGTACATTGATTGAGAGAGACCTATTTTTATTGCTGACCTCCATTACAAGTCCAATTATCTCCCTTAAACTCGCTCTCCCGTCCCCCATACTCCTTAGTTCCCACTCACACCCACAGTCCTTACATCTACCTCTCTCAACCATCCTTTTATTTCTTCAAAGAAATGTGAAATAATATGGAAATATCAACATAAGTAAAATAGAGTATTCTATGAATAGAAGTACCGGTAGGTGTATATGTCGGACGAAGGAAATAATGTATACTACACAAATATTTCACGACGATAATACAATCCGGAAACAAACTGTTAGAATAACTACACCACAGTTGCGTATTATTTATTGTAAACTTATTGTTATCGTATATGTTTATCTGCAGGATCTCTGAAGCTCTTGATTGACACATTTGTAGCAGTGCAGTGCTTATATAGGGATAAATATACTTTCATCAGTATGGAGTTGGCAAGGCATGTGAGAGACTTTCCATTTATCAGGCTGTAGATACAAAGTCTGCTGAACAAAGGAATATAGGTACATAATTTTCAACAAAACATTTTAATGACTGGTTCATTAGCACTATTCAACGGAATATCTATAGAATCAGAATAATGAGGTGCATTTATTTAATTAGTGTTTTCGGAGGGAACATTCATAGAAAGAGTGTTTTAATTAGTAATTTTCTGCGTTAGAGGTCGTTATCCTTACCTTTAGAAAAGGACTTTTACTGAATAATAATAATAATAATAATAATAATAACAATAATAATAATAATAATAATAATAATAATAATAATAATAATAATAATAATAATAATAATAATAATAATAACTGGTGTAGGGATGTGGCGAACCCATCGCCCAGTGGGAAACCACTGCAATCAGCCACCCGAGTATTGGCGGGAAAACCATAACTATTCGGGTAAGGAGGAAATATCTGCAGGAAGCCGGAGAACATCTTGAGGCCCTCCAGGGCTAACAAACTTGGTTGTATTCAGAATGAACAATTGGCTCCAAGCTAAGCTAAAGCTTCTCAAGCATGATGGTAAAACAAAGACATGAAGTTAATAGCCCAGGTGGCAACTTTTCAAAGAAATCCACTGTCGCAGACAAGCGACGCATGCATCCCGTTCGGATTCTGTGGGGGATGCAACATCATGCTAAAGACGAGTCAGAGCGTCTTGGAAATCTTGAACAGTCACGAAAGCTGAAACCCATATCTAAGACATTTTTTGGCAACGTTCAACATAAACAATCTAATACAAAGTGGTAAGGTGAAACAGCTGATCAATGCCCTCCACGAAAATAAAATCGCAGTAATGGCTCTGCAAGAAACTCGCTTCACTGACGAAGATACGTTTGAGTCTGAAGGGTATCGGTTCTTCAAGAGCAAATCCCATAAGAGAGTAATGAAAAATACCCCTGTCATCGGTACAGCGTTTGCTGTCAACACCAGAATCTTTAAGTCAGTCTCAAATTTTGAAGCTGTTAATGATAGGTTATGCCTACTTACCCTGCCTTGTGCAAATAAAACATATTCGCTAGTCAATGCACATGCTCCAACTAATGAACAAAACAAAAAAGACCTGGAAGACACAGATCGATTCTAGAACGTCCTGGATGCCACATTAGCGAAAATCCCGATAAACCACGTCAAGATCCTAATGGGTGATTTTAATGCACAGGTAGGACGTGAACGGAAACACAGGAAAGTTGTTGGGCTCTACCCAGCACACAAAAGAACCAACAAGAATGGAGAACGCCTCATTGAACTATGTGATAACCATAACCTCCAACTGATGTCAACACACTTTCGTCACTGACCAAGAAAACAGACGATATGGAGATGCCCAAACAAAACAATAGGAGAATTCGAAATAGACCATGCTGCTGTATCTCGAAGAAACAGTCCGGAAATAATGAACGTTACCGTAAAAAGGGAATAAACATAGACTCAGATCACTACGTATTTGTAATCAAGTTTCGGCCAATCCTTCTCAACAAAACTAAGAACGAACCTACCGTAATTCGCTTTGACACAAAAGAAAAGCTCAGAGAAAGAGAGAATGAATTCAAAGTACTTGCCCAACCAGTGGAAAAATACTTCAAAAGCACGAGAAAGCAGATCATACAGGCTGCAAAAAGTGTGGCCGAAATCAAGAAGAGGAAGAAGCACACGTGGTGGAACGATAACTGCGAGAAGACCTTAGGGGATCGTCTGAATGTCTGGAAAAAGTATTACACCACGAAAAAAGAAGAAGATTGCAAGATGTACAAAACACAACAAGCACAAACAGCAAAAATAGTACGCAGTGAGAAACGCAAGTAGGAAAAGGAACTAATGGACAAGATTGAACAAGAGTTTCATGGAGGTGAGACCTGTGAATACTTCAGAAGTTTTAAAAAGAGGGTACAAGGATACAAGGCACCTTCCCTTTGCTTTCTAAGGAAAGGTGGAACTCTTTGCAACATCAAATGAAGAAAACTGCGAAATCTTAGCTACGTACTTTAACGACCTTCTAAACTGTTACAAACCAGCTAACCCCATCAAAACAAACAAACCAGTGAACCAAACCTGCCATCTTCTCCACGAAATCGCGTTGGAATCAAACGCCACATAAAGGGACTGCAATATAACAAGGGTCCTGGTGAAGACTCCATGATTGCGGAACTGTGGAAACATGCCCCAAAAGAAGCAATTGACATCCTACACCAAACCGTTGTGGATATATGGGAAAAGAACAACTACCAGAGGACAGGAAGCTAGCTTTGATCCATCCTTTACACAAGAAAAGAAATATAAGAGATGTGAACAATTACCGTGGAATTTCTCTTCTGTTAGTAGCCTAGAAGATCCTGTCACTATCCATAATTGAAAGATTAGAACAGCAAGTTGAACACAAACTCGGGGAATACCAAGCAGGTTTTCGGAAAGGTCGATCAAGTGCAGAACAAAACTTAACCTAAAAACGACAAAAATGTACCATATGCTGAGAGGTCGAACCTATGTATCTACATTTGTAGACATCAGGAAAGCATACGACTCCATCGACAGTGATGTGTTGCTTAACATCCTTGCAGAAATGGGAGTCGATGTGAAACTGCTGGTGATAATAAGGGCATCACTAACTAATACAAAATCCAAAGTAAAATTCCAAGGCTGTCTCTCCGAACCCTTTGTGATCAAGACAGGCGTTCGACAGGGAGATGGGCTGTCACCTCTTTTCTTCAACTGCGTACTTGGGAAGATAATACAGGAGTGGGGAAGGACGTTAAAAGAAAGAGACCTTTACAAACCCTTAAGGATTGGGACAAAGAAAAACGGAGTGGAAATAGATTGCTTAGCATTCGCTGATGATGTAGCCCTGATGACAGAAAATTTCGAAAGTGCAACAGAACAAATCAATGTGTTGAAGGAAGTAGCAGAACAAACAGGTTTACAAATTTCCTTTCAAAAGGCAGAAATAATATCGAATATCAAAGATGATACACACAACTAAACACCAAATATGGAACGATAAACCGTGTTAGTAAATTTAAATACCTTTGGGAACGGATTCAGCAAAATGGACTTGATAAAGAGGACATAGCAGCAAGAATCAAGAAAATGGAAGTCAATTTGCAAACCACCCGCAACATATTGTACCGGGAAATGATTAGGGATCTGGGCATGAGAATCTTTGCGTAGGGGTGGACGGCTCTTAGGGAGCAGGTACAGAGAGGCGTACGCAGAGCCAAATAATTGTTGGGCTTAAAGCTCAATTTATTCGTTATGATGTATTTATGGGCAATGTTTCCTACTGTATTATTTCTGCTCCTTTTCGCGAAATATTTGTTTCGTTGGCAAATTATTTAAACATTAAAGCAAGTTAATTTACAAAATTTCCGTAATGCAATGTTTGCTTGATTTAAAAAACCTGATATCCACAAAAGATTGCCTTTATCTTGAGGTTTTGAAAATAATTTGTTTTTACGTAAGTCACCATAAACTAACTGAAATGATTGTCTTTCACCAGAAGATCAAATTCCAAATTCCAAATAATGAATTGTTTCCCTACAGTCTTTTTAAATAATAAATGTCACTTTAAAATAAATACTCTTTCACTTTCAAAGTTTGTGAAGTTCTCCCTAAAAGTTCTTTTTTATACGTTTGAAAAATTTAACACTTCGAAAATAACGTAAACTAGAATTTAGTAAAAGTCTAGTTTCCAATGAGCGTTGTAATAATTGTTCGTAAAGCCGCTAAACAAAGTCACTGATTTTACTATTCCACTTGGCAAGAAGAAAGTTTGTTTTGTGGAATTTTATGCACTTGTTTTGAAAGTGGTTTAAAATACACTTCATATCACCTGTTTTTACTGGAACTCAGGACTGGAATGTTGACAGCTGCTGGTCAGCGAACAGCAAGTGGTCACCATAGCCAGCCGGTGTCGTGAAGTCATCACCATAGCACCACGCTCCATATCCCATGCTGATACTGCATTTCCATTCCCTTGTTGACACGTCCCAAGTCGACTCGAGATTCAGCTTGTATAGCGGCAGGCAGATATGATAATTACGAGAAATAGGCACTTATCAGGATTTCGCGCGTCACTGTGTAATGTAGCGAACACGAGAAAGTCCAACTGACTGTGATTGCTAGGTAGTGTCCCATTCAAAATAAGTCGTATTTGCACTTCATAAATGTATGCACGATATTTTGTTATGTGCACTTGTTCACTGTTCTTAACACTAGCAGCAAAATTACGAAAGCTCATTTATTGGAATAACTGTTCAGAGGAAAAACACAGTTCTAATATAATCGTTGGTATGAATAAAAAGTATATTTACAACAGTAGAAGTGTTCTAAACACATGCATGTTTGTATGTTCAAACAGCTACAGTGTTTTGGAGAAGTCGTCTAATGCGGCACTGTCTTGTTCACCCGAGACGAATGCTTTAATGCTGTTTAGAGTTAACCACACTTGTCTTAAATATCAATTAAACACTTTCGTTGCGTTACTTGCTTTAAAAGACTAAGTATTTATGTATTTCACTGGAAAATTGCATTAATATGCACCCGATTTTAAATTGTAAATGTTCCTAGTTAAAGATAAATCTGGTGTGAGTACAAGTTCTACACACTTTCTTTCGACTGAGTTGAAGTTCAAACACATTATACCACAGTTTAAGTTACTGTCACGCATTCTCGAAATAGTCTTAGTGGTTCGTGAAAACTAAGTCCGTATTTTAATTTTCGAAAATTTGTAAGTCCAAAAGTAGCACTTTGAATACAAGTATTTTGACGGCAATTACGGCAGAGTTCTTACCGGCGAACCTCACTCGTAGCAGCTATGTTCGAACCTCGGCTTAGTCACTTGCGTACAACATCGATTTGTTCCTTCAGCTGCGAGTTATGAACTGACTTACTTGGCGAATCCCTGTCCTTTTATGCCATTCCTTTCCATGCCCTCACGCGCTGTACACGTGATCGGCGCGTCATAGTAATGTCACTTCCTTGCGTGAAGCTCGGGACGTAGTTACTCGCTCTCTCTCGAAAGTTCCAGCTGTGACTTTGTTTACTTCGCAGTACCTCACGCTGAAATAAATTATGTTCCAGACCGCGTGCGGTTCCTGGTACATGTTCCTCTCTCCTTGGAAAAAGAAATTTCGAAGGAATTTCTTGTCTTAATTACCTACTGTCCTTGTGGAACATATTTCTTGAGGTTAGAGGCATTATAAATTCCTTCTCGGTTTCCATCCAGTTTCGCGACCTGGTATGCTCCATTCCTAAGAACAGTCTCTACTTTGTATAGGCATATAAACAAAGGGCAGAACTTTGCATATATTCTTTGTTCAGGGTGAGAAATAGCAGCCTTGCGAATTAATACTAGGTCTTCCTGTTGAAGGGGTTGTCTAAATCTTCGATTGCGCTGGCGACGTTCCCTGATGGTGGCAGCGTGCCTCAATCGTCTTAAAGCATTATCAATTTTCTCTTCCTGAGGGACAACATTATCCGGAGGGATCTGCAGCAAGTTATCCCACGGGAGTTCGGGCGTTATCCCACGATGCAGAACCATGGGAAGTTCACTTGTGGATTCATGGATGGTGGAGTTCAATATGTGCTGCATGACAGGTAGGACTTCAATTCACTTCCAATGCCTGTCACTGCAGTAGATTCTGCAGAACTTGGCTAATTCGCGCATAACGCGTTCCGCTGGATTTGCCTCAGGATGCCTGATGGAATTCATAATGTGACGAATTCCCATGTCTTCCAAGGCTTGCTGAAATTCTGCGGATGTGAATTGCGTGCCATGATCGGTTAGAAGATACTCAGGACGTCCCATTTCCGGAAAGGTATTCTTCCGCAATCGCCTTAAAATACTACCAGCATTGGCCTTCTGTATCGGTGACAACATCGTGTATTTAGAGAATACGTCAATCACTACAATTACGTATCTGTTTCCCCTGGTCGCCTTGGGGAGGGGACCATATAAGTCCAAAGCCATAATTTCCCCTGGTTTCTCTGGGATCAGAGGTCTGGGAAACTCCCTTAGCAAAGAATTGTTGGGTTTTATCCTTTGGCATAAATCACAAGATCTTAAAATCCTTCTGACATCCTTTCGAATGTATTCCCATGTAAATTTTTCCTTGATGACAGCGGTGACCTTATCTGTACCGGCATGTCCTGAAAATGAATGACAATGCCATACTATAGCACTGCGGATTTTAGGAGGTGCATAAATGCGACACATGTTTTTGTCAGTATCAATATATTTTAAAAGTAACCTATTTCTGAAGCAGAAGTTCTGGGCTGATCGAGCGACTCGTGGAAAATCGGCATCAGTTATACGAATGGATCCCTCGAAATACCGAATGAGCTCTCTACTTTTCTCGTCTCTTCGTTGCATTTGTGGCAGATATCGCATTTTCCTCAAGAATTCCTCATCAGCATCGCTGAATATCTCTATCGGATGGGCCGAAATTGTTTCTGTTGGGTTTCGACTTAAAGCATCGGCCAACAGATTTCTTTTGCCTGGTTTATGCTTTACAGTTAAGTTAAACTGTTGAATAAACAAAGCCCATCTGGTCAACCTTTCATTAGTTAGATCCGATGACATGATAAAAGTCAAAGCTTTGTGGTCCGTAAACAGGGTTATCGGAAAATCGTAAATGATTTTCTTCCAGTATTGAAGCGAGAAAACTATTGCCAAAGCCTCTAATTCAGTGATGGTGTAGGACCGTTCATGCGATCGCAGCTTCCGGCTTGCAAAAGAGATGAAAAGTTTAAGTTCTGGCTGTTCCGGATCAATTTGATATAGGACTGCTCCAATCCCAACGGTGCTGGCATCACACTCGATGAAAAAGGGCCATAAAAGTTAGGGTAGACCGACTTTACATAATTCTTCAACATGTCCTTTGTTTGATTAAAGGCCACATCGCACTCATCCGTCCATTTCCAACGGTTGTTTTTACTCAGCAATTATTGCAGAGGTGCCACTGTTTCTGTATATTTTGGACAATGTTGGGCAAAAAATTGGCAAAGACCCAGAAATTGCCGTAATTTTTTGACCCGTACAGGCCTTGGAAATTCAATAATACAATGGATTTTAGCGGGATTGGGTTGAATTCCGCTGCCGCTGATGACATGGCCTAAGAAAAGGACAGAAGTTTTAAAAAGCTGACTTTTGTCGGCGTTAATCTTAAAATTTTTACTTTCTAATTCTTGCAACACCAAATGCACATCCTTGACGTGTTGCTCTAAAGTGTCGGAGGCTATTAAGATGTCGTCCACATAAATGGTAGTTATGGCTTTCATTTCTTCGGAATGCTGGCTCTCCAATGCTCTAATGAGCACAGCTCCCGAGTTCTTAACGCTGAAGGGAAGCCGATTGAAAACATAAGTGACATTGTCGAACAAGAATCCAGTAAATAATCGGCTCTCAGCATCTAAATTAATGTGGTAGTATGAAGAAGTACCATCTAAACAACTGTAGAAATTTTTTCCATTGAAGCGCCGTATAATATCCTTTAGAAGAGGAGGACGGTCATACTCTAACACAAGGCTTTCATCGAGGGCACGTGCGTCTAGGCACAGCCTTATAGTACCATTAGGTTTTCGGACTATTGACAATGGGTTGATATATGGGGTCACACAGGGCGAAATTATGCCATCATTCTTCATCTGACTAATCAGTGCTCTTGCCTCATCTCGATATTTCTCAGGAACTGAATATGCCTTCCGTTTATAAGGAGAACTATCATTAACGTTGAGGTGATACTCAAAACCTTGAATTTCCCCTGGTTTCTCATCAAAGACATTGGGGTATAACTTAAAAACTTCTTGTCTAGCCGAATTAAGCTTTGCTTGGAGTTCTGGCTCTTCAATTGCACTGGTTAAGGATCCTAATAAAGAAGCGCCGATAACGGAACATTCGTTAAATACGGACATTTCCTCGTCCGTTCCAGGGTTTCCCATCTTCAACAGCTTTACCGCGGCTAGCGCATCCTCGCATTCAGCGGGTTTATCCATATCGCTACCGGGTTCTTCAGCAGGGGTTCCCTCTTCACGAATTTCCTCATCATAATGATCCATCAGCTGCAGTTCTACAGTCTCAGCGTTGCTTAAACTGACAAGGTTATATTTGTAATTTATAGTCCCCTTATATTTGATCATGAAGTCAGATCCCAATACAACATTGAAATGGAGACGTGAGATGACAAGAAAAATATGTTGAAAATGTCTTCCACTGATATAGAATTCTACAAATGCTTGTAGTTTACATTTAACGTTGCGATCAGGTACAACACCTCGAACCTTTAGTTGAGCTGCAGGCATTAGTAAGACAGTGTCTCTCTCCAAACAATCGATAAGTTTGTCTGAAATAAGCGAAGCTTGTGCGCCAGAGTCAACCAAAGTCATTACCTTAAGGTTCCCGACTCGTATAGATATGACGGGTAAGGATCTCTTAATTATGGGCCTATTCTGATGTTCATCCTCAAATAATAGTTCGGTATCATCAATGTGCCAATACTGTACTTCTGTGAAACAAATAACTTGATGATCGTCCCCTTCTTCGTTTTCAGGCAATCTCCAACTTAGTTGGTCGGAGTTTTTTTAATAGCACCAGTTGATTTGGGGTCCTTGTCCTTTTCTTCTTGAATTCGCACATGTTTTTGGTATTCCAGTGATGTGGCTCCTAAGTCCTCATTAGTTCTGTTTCTATCTCGAATGTATTCTCTGATTTCTTTCCATCTATTTTCAAGATCTTCCCTCCGAGCGCTTCTGGCTTCTTCGGATGTTATCTCCGGCTTTCTCCATGGTGGTCTCGTCCTGTACGTAGGCTGTCGCTGATCCGGTTGTCTGTGCAATTTCCTAACCCTAGGAGGAGGAATACGTGAACTATTCACAATGTTTTCCCTTGGTGTTACTTCTTTTTCTGTAGTCTGCACCTAGGCTGAATTGCTAGATACCCCTTTCGGTTTAGTACTCCTTGGAGATGACTGCGTGTTAGCCGTGTCCAGTCGTCCTAATATAGCATCCAAATGTTCAAGTGTTTGAATGTTTGCTGCCACTAATATTTCCTGTACGTGAGATGGAAATTGAAGGGTCATTATTTGAATATGTTCTGGAACCTGTATTGGCGGATCCAGATAATGCATCTTCTTTAATTGCATCAAACAGTAATCTAAATATCTCGATGTATTCACTGATGTATTATATTTCCGCGAATACAACTGCATTTTTACAAGATGCTGTGTCTCTGTGTCCCAAAAACGATTTAATAATGCCTTTTTAAAATCATCATATGTCTTGAAATTATTCTTAAAGGCTATAAACCAAGATAATGCTCTGCCTTCCAATAATTTAGATACTGTGCGCAATTGCCTATCTGGTCCTATGCGGTTTTCCTGAAACAAATCTTCAACATTTTGAAGAAATTCCCTAGCGGTATACTCATCTCTACCTGAAAATTTAGTGGGTTTGTCGTCCTGAATTTTAATGAGTGTCATGGTGTTAACTGACTCTCTAGATGTACCCGGACTGGAAATAAATGATACATTTTCTCTTAACTTAATTGAAGAGACTTCCTCAGTAAGGGTATCTACTTTCATCTGAAATGAGTTGTCAAGAGTTTTGATTTCAGATTGTAAATCAGTTTTCAAAGCTTGAACATCCTTACAAAAAGTGTTAAGTTGTGTATGTGTACTATCCATTTGACTCGTGAAACGCTTGTCCATCTCGGCTTGTGTGCATTTCATAAGTCCCATTTCAGCATTGAGTTTGTTTACGTCCAATTTGTACGAGTCCCTAAGGCTCTCTTGGATTTGTGCCATTTTTATTTGAGCCTGTGAAATATGTCCATGAGACTCTTGGAATTCGGCTCGAAGTTCTTTTAAATCCATAGAAAGGGATTGAACATTTTTGAACTCTTGACCAAAGGATTGAATAACTTGACTTTTAACTTCTTCCTTCAATGTTTCAAGATTTTCTACGAATTGAGTTTTTATTTCTCCTAATTTAGATTCGACTTTGTCACTGGAATCCTTGAGTCTCTTTTCTAAATTCGTGTTTGCTTCGCGAAATCTTTGTTCAAGATTAGCATTTGATTCAGCAAATCGCTTATTAATGGATTTATCTGCCTCCGTAAATCTTTTTTCTAAAGAAGCTTGTGCTTCATCGAACCTTGAGTCGAGGTTGTTAGCTACCTCTTGCATTTTGTCATAAGTGGTTTTTATCTGTTGACCTAATTGTTGACTGAGTTGTTTGTTAGCCTGATCAGCCTTAGCATTTGATAGATCTATTTTTGCATTCAATTGAGCACTCGATTCCTGAATTTGAGTGCGAAGAGCTTCAATTACTGCTACTAAATTTTCCATGATGAAAAAAATGTTTATGAGGGACTTGAAAATTAATTATTCTGAGGATTAAAATGGTAATCAAATGTGCGTAATCAGACAATGCCTGCGTCTCCCAGCGTTGTCTAAACAGATTCGCATGTTATTTCGAATATGGTATTTAAAAATACGTTGTTATGCTTTGTATTTTGTAAAGCCTAACTAGAACTTTGTTCAATATTCCATTATTTTTCGTGCTATAGTATTTTGCACAGTTCCTTTCGAAATTCCTAAGTTGGCCTTCATTTATTATTACATGCGGGGTATCGCTACGCATTTGTTGCTAGCGTGGTATATCTCCTTTCGAGGCCCCACGTTGGGCGCCATGAATTAGAGCTCTCTCTGTACCGGGAAATGATTAGGGATCTGGGCATGAGAATCTTTGCGTAGGGGTGGACGTCTCTTAGGGAGCAGGTACAGAGAGGCGTACGCAGAGCCAAATAATTGTTGGGCTTAAAGCTCAATTTATTCGTTATGATGTATTTATGGGCAATGTTTCCTACTGTATTATTTCTGCTCCTTTTCACGAAATATTTGTTTCGTTGGCAAATTATTTAAACATTAAAGCAAGTTATTTTACAAAATTTCCGTAATGCAATGTTTGCTTGATATAAAAAAAACCTGATATCCACAAAAGATTGCCTTTATCTTGAGGTTTTGAAAATAATTTGTTTTTACGTAAGTCACCATAAACTAACTGAAATGATTGTCTTTCACCAGAAGATCAAATTCCAAATTCCAAATAATGAATTGTTTCCCTACAGTCTTTTTAAATAATAAATTTCTCTTCTTTCCTAAAGTCTTTTTAAATAATAAATATCACTTGTTTCCTACAGTCTTTTTAAATAATAAATACCACTTGTTTCCTACGGTCTTTTTAAATAATAAATATCACTTTAAAATAAATACTCTTTCACTTTCAAAGTTTGTGAAGTTCTCCCTAAAAGTTTTTTTTATACGTATGAAAAATTTAACACTTCGAAAATAACGTAAACTAGAATTTAATAAAAGTCTGGTTTCCAATGAGCGTTGTAATAATTGTTCGTAAAGCCGCTAAACAAAGTCACTGATTTTACTATTCCACTTGGCAAGAAGAAAGTTTGTTTTGTGGAATTTTATGCACTTGTTTTGAAAGTGGTTTAAAATACACTTCATATCACCTGTTTTTACTGGAACTCAGGACTGGAATGTTGACAGCTGCTGGTCAGCGAACAGCAAGTGGTCACCATAGCCAGCCGGTGTCGTGAAGTCATCACCATAGCACCACGCTCCATATCCCATGCTGATACTGCATTTCCATTCCCTTGTTGACACGTCCCAAGTCGACTCGAGATTCAGCTTGTATAGCGGCAGGCAGATATGATAATTGCGAGAAATAGGCACTTATCAGGATTTCGCGCGTCACTGTGTAATGTAGCGAACACGAGAAAGTCCAACTGACTGTGATTGCTAGGTAGTGTCCCATTCAAAATAAGTCGTATTTGCACTTCATAAATGTATGCACGATATTTTGTTATGTGCACTTGTTCACTGTTCTTAACACTAGCAGCAAAATTACGAAAGCTCATTTATTGGAATAACTGTTTAGAGGAAAAACACAGTTCTAATATAATCTTTGGTATGAATAAAAAGTATATTTACAACAGTAGAAGTGTTCTAAGCACATGCATGTTTGTATGTTCAAACAGCTACAGTGTTTTGGAGAAGTCGTCTAATGCGGCACTGTCTTGTTCACCCGAGACGAATGCTTTAATGCTGTTTAGAGTTAACCACACTTGTATTAAATATCAATTAAACACTTTCGTTGCGTTACTTGCTTTAAAAGACTAAGTATTTATGTATTTCACTGGAAAATTGCATTAATATGCACCCGATTTTAAATTGTAAATGTTCCTAGTTAAAGATAAATCTGGTGTGAGTACAAGTTCTACACACTTGCTTTCGACTGAGTTGAAGTTCAAACACATTATACCACAGTTGAAGTTACTGTCACGCATTCTCGAAATAGTCTTAGTGGTTCGTGAAAACTAAGTCCGTATTTTAATTTTCGAAAATTTGTAAGTCCAAAAGTAGCACTTTGAATACAAGTCTTTTGACGACAATTACGGCAGAGTTCTTACCGGCGAACCTCACTCGTAGCGGCTATGTTCGAACCTCGGCGTAGTCACTCGCGTACAACATCGTGTTGTTCCTTCAGCTGCGAGTTATGAACTGACTTACTTGGCGAATCCCTGTCCTTTTATACCATTCCTTTCCATGCCCTCACGCGCTGTACACGTGGTCGGCGCGTCATAGTAATGTCACTTCCTTGCGTGAAGCTCGGGACGTAGTTACTCGCTCTCTCTCGAAAGTTCCAGGTGTGACTTTGTTTACTTCGCAGTACCTCACGCTGAAATAAATTATGTTCCAGACCGCTGGCGGTTCCTGGTACAATATACAACAAAAAGTGCTTTTCCCTGAACACAAAAATTCGTCACTACAACACTGTCATCAAATCAGTATCGCTGTATGCATTTGAATGCGTTATACTGTCCGAGAAATGTTTTGCTCGCGGATTTAAAGAGGAAAGAAAGAAATATACTACAGACCATACTTGGCCCAAACTCCAAAAGTGGCATCTACATTAGAAAATCCAGGCAAGAAATACTCTAAGATAGAGGAGATCACGGACACAATGCGTAAAGGCAGAGTTCGCTTCTTCGGTCATATACTACGGATGATCGACTCTCGATGGACGAAACATATCTTCAGTATATTTGACTCAAAACCAAAAACGGCGATGCCATGGTACGTTAATGTCAAGAAAGATCTAAAGAAGTGGGCCTACAAGCAGAAGATGCACAAGACTGAAATCTTTTCAGAGCAGCCATCAAGACTTTTGGGACTTTCCGCGGCGAGAAACGGGCAACTGGTGCTGAATGTACAGAAGAACGTCGTGCTAAACACAGTGAGCTAATGAAGACGATGTGGATCAAGCGAAAAGTAAACAAATGCCAAAATGTAAAGTGAGGCTAATCGTGGTCCCTAGATGGCCGAACTGCGAAGTTGAATAATAATAATAATAATAATAATAATAATAATAATAATAATAATAATAATAATTTCTTCTTCCTAACCTTAAGGCGAATTCCTTTGGATCGGCACAGCATAGGCATTTGGCCCGGTTTTATGGCCGGATGCCTTTCCTGACGGCAAATCTATGAAGGATTGTAATTACTATTGCGGGTTTCCTTGATGGTTGGAAGTGTGGTGTGTTGTGTATGGGTGAAGAGATGATGTGAATTGAGACTAACACAAGTACCCAGTCCCCAAGCCAGAGGAATAAACCATACACATTTAAAATCCCCGGCGGGCTAGGAATTGAACCCGGGGCACTCTGAACAGAAGACCTGTACTCTTACTATTCACCAAAAGTGTCAGATAATAATAATAATAATAATAATAATAATAATAATAATACCGAACGAGTTGGCCATGCGTTTAGGGGCATACAGCTGTGAGCTTGCATTTGGGAGATAGTGGATTCGAACCATACTGTCGGCAGCCCAGAAGATGGTTTTCCGTGGTTTCTCGTTTTCACAACAGGCAAAAGCTGGGGCTGCACCATAAATTATGACGCGGCTGCTTCCTTCCCACTCCTAGCCCCTTCCTGTTCCATCGTCGCCGTAAGACCTATCAATGTAGGTACGACGTAAAGCCGATTGTAAAATTAAAATTTAAAAAATAATAACGAGGCAGGCTTCGACAACATTAACAAAGGGTTCCTTGTTCACAGTGGTATAAACGTGAGGAAATGGCTTGCTGATATTTTTTTAATTCAGCCAAAGCACGGAACAATTTCCACCGGTGTTCAAAAGATCATTGCTTTCATGCAACCTGGAAACCGCCCAGTGCTTTCGAAAGCTGAAGACTCAGCACTATTAAGCCTAGCTAATGTATTTATTTCATTAGCTTCATAAATATTAGCAACGTTCCCACAAGAATAATGCATAACATATACAAATAATATTGTTAGATAGTTACATATGAAGGACAGTAAACTGTGTAAGAGAGTAGGAAGTATAATACATTGGTTACGTAGTTTATAAGTGATGTAAAATCATGACAGTTCCCTATCTGCCGAGATTGCCATTTTTATTTACGTCTCACCGACGTAGGTCTTATGGTGACGATGGGATATCAAAGCGCTAGGAGTTGGAAAGAAGCGACCGTGACCTTAATTAAGGTACGACCCCGGCATTTGCTTGGTGTGAAAATAGGAAACCACGGAAAAACATCTGCCGGGCTGCCGAACCCACTGTCTCCCGAATGCAAGCAATAGCTACGCGACCCAAACCGCGCGGCCTCTTTCATTGTTTGTATTGTTCGTAATGCCTAGCAATTTGTAGGTCTGTACTAGAAGTCACCCACCATCAATCCAACCGCTCCAATTTGATCAAGGTTTTATTTATTTTTATAGTAGACCACTACTCTATGGATTCGTAGAAGGTCATCTTCACATTGTCAACCTCCAGTGGCTGGTATTAACGCAGTTCAAAATCTCACAGTTATATAGCCAGTTTTCGAGTCAGCTTTAAAGGCTTTGTGCTCCCTTGCATAGTGATTGAACAAACTTCATTGTGGGTTGACAATTCCTTTGTACTGAGTCATTTGCTGTAGCATGTGAGGAATGGTGTGATGGGGATTGCGAAGAGTTCCACCGTGCAGGCAGTAGCCAAGGACGTGTGGAAGACCTTCGATTCACTGCGTCAACGCCGACAATGGTTACTATCTTGACCTCTCCCGGGCACATTTCGGTGTGCAACAACATTGACGGCATACTTAAGGCTTTCTTCCATTCGGAGCATTGTAGTGCCAAATCCGGTTATTAGAAAGAGCATAGTCTTTACAAGCAATAACACCTCTACCAAGAGGTATTTTGCATCACGCTTGATATTGCATGTCAAGGAACATAGTCCTGACTTTACGAGCCTCTGTACAATTGTTCCTTGACATTAACTTTTTTGGGACTTACTAATTTCAGCTGACGCGGACATACGTCACTTTCCCCATACAAACTGCGGGAGTTAGTGAAGTACGGATTTGCAGATATTTTTAAATTCCTCGGTCCATTGTGCTGTTGGAGAACAGCTCCACATTCGAGACATTTATACTAAACCTTTGAACTTACCGTTCCATCGTTGGTCGTTTGCGTCGGCTGCTTCGGTAGAGCAATATCGTACTCTCGGATCTTGGGGGTCGTTACGAGTTTTTTTCTGTCACTTCATCGACCAAACGATAGGATTCAGAGGAAAGCATAACTACTTCAAATGACGAGAAAAATGTGCTTACTAAAATATTTATTCAATGTAAGTCACGACATTTGTTTGTTAAATAGACAAGAAAAGTCAGTTAAATTTTTCACAACATCTTATAACGCAGTCAATGCATAACGTTAGTGGTAAAGTTATCTTGAAATTGCTTAAATAATAATTGTCCACCAAAGAATGAAAACGCAATGTAAGATTCGTGGACAGCAAAAACCTCAATATCGGGCACCATTGATCCAGACGATAACTGAGAGTTAACCCACACGATCCGTGGAAAATCTGACCTTCATTAAGTAGAATTCCAGTTTTACATTTAATTAAGGTTATCCGCCAGTCGGCTATCACATCGGATATTGGAACATCACCGAATGGATCCTTAATCGAACCAAATCTACTATCAGTTAATTTGGATAGGTTGCGAAATATTACATGAAAGCATGGGGTTCATTAGAAGTTAACAGCAATTGTCACAATCAAACATAAAATTCCACCGCGTATTATCATCTCGTGACACTCTTAAGTTACAGAGGAATCCCGATGCTGAAACATGCTTCACCACAAATAGATGTTCAGAAGGAACCAACAACTCTTGATCCAATGGGATCTTACGTTACATCGTTTTAAGGGAAATAAACTGCGAAATGCAGGAAAACATTAATTCGTTGTGCGTTTAGAAGAAACGCACTGAAGTTAACGAAAAGTGATAAATCACTTGAAAATGTTCTTACTAAACCAACTTTCAGGTTACGAAACAGTTACGTCTTAAATTCGTTAAAATACAAGTCCAAAATATAAAACAAACAACAGGAAATCTTTTCAATTTTCTATAACTACGAGTACAATTACAAATCTGTCTACCTACACTTGTTCCATTAAACCAAACTACAAGTGATCGGTAGATCAACGTCTCACATAAATAATGTGAATAACAAAAAATGAAAATAAAATAAACTGACGGCTGACGATTCGAAACCGCATTCGTAGTGTAAGTCCTACAAAAATCAACTCAGTGTCAACACACGGCACTATCATAATATACTGGATACCCAAACAATAAGTCTTATAGAAAAGAAAAGTAAATAAATATGAACATAGGTTGAACGAACTTGAATACGCGCGGCTAAGCAGTAATGATCAATCTCCATTAGTCAGGTTTCCACGTGGGACAACCCTTACATTCATGCCGCTACGGATCCAAAGCTATTATGGGAGCACCTTCTGACTAGTAAGAATTATGCCGAAACATGGCCTGAATAGTACCTGCTAATATCTTTCACACTTGTATCCACTACTGAAAACACTAACATCGTTCAAGTCGATTCGCAAAAATGCCTAACCTATGACTTGGCTATGTACAGACGGCGTCCTAATCCTGTCGTTTAGTCAACGCCACAGTATCTACTCATCCTTAAGTTATGTAATACACATAATACGCGGCATCCTAAATCTATCGTTGAGTCAACGTTATGGTATCTACACATTACTCATACTGCCAGGCGAAAACGAAATTTTAACACAATGTCCGGATATTTAAATCTGATCCTCGTTCAAACTCTAACGCATGAAGTGAAATTTGCTACGAAAATGAACTCGAATCTGGAAATATTACTGTGTCTATTTCCTACAATAAAGCGTGAACTCGAAAAACACATGTTCGAAGACATTAATCTATTCCTCATTAAAATTTAAACACATGCGGTGAAGATCGCTAAACAAAACGTAAACTCAACTCTCGCTTGATATTACGTAACATCATTGAAAACAATAATTATAACTATCACGACTTTCACGTCATATCGCGGGTGTGAGGCTCCAACTGAGCTACCATGTCAACACTCCAAACAAATGTTCATCGTGAACTGTCCAGTGAAGTAACTTCTCTTCAAACTGCATAGGCTAAACTCCCATTCTAATGAAATACATTTTTGCACCTGCAATGTTTCCACCCAGCGATGTTACTGTCTAATAAAGATACAGAATAGAATTCAATTTTCAATAATTAAGTATTACCTTGACTGAGTGTCAGAATGTATTTTGTTCGTGAGATCGCCTATCACAAAATGCACTTCGCTGGTATCAAATAGAATCGTCACTTAGACTTAACTGCTGTTACCTACGGTCTAGCATAAAATAGTAATCACGGGAGAACATCAACTTGTACTTAAAATAGTGGTTACAACGTACCCACTTGGATATGACAATCCTTACATTCTTCAATTGTTCTGGATTGCAACAGGGCATCGCTCCTCTTCTACAGCCTCTCTCAGAAATAATACACATCACTTATACACCATGTCACAAATATTCCTCTCCATCGAAGTACAGGACCTCTTATTCTCGGCGTTCTGCTTACTCTGCCTTTAATATCCTCCTGATTATTCTCATAATATTTCATTTCCCTTAAAATCAACTTTCTTCTTACTCGAAACTTTTTAAATAGAAGTGATCCCATGACCAAACAATTTT
Source organism: Anabrus simplex (assembly GCF_040414725.1). Taxonomy (NCBI): domain Eukaryota; kingdom Metazoa; phylum Arthropoda; class Insecta; order Orthoptera; family Tettigoniidae; genus Anabrus; species Anabrus simplex. The sequence goes on from NC_090266.1 coordinate 770,607,474, forward strand.
ATAATAATCTCACAATTACATACATCATCATTATAGACCATTTTGCCTTTCAGCGTTCAGGCTGCAAGCCTCTGTGAATTTACTAAATATCACCGCAATCCTCTATTTGCAACTAGTGCTGTGGCCTCATTTAGTTATATACCCCTCGTCTTTAAATCGTTAGAAACTGAGTCTAACCATCGTCGTCTTGGTCTCCCTCACCTTCTCTTACCCTCCATAACAGAGTCCATTATTCTCCTAGGTAAACTATCCTCCTCCATTCGCCTCACATGACCCCACAATCGAAGCCGGTTTATGCGTACAGCTTCATCCCTCGAGTTCATTCCTAATTTAACCTCTATCACCTCATTTCTAGTACCCACCTGCCATTCTTCCCACCTGTTTGTACCAGCAATCATTCTCGCTACTTTCAAGTCTGTTACTTCTAACTTGTGAATAAGATAGCCTGAGTCCACCGAGATTTCACACCCGTAAAGCAAAGTTGGTCTGAAAACAGACCGACATAAAGATAATTTGGACCGGGAGCTGACTTTCTTCTTACAGAATACTTTTGATCGCAACTGCGAGCTCAGTGCATTAGATTTACTGCACCTGAATTACTATATTACCATCGTGGGAGAACATACTACCTAAATACTTGAAATTATCTACCGGTTCCAGCTTTGTATCACCAATCTGACATTCAGTTATGTCGAATTTCTTACCTACTGATATCAATTTAGTCTTCGAAAGGCTAATTTTCACACCGTACTCATAGAGCCTATTTTCAAGTTGCAAGATAATAGACTGCAGGCTTTCGGCACAATCTGCCATTAAGACCAAGTCGTCAGCATAGGCCAGACTGCTTACTACATTTAAACCTAACTGAATCCCTCCCTTCCACTTTGTACCTTTCAGCAGATGATCCATGTACAGTAATCTACGAACAACAAAAGGTGAAAGATTACAGCCTTCTCTAACCCCTGTAAGTACCCTGAACCATGAACTCATTCTACCATCAATAATCACTGCAGCCCTATTGTCAACATAAATGCCTTTGATTGATTTTAACAACTCGCCCTTAATCGCGTAGTCCCCCAGTATGGTGAACATTTTTACCCTCGATCCCCTGTCTCATACGCTTCCTCAAGATCTACAAAACATAAATATTACTGTCTATTCTTCTCGTAGCATTTTTGAATTACCTGACGCGTACTGAAAATCTGAAACTGACAGCCCCTCTGTGGTCTGAAACCACACTGGTTTTCATCCAACTTCCTCTCAACGACTGATCGCACCCTCCCTTCCAAGATGCCAGTGAATACTTTGCCTGGTACACTCTTAACGAGATATCTCGATAGTTGTTTCAATCCTTCCCGTTCCCTTGCTTATAGATAGGTGCAATTACTGCTTTTGTCCAATCTAGTGGTGCCTTACCACACTCCATGCTAATCTTATTGTTCTGTGAAGCCATGTCATCCCTGCCTTCCCACTATACTTTACTATTTCAGGTCTAATTTCATCTATTCATGCTGCTTTATGACAATGGAGTTTATTTACCATCCTTTCCACTTCCTCAAGCGTAATTTCACCAACGTCATTTTCCTCCTCACCATGAGCGCCGTTGTTCACAACACCACCATGAAGATTTACTTTTACGTTGAGAGGATTTTCAAAATATTCCTTCAACCTGTCCAGTGATTCCCTGGGATCTATTATGAGTTCACTTGCATTACCTAAAAAACTGTTCATTTCCTTTTTCCCCCTTCCTAAGATTCTTTATTACTGTCCAGAGAGGTTTCCCTGCTGCTTGACCTAGCCTTTTGCAGATTATTACCAAAATCTTCCCACGACTTATTTTTGGATTCAGCAACCATTTGTTTCGCTCTGTTTCTTTGATCTATGTACGATTCCCTGTCTGCATCAGCCCATATTTGGAGCCATTTATGATAAGCTGTCTTTTTACGTTTACAAGCTTCTCTCACTTCAACATTCCACCAAGATGCTCGTCTTTGCCCATCTTTACACACAATTGTTCATAGGCATTCCCTAGCTGTTGCTAATACAGCATGCCTGTATGCCACACATTCTCATTGTAGACCCTGAACCTGCTTACTGTCCACTGTTCGGAACTTCTACTAATTATATCCATGTACTGTACCTTTCCAAGGCTTCAGTACATAAACAAGCTACCGTGGTTCACAAATATGACGTTAGAATGGAGCACCATCGGTGAGCCTCGAACTCAGCCCGGTCGTCGAAGCCTCACCCTCCCCTACTAGAATGATTCGCTAGCTAAGCTGGTGTCGCATTTCGGGTCAGTAGACCGTCCGATGGGGCGGTGATTTCTTTAATAATACTCTCTATAGTAGGGGAATATGAATTATGAGATGAACACTATTTCATTACTAATGAGAAGAGAAACTATATCTTGTATAACAATTTTTATATACTAGTGAAACACACCTTATTTACAGGGATATGCCATACAACACTGTACATGTGATATTGAAGGTTATCTTGACGTTAATGTTCGGTAGTCTCTCTCTACACTTCATCATACGTTCAATTATTCAAACTTAAGAGGCGTTCCCTCTTGATCTATTTACACTTAGACTTAGAGAGACGTTTTCTCTCTGATTGCTTCACTTTACACCTACACTAATCACTTTACACACAAATCTATTCAGTATTGACATATCCTGCTGTAATCCTGTTTATTTGCCGAGAATTAATATATTCAAACTATATCAGGTTGTGATATAGGCCTACGAACACATATGAACTGAAATCAAAATATGTTTACTAGGTACACTCCAAATCCTTTGAAGGTCGCATCACCTCACTTCCCTAAATTCGTCATTGTTTGATAAGTAATATAATAAACACGCTCATTTCATCAGGATTTTTATCAATATGCATAACAGGACCTTATTTATACAACGTTGATATCTGTGAACAAATCATAGAGCGACTTCAATACCAGACATCATAAACAGAGTATGCAGAGTACCTGCAATAAATGGACAAGAATATATACATTTCGCACACTCACTCGAATCACAGATGATACAAGCCACCCGCTGTTGGCCACAGTGAACATAAAATTTCACTGTCTCCTGGAACGAACCCAAGATCTTCTGAGACGGGGTATATCTAACCTGGAATTCCCTGCACGCTGTAAATAATTAAGAAAAGAAATTGGAGGGACCCTTCTTTTAATGCATGTTGGAATCTGTGCGACGTTGGCAATATTTAAATAGATGCACGTAATCATTGTATCCAAAGGAAAGAAACTCGCCACTTGTAGTTCTTTCCCTTCACTGAAGGATACACCTTTACTCCCTTTAAAGGGAGTCATAAATCTCAGCTGTTCCCTGCCCGTGACACATTACCAAGGAGCGGCCTGCCAGAACTTCCCAGGCAGTTATTTCACGGCAAATAATCTATTCACTTCTCTCAATACTGGCCACAATGGCATCACAACAAATCCCGGCTTTATTCGGCCGTAATTGACACATCCATATCGCGATATTCACATCGCGTATCTTAATGACAGATTCCAAGGGAACTTCACATTTTCATTTCACACTATATATTATGGCTACAGCCTGTTCAACCATCTCGTTTCTCCTCTCAGTACATTGACTACGATGCAGATTTAATGATGACCTCCTGCCACAAGGGTTCAAATTTCTTCACGCACTCGCGAACTAAATAATTTAACAATATATACCCCCAATCTCACGTTTCCATCCGTTGTTTTCAGCAGCATTACTTACTAATAAGGAGGGCTCCCTAATAGCTTGTGAAGTACAAAAAAAATCACTGAGATATCTTTGAAGACTCTTATGGGCTATAGAAAGTTGATAACTGGAGTCGTTTACAGAGAATATTTAGGCCCTTTTTACTTGACAGTACTTCACACTTAATTAATCTGAGGTCCTTAAAATTACGTCATGCATTATCACACCCTTATAAAAAAAATGGAAGTAAAATATGGTCGTTCCCAAACCATGAAGAAAATGTTCTATAAAAGACCCAAAAAAATGAAATTCTTATTATTTTCCCTCTGAAATGGCATACTAGCAGCCTACGTTACGTCTATGTGAAAAATCTACATATTTGCAATGGGACACGACCTTCAAAGATATAAATACTTGGAAGTGTACTTAGCCTTCTGGATACCGCGTTCACAGCCTTACAGGAGGGCACATCCATGAATTACTCGAAATCCATAATGTAGTCAGCGATATGAAGTTCTCTGGTGACTAACTGGCAAGTCACGGACACCATGGTTTGACCTCGTTCGACGTTCCGGATGATCTCCGCTACTCAGGCAAAATTTCGGCAAACAGCTAGATGACTCGTTCACTCTGGGACACAGGCAGATTCTGGCATGCAGCTGGATATCCCGTCACTCCGACGCTCTTGTAGACTCCTTGTGTAAATGAGGGGAAATTATCTCATGTGAGTGCGTTACTTTGTTACACACCACAATTTAAATACATGGTTGGATCTGCTCAATAGCACGAGCATTCCAACCCAATGCCGGTAATGTCTCTGCCGCCCGACACTGTTCCCTTCTCATATACCTATTATTTTATAAGCAGCATACAGCTATTCTAGGCCCTGAATAAAGAATGTCACTGGTTAGGCCACTACTGGGTCAAAATTTCTCGTCTCACACGACCGCACTTCATGCATATTCTATTTCACCTAGTCATGCGTAAGTCAGGCTCTCAACTGCATTATGGATTTATATACGTGACACTGCCCTTAATTATGTCGACACTGAGCCGTTCACTAACTTTCTTTATATCTCTCATTTATATCGAGTACACACACACTTCACACACTTTGCTAAATACGTGCCTATTTATGTTAATTTAGCCGCATTACTTTAGGCATATATGAGGCTCGACGCACGACCTCTTCGACACACGGACAGCGGTCATTACGGTTTCGTACTGTTCCTACTATATTAATTAGTGGCACACTGTACTCGCAAACAGCTTACATAGATTATGGTTATTTCCGCATATATTCATAGGCTTCAATAAATTACTGCATTACACTGTTCACAAAAAATGATTTCTTCATAAAGGACTCACACACAAATCACGACGAATTACTACCGAACTGGCATTGCACTAAAAATGAACTGGGTAGTGTCTGCCTCTCAGCTCTTGAATATATAGGCGAGCTACGCGAGAGACTCGGATGCTGAGAGTGGGGGGAAAATGCAATTCCTTCTCAGAGTTCGGTGCGGTAATATGCAACGTAGAGTGACGAACAGGGTATCAAAATGTAGCTCTTGTATTCCCATTTCCACTGAGTGAATGTTTTTGAAATAGCTTCGTAGATTGTCAAGCAATCTTAAAAGCGTCCTTTTGTCTCTGTCGGTGAATGATGACGAGCACAGGGGATTCCTTGTGTTCGCTGGCACGGTTAGGGTCCAACATCTGTTAGTCATTAAGACGCACCCTTGTTTACAGCGTGCCGGGCTGAGTGGCTCAGACGGTTAAGGCGCTGGCCTCCTGACCCCAACTTGGCAGGTTCGATCCTGGCTCAGTCCGGTGGTATTTGAAGGTGCTCAAATGCGTCAGCCTCGTGTCGGTAGATTTACTGGCACGTAAAAGAACTCCTGCGGGACTAAATTCTGGCACCTCTGCGTCTCCAAAAACTGTATAAGAGTAGTTAGTGGGACGTAAAACAAATAACATTATTATTATTATTATTATTATTATTATTATTGTTTACAGCGTAGTTACCGCTCTGTCAGTTAGGTAGAGCACTTCTCGGTCTCATAATTATGCGTAAAATTCCCTGATTAAAATGAATGTTTGCACTTAATTATCCATTGAGTATCCTGGAATTTATAAAAATTAACAGGGAAAAAACAGATGAATTCGATAAGTTGGCAGTGGTGAATGAGCGAGGAAAACAGGGTATAATGTTAGTTTTCACGTTGGATATACTCTCTGAGCTCAGCTAGTGACCTAGATTCTCTGTCACGTGATAACGCGTCTCCTTTCATCTCGCTCGCGGTTGGAGTGAGAAAACTTCGAGTACGAGCGCTCCTGCAATGCCTCGCTGCTAATTACCAGCAACTAGAGCTGGGTCGCGCGACTCTGGATACTGCAAATCGAGTCCCGGAGCGGGCAGAAAAATTCTAACTTGGGCAGTTTTTATCCCAGAATGACGCGGAAAACGGCATATTTCATCTCCTGGGTATCATGACATACCATAGGTGACGTTGTGAACGGTCACAGTACTTCTGCCTGATTTACCTGTCCTGGAGATTTTCTACCCTTATTCGTTTACAGACAGATTTCATTTTTTCTACCGTAGGCCTAGAGATGCTTAGATCACTACAGATCAGATAGTGGTCTGCTTCATCGAAAAATACCCGGAAAACCCGTACATTCATATCATATTTCCTGAATTCGAAGTCGGTTAAGATATAGTCTTTTATGGATCTGGTACCTCTAGCCTCCCATGTGTAGCGGTCAATAGCCTTATATTTGAAGAATGTATTCGTAACTGCTAAACACATACTAGCACAAATATCCAGGAAACGCTTCCCATTCCCATTAGATTCCATGTCTTCCCCACATTTACCAATCGCCTGTTCGTATACTTCAGTTCTATTTTCAACTCTCATATTGAAATCGCCCATTAGCACTATCCTATCCTTGCTGTTGACCCTGACTACGATGTCACTCAATGCTTCATAAAACTTGTCAATTTCATCCTCATCTGCACATTAACATGGTGAATAAACTGAGATAATTCTCTAAATCCTCCAACTGCCAAATCTACCCACATCATTCGCTCGCTTATGTGCCTAATAGAAACTATGTTGCGTGCAATAGAATTCCTGATGAACAGCCCTACCCCAGTCACTGCCCTTCCCTTTTTAACATCCGTCAAATAGAGTTTATACTCTCCTAGTTCTTCCTCGTTATCTCCCCTTACCCGAATATCACTTACTCCTAGCACATCCAGATGCATCCTCCTTGCTGACTCAGCCAGTTCTACTTTCTTTCTTCCGTAAGCCCCATTAATATTGATAGCTCCCCATCGAATTCCATTTCGTTCGCCAAGTTGTTTCCAAGGAGTCCCTCACCTGTCAAATGGAAGTGGGACTCCGTTACTCCCATATGTCCGAGGCTTGCTTAAAATGTACTGAATTCAGTAAATTCATGAAGCAGGATGCTACCCTACTTACACATAGTCTAAGTGAGGATCTCTCCTCTAACGGGTTAGGGACCACCGGTGGATTGTATAGCCCTAGCCGCTTGAGTATAAAGAAGGCCATCAAAATATGTCCCAAATGTCCACCCCCATTCCGTAGCAACTGGTATCCCGACTCTCAGGACCACTTACTAGGCCACTCAGCCGTTGCTCATGGTTCACAAACTAGGACGTGACTACAGTAAACCACACCATGAACTTCTTGATTTTTTCCGGGCCTCAGGAGCAAAATCACATGCCATGATTTTCTATATCAAAAACACGGTGTCACAAAATTTAAATTTCCCAAAATACCAACTTTATCACACTTCACTGGATTTCGATATAAACAGCAAATCTCGCTTACCTAACTACTGAACGCATTATTATCATCTCAATTTTTATCCCGGCGTGAAAGTATTATTATTATTATTATTATTATTATTATTATTATTATTATTATTATTATTATTATTATTATTATTATTGGATTCGTAGTCATTCGACTTTATCACACTCATATCGGCTATTTTATCGTTATAATTATTGTAACTTTTACCGGCTCGAACATTATGTCATTAATTTTCATTGCAATATTTAATTTCACTTCTATTTTGCTTAGAGAAATGTAAACACTGTTTAACGTCTCACGCACTGACATAAATGACAGACAATTTTCCTCCACAATGTAATAACGACAAGACACATAATTGTCATCACAACATATTGAATTCTGCACACGCCACATATACAACGCGCTGTTATGATAAATTAATTTAAGGGACAAGCATTTACATCTCTAACTACAAAAACATAATGAATGAATGGCGTATGGCTTTTAGTGCCGGGGGTTGTCCGAGTACTTCGGCTCGCCAGGTGCAGGTCTTTTGATTTGACGCCCGTAGGCGACCTACGCGTTGTGATGAGGATGAAATGATGATGAAGACTTCACATACACCCAGTCCCCATGCCAGGGGAATTAACCAATTATGGTTAAAATTCCTGACCCTGCCGGGGATCGAACCCGGGACCCCTGTGACCAAATGCCAGCACGTTAACCATTTAGCCATGGAGCCGGACTACCAAAACATAATATTTGAATTAGATAGACCGGTAATTGTGCCGCTTGGCGTAGCATTATCTTAGCTTAATCTTGTGCCAGCCACCTATGAACTTAGTCCCTCATAACTGCAAGAGACATTCTTCGCTTAAGCACTACCTTATAAATACACCGATTCTGCACTCGTCTTGAAGCAACGCACATTGTTTTCCTTTATGAAACCTAACAATAAATTTTATTCTGTACACACATACAACAATTAAACCCTCAGCCTCGTGTCGAGAATTCAACTGATTCAGTGTTTCATTATCTAAGTTTTCTTCGCTCACCATTATCACTTGGTAAAATACACATCCCTCAAGCCAACTGGCTTTAGAGATTCTTCAAGTCTACTTCGCCCACTTTAAGTCCTCTTCTTAAATTCACTTGACGTAGGTTCACCCTCTAGGACAATTAAACGATGGCTGATTCTCTTGCTTGAGGAGGGGGTATTTATGCATTCTCTAGAGACGCTCTGCGTGGCGTTATCCGCTGTTGTACAATCATTCCATTTGATGACCACTGGACCGATTTCTTTGGAACTCACCCCAGAGATTCCACCTATTTTTCCAGTCAAGACGGTGTTGTTCGCTGATTTTTCCTGTTTCTTTAACGGGCGCTATTGATTAATTTCGTGCACGATGTTCCCCGCGCCTTTTGACCGTATGTCCTTGACACGTGTGTTCCACTCTACCAGGATAGATGCTACATTCTCTCCGAGCCTAATTAAATACAATTCAGCCCCGTGTACTTAGCTTCATCAAATATTTCCCTAAATTCTTAATTACTTTTTCTTTGTTAATGACAGGGCCTAAATCCCTCATCATGAGGCTTATTAGTAAGAATTTCATTATTAATTACCCGAAGTCTTCCGAAATGTTATGACCTCGTTCGATGTTTTGGTGGGTCGCCTCCCGCTGTGAGTTGGCACGCCACAGGACAGGAGCTGAGCTTGCAATGAAAATATGGGTGCACTCCTTCTTGTAATTGACATTTCAGCAATGTAGAATTATGGGTTCAATATTTGCGATGGTTTGGGCGTATTAATGGGTAGCTATAAAATTTGTTTCAGCGCTTCTTTGGTCACCTTTTTTGCATCGACAAGGAATGTTTGAGGTATTTTTTGCCAAATGTGTTGCTCGAAACACCTTAATTCAAGAGGGACAAACTGATGAGTTGATTATACTGAACTTCTGGACAGGATTTAACAGAGGTGAAGGTGTTAACAACTGTAAGTTAGTCTTCAGCGCAGTAAGACTGGACTTTGCATCAAATATTCAGGCATCAGCAAAGTTTACACCACAACGCTGATCATATTAGAGTCGAAAAGATGTCAGAACTTATGATAAAAGGGTTATGAGAGAATGAAAATAGAGTTACAGGTCGTGTTCATCCGGTGATATAGAAGATACGATGATGTTATCAAACAAGTTGACGATCATTCTTGAATTTTCCTTTAGAGATGCTAATTGTGATACATCTAAAACATGATTTCTCGACAGATCTCTCTGAAACAGTACTGCCATTCTAGTTAGCTGTAAAGCAGACCACATCGGTGTCATCTGCAAAGCTAAGAACCGTAATATGTAGAAAACCTGGAATTAGATGATAGCCCTATTCATCGGCGATTGGTTCCTCAGGCAGTTCAACCAGTATATGGCCTGTTAAAAATAGTAAAATGCAGGTGAAAGCGGAGAATCTTGCATCACACCTCTTTTCAATTCAATTGGCTTGGTAATTTTGTGATTCACCTTAGAGTTAGTGGAGTTATGTTCCTGAAGGTTTGATATTAGGTCAGCTAACTTGCTTGGAATAGGGAGAGCTGTTGAGTCTCTCGAGGACGCACATGCCCTATATTTTTGAATTCTCTTAATATCCACGAACACAGTCATAGTGTTCGTCTTCTTCTCTTTTGTGTCAACTTGAATACAACGGAGAATAGATGTATTGATAAGGATAAAACCAGGCTGACAACTATTAAATGAAACTTACTCCCTAAGGCGCCTGCTCAGCAGTCTTTCAATAATAGTCCACACAGTAGAGCAGATAGTGATCAGCCGCCAGTCTCGAATATTATTATTATTATTATCTGCTTTTATTTGAACAAGCACACTCCTAACGTTTGTAAACTCTGTGTTGTATACTCCGTTTCAAGCCTTTCTGGTACAATCCAAGCAATTATCTCTAGGACAGTTAATCTTTAATGGCCCTAATCAACATGATCGGGGTTTGGGACGGTGTAAATCAGTCATCAATTATCTGCATTTAGGACTGTCGCTTTTCTTAATTTTTTCAAAGAGCATGGACATTTGTCGAAAATTTCCCTTCATAAATTATTCCCATCCCTTACTCCTTGTCCTATAAATGAATATTTGCCACAATTTGTCTTTTTGAATTCCAATTTTATCTTCATATGGTGATCCATCGTACTTTTAAAAGCTCCGCTCAAGCGTATTCGCCTACTAATGTCATTCCACGCCATCTCTCCGCTGACAGCTCGGAACATACCACTTAGACCAGCAGCCCGTCGCCGTACTCCCAAGTCTTTCCAGCCCCACAGTTTGAAAAATATCCTAACATTATTCTTTTGTCGGAAATCTCAAAGAACACATCGTGCTGCTTACCTTTGGAACTTTTTCGATTCCCGAATCTAGTAGTCCTGGTGTGGGTCCGACACACTGGAACTATACTCTAATTTTGGGTGTTACCAGAGACTTATACGCTCTCTCCTAACATCCTTACTACAACCCCTAAATACTCTCATAACCATGTGAAGAGATCTGTAACCTGTCTTTACAATCTCGTTAATGTGTTCATTCCAGTGAAGAGTATTCCTTATATTAACACCGATGTATATTTACAGTGTGCCTCCGTGCCGCAGGCGGCAGCGCGTCGGCCTCTCATCACTGGGTTCCGTGTTTCAAATCCCGGGCACTCCATGTGAGATTTGTGCTGGACAAAGCAGAGGCGGGATAGGGTTTTTCTCCGGTTACTCCGGTTTTCCCTGTCATCTTTCATTCCAGCAACGCTCTCCAATATCATTTCATTTCATCTGTCAGTCATTAATCATTGCCCCAGACGAGTGCGACAGGCTTCGGCAGCCGGCACAATCCATATCCTCGCCGCAAGATGGGGGCTTCATACATTCCATTCCTGACCGTGTCACTGACTGGAAACCTGGTTGCAGGTTTTGATTTTTCATTATATTTAAAGTGATCCTCACGAGGTACTATCACACCATCAGTACAGTAATTAAAACTGAGAGGACTGTTCCTCTTGGTGAAACTTACTAACTGATATTTCGTCCCGTTTACCATCATACCATTGTCTGCTGTCCATCTCGCAACATTGCCTAGGTCTTTTAGCACTCGCTCACAATCCTTATTTATTACTCTATGTAGCATAATATTGTCCGCAAAAAGCCTTATATTTGACTCAAATTCTTTGCTCAGATCATTTGTATAGTCGTACGTAAGAAACATTAAGGCCATATAATACTGCGGATTGGGGAATTTCCCTCTTATCATTAAATCTAATTCTCCGAGTTCTATTTCCTAGAAATTTAGCCACCCATTCAACCACTCTTTTGCCTGGTCCAATAGCCCTCATTTTCTTCAGTAATCTCCTCGATCTTGCCTGTCATAAGTCTTGGGTAGGTAAATAGCGATACAGTCCATTTCATCACCTGAATATAAAATATCTTGCTGAAATCCTACAAGTTCAGCCTCACTGGAATAACCTTTCCTCAACCCGAACTGCCTTCTATCAAGCCAATTAGTAACTTCGCGAACGACAGGAAGCTATTTCGCAAACGCGTCACCTTTTATCTTTACCTTGTGACGCGACGGTTATCTCCGGGAGTCTCGTCATGTTGCCTTGTGTTGCGAGAGCGTAAAATATTGTGTGGTCCCTCGGGGGATGATATGTGTCTGCTCGCGTGTTGACAAGTAAGTGTATCTGCCCCCGTCATGTGTGTGATCATGTGAAGGATGGAGAAGTTGTCGCTATGTTTCTGGATGAGCACAATTATATTGTGGTATTGAAATCGCCGTGTGATGCCTAGCTTCCATGAAAATCTGCAAGAGTTTATGTTCTATCATTTTCTTTTGGCAAATAATGTGTTTTTACGAGCCGGATTTTCTGCTTTTTAGTTCCAGTAAACACTGTTCCTCTCTGTTTCTTTTATCATTTAGTAGATTGTTGTTTCCCTAGGCAGAATCATTTGATCAGGCAAAGCGGGTTCAAATAACGGCTTGATGTACGCCGCCTATCTTCAAAATCCTTGGACCTAACTTTACTTCCCGGTGATTTTCGCTGCGCGCCATTATCTCTGCCGTGATATGTCTATGTTGGTATGAACATCTGACCGGCGGTATCTGAGTTTTGCCTAGTTTCTTTGGGTATTGTAGTAGCTGGGTCGGGTGCGTGGGTTCAGTAGAGCCCTCAGTCCTTACACCTGCCCCCTTGAGTTATTCTTTTAGATCTTGAAATACATTTGTAATATTATGGTATTATCAACAGAAATTAAATAGTGTATTCTATGAATAGAAATATATCTGTCAATAGTTATAGTGTATGAGCCATAATATGGCGGCAGTGGGTGTGATTCGTCACTCCATAAGGGTATTTAAATTCAGAAGGCAAATGCTTCAAGTCCAAGAAAGTAGTAAAGCCTGGAAAGATAGATAAGAGTGAAAGAGGAAATGTGATATGGAAGTGTGAAACTTGTGCTGAGAATCGCTTCGAAGATTGCGGCGTGAAAATTGGGCCTACACAGAGCATGGACTCCATAGCAGCGAATGAATCTGTACTGAATATTGCGAAAGGTGACAATAGTTCATTGATGATATCATTGCTACAACAAGATAAGCAGACTGTAAGAAATGAAAATTAATATTTAAAAAAGGAGAATTGTGTCAGTCGAAGCGGCCCTGGCCGCGGCCGATATTGGTATTAGTCAGGACCCGCAAGGATGGTATCAAGTCATAAGAGGTGGAAATGAGCCCGGGATAATCTGAAACCTTCGAATTTTGAAGCTCGTACAAAGAACACTTCTACATTATTAGACAATGATTGTCCGGACGAATCGTCAAGTCAGTCACCGCATGGGGGCATGTTTTTGGGAAGACGAGATTTAGGCGTAGACCCAAGTTTCAACGAAATTTCCGGCGGAAACAGTACCAAAACAATCAGAAGTTTAGATAGTGGGTGACAGCCAAGCCCGTGGTATTGTGCTGGACACGAATACCCATGATGCATAGCTTCTGTCGCAGTTCACCTGGGAGCACCACTACGGAAAATCGTCGAAACTCTAGAAGAAAAGACAGCTGAGCTAGGAGACAACGATCTTGCCGTGATCATCGGAGGAAGCAATGCCATGCAACACAATGAAGCTGATTGTCTAAGGCCAGAATTCATTAACAAATTAGGTAAGCTGGCACATACTAATGTTGTAATAATTAATATTCCAAAAAGACATGATTTGATTTCAAATTCTTTTGTGAACATAGAAACTGATAGGGTTATTGATGACATTCAATCTTTATGTACGAAGGTAATCCCAAAAGTAAGGTCTCCTATTTTTTTATAAATACATAGACCTGTTTATTTCTACAATGGTTTACATCATTTTATAGCTTGAACATTTACCTATTTTTCTACATAATCACCATTTCGGTCGACGGAGTTTTGTAGACGCTGTGACAGTTTTTCTATATCCGTGTCATACCAGCTCGCCCCAATGCTGTTCATGAAGTTGTGAACCTCATCCTTCACCTTGTCGTCGGTGCTGAATTGCTTTCCAGCCAAATGTATTTGCTTGAATTTCCGCGGCTTTGGCGATGAGGTATGCCGCAACTGGCGTGATTGTTGCTTGGTCTCTGGTGTAAAGTGGAACGCCCAGGTTTTGTCACCCGTGACAATTGAGTCCAAAAAGTCCAAATGTTATCCTGTTCGGCTACAAAGCGTTGAAGAAATGCGCGGGAAGAATCAACACGTCGCTGCATGTGGTCTTCTGTCAGCATGCGTGGCACCCATCTTGCACACACCTTCCGGTATTTCAAATTTCCCGTTAAAATTCTGTGTGCGGCGCTTCGGGTAACCTCAGGAACCAAAGTGCAGAGATCACCCAGGGTGATCAGCCGATCGTCACGCATTAATTACTCAACCTTCACGACTGTCTCGACGGTCTCCCGCTCCTTTGTTCGTCGTGAATTTCATTCCGACCGGCTGCAAACTCTCTACACCACTTACGAACATTTTTGACATCCACGCACGACTCACCATACATGTCCGTCAATTGGCGATGGATTTCAATCGGTTCAGTAGCTTTTGGTTTCAAAAACCGAATACCTGCGCGCACTTCGCACTTGGCGGTAACATCCAAGGGGAGCTCCATTCTCAACGGCTGCCAAGCCAAGACTGAGTGCCTCAGAGCGGCGTGTGCCTGTTTATATGCGAGCGCGGGAAACACTCTTCACAATATTGTGACCGACAGCCACAGGAACAGAGTTCTGTATTTATAAAAACAGGAGACCTTATTTTTGGGATTACCCTCGTAGTATTTCAGCGATCTACATGTTGTTGATGCAGCCAGTTTTGAAAGAAATGGTTACGCAATACATGGTTTAGACCTTAATAAATTAAGAGTGCAGAAGATTAGCAATATTTTAAGAAAAAAGTGTCTAATAAGGACGATATTCTCCTTAATTGTATTGTAATTGGTCAAGGAACTAGCAGAGGGAGCCAGCTCTCCAGGAAGTTGGTTCTATTACAGTATGAATACAACAGATACTTCAAGTTGTATAGAAAATGTTCCAAACCATTCTTAAGAAATAAAATTGATACAACTGATAATTTTTCAACTTACAATTCTATTAAAATTATCTGTATAACCGAACTTTGGTTCCAAAATTATGATGTAGAATATGTAAGACTTAGTTATTATACATTACAAACGATATATTGTACACAGGATCACAAAAATGGAGGTGTAGCAGTATTCACTGTAAATAATGTAGACTGTAAAGTTATTGGCCTTTCAAACCTGTGTGTAGAATTCATGTTTGAGGCAGCAGCAGTTCTCCCTAGCGATCTGGGGCTAATAGTGACTTCAATTCACCGGTTCCCTGATGGAGACAAACATTTTTCTAGAAACGTTAGGGAAGCTTATAATGACACTTGTTGCTATATCAGAAAAGGTATAAAATATGTATTTGTGGGGATATTCATCTTGATGTGAGACACGGGACAGCTAAATAGTCTACTGAATTTGCTCAAGTCATTTAAATTTTACTGTGCAAACAAAAATCCTACTCGTGGATAAGCAGTGCTTGATAACATAGTAATTAATGTCAACTCGCCATCCATCAATAATGGCACGTTAGATATGTCTAAATGAGATTGGTTGTGATCACAAAGCTGTTTGGTTGAAGTTTCACTATCCTGAGCAGAATGAACCCTTAAGTAAAATTATTTTCAAGAGGTTCTTCTCACAACAAAAATTATAGAGCTAACTTCTCTGCCTGAAGTGGTTGACCTCGAATGTATATTAGGGGTGTCAAAAGACGGTGTCATTAGGAAATTAGGTTTCTTCTTCCACACATTTAATTACCGTTTGATGATTCTTTTCCAGTCATGAAAATGTCTATAATATTAAACATTTCAAACCTTGAAATGGCTTACACCAGAGCTAAAAATAATGAAAAATGTTCTTATGACTTCCTATAGAGATTTTAAGAGTAATAAAAGCCCAGAAACTTCATTTTTTACGCAAATGCAAGTACAAACAAGCTATAATGGTAACAAAACAGAAAGCTAATGAATGCTACATTGAAAGTGCAGGTAGTTAAAGTAAAGCAACATGAGAAGTAATCAACAGAGAGCAACAGGAGTGTCAAATGTAGCAGGTCCGAAGTAGAGATTGCACAAGATGAATTCAAAAATACTATATTCAATCTGTAAATTCTAAAAGTTACAATATTTCTGCCACTGATAATGATGCATTGAGCTACTCGTCGACAACGGAATAGTTGTTCATGAGCAGGGAATGCTATGGAACATAGTGACAGAAAATGAAGTTAAGTGTATAGTTGTTCTAGTTGTGTTAGTAGTAAAAATGTATATGGTGTGTCAAATAACTCCTTCAAGACAGTAATTCCATACATTCTGAAACCTCTTAATGTTGGTATAAATGATTGACATAAATATGTTAGCATACCCCGGTTTTCACAAACGGTCGTATAAACGACCCTAGTAGTTTTCGAGCAGTGTCAGTTATTGCTATTTAGGGTAAAATCCTAGAGTATTTAATGACACAACAACTAGTATTTTATTTAGAATCTAATAGCCTTCTGTGCAAGAACCTGTTTGGCTGTCATAAATGTAAATCGACTGTTGAAGCAGTAGAATACCTACTGCAACATGTAATTTCGGCTTTAGAAAGCAAGACAGTTGCCCAGGTCACTCTCTGTGATCGTGTCTCCATTCACTTTAATTTTAAAATTGAAGTATTATGGTTTTAAGTATGAAAAGTTGAATAGTTTCCTACCTGATCAACTGAAAGCAAGCAGATGAAGTGGGAAGAGTTCGATCGAGCTCGGTTGACAGGTAAGTAAGCGATCGTGGCTCTAGTTAAGGTACAGACCCAGCATTTGTCTGGTGTGAAAATGGGAAACCGGACAACTATGTCACCCACGATTCTAAGTGATATCCCTTCCAATCAGGTATTTATTATCAGAGAAGGGATTGGAAATACATGTGATCCATGACTCTAGAGATGTGTCTTCATCCATGCTGGAAGTGACTCTGGTATTGAACCATGTGACTATTTACAATTTAGTGTTTGTCAATTTGTCGGTTATTTGCTGCTCGGCCTATATTACGACTGATAATTAGATTCTGAAGGAAATTTCGGATAATTAGTCACTGAAGTGATTGCTTTAAGGCCCTCGGTCAGTTATAATTCCTTCGTTCACTATTTTATGCCTGATTCACTTCTCTATAAATTATGGGCAAAATGAATAGCTTTCCTCCGGAATTTCTGGTTTCCCTGTTACTATTTGTGCTTTGTAATATTGAGGAATATCGTTGCAAAGTGTATTATGACCACTGAACGAAATGCTGCTAGCAAAAGAAAACTGATTGTGTCCCAGCCAGGCAAGTAATCACGAAGTGCCGTTGGTCCTCGTTATGCGTGCACCCAGGAACGACTAAAAATGAAATAATTTTAGAGTTGAATTTTAAGATAATCAGAATAGCACTTCGGACATAATACGATTTCATCCTCAAAATAAGGTAATAGGATTTTTATAATTGCATTGAATTAGTTGAATTATGGAACTTTATTATAACTGAAGGAAACAAACGTTTTTACAAGAAATATTGTATATAATAGATAAGAACTTGTGTAAAATGACAGTTTCTTAATGTTTAGTGTTCCCCTACGCTGAGATCTTGCTCCATCATCTTGCTGCAAATGAACTCAATCTATCCAGTGTTGTCGTAAGCGAATATCGTCTAATTTTTAGAATATCCAATGTAAAAATGCAACGAAGTTCCATTGTATGCAATATGACAAAATATCTCCGTGGACGTGACACAGTTTAATTCGGTCATTTTGGTGGACAAAATACGATTTGAAAATGACAGTCACTTTTCAAGGCTCATTTACCTAGGGCGGGTTGACACAGTGTGATTTCGCAACATGAAACAGATCCGCCTCTGTGGTGTAGTGGTTAGTGTGATTAGCTGCCATCCCTGGAGGCCCGGGCTCGGTTCCTCTTTCTGCCACATCCGGGTGATAGTAGGTTCGAGTCCCACTATCGGCAGCCCTGAAGATGGTTTTCCGTGGTTTCCCATTTTCACACCAGGAAAATGCTGGGGCTGTACCTTAATTAAGGCCACGGCCGCTTCCTTCCAACTCCTAGGCCTTTCCTATCCTATCGTCGCCATAAGACCTATCTCTGTCGGTGCGACGTAAAGCCCCTAGCAAAAAAAAATGTTTCTGCCACAAAATTTGAAAAGTGGTACGAGAATTGGAATGGGGTCCACTCAACCTCGAGTAGAGTCGGTTCGATTCCCACCTCAGCCATCCTCGAAACGGTTTCCGTGGTTTCGAAACCATCTGATAAGAGAAAGTATAAGGGAAATCGTTATACAGGGAAAATTTTCCTTGTAAGTGAGAACAGTTTAGGTGAACATGCGAATGATTCAAATGTGGTAGAGGCTAATTTTGTAGTAAACGCCGCCATGTACTCACCACATGGTGAACTCGAGCCTCTCACAAGTATTGCAGCCCCTTCAAGTTCTTCAAAGAAAATGTTTAATTATCAGCAAAGACAGAAAAGATGACAGATCCAGAAGAAAGAAGAGGAACCTAAAAATAACCAAGGAAGACAAAAATAATTCATAGTACAGGGCAGGAATAATCTAAGAATTATCTGAAGTGAAATATTGTACTGTAAAGCGTTGTGTTCCTCTATTTTATATATATTTGTACTTTGGTAACATTTTCCAGAAAACTTCTAATGTTAGGTCTCTGAATTTTTCTGCACATCAGCATAACCCTAATTAAGAGTAATAAGAAGGGAGTTTTCTGTAATACCTAAAATAAATCAGAAATATTTGTTGGCACATTTTTAGATAAAAATATTTTCACCTCCGAAGAAATGCGTACCAAGAACGCATTTTGTTTCGAAAAGTTATCCTTCCTTTTTTATTATAGTTAAAGATGCAAATAATAAGCCTTAAAATTTCAACCGGCTAACTCGAATAGATTTTGAGAAAAGTGTACCAGAATTTTGAATATTTAGCATAGGCGAGATAGGTAACTGTTTCACACTTTAAGACAATATAAAGTTAATGGTAATCAGGCAAATGCTGGGGCTGTACCTTAATAAAGGCCACCTCCATTTATTTCCCACTCCTAGCCCTTTCCTATCCCATCGTCGCCATAAGACATATCTGTGTCGGTGCGACGTAAAGCAACTTGTAAATAAAATAAAACAATTATACATTTTTGCTGCAGTTTTAAATAGATCGTAGTGTATCGAAGGCATTGATTGCAAAGAAACTTGACACTATGATCATTTAACATTCCTGCCTGACGTTCTTTCGTAAGATGTCTTCAGCATGACATATTTAGTGATACTGAACAGAATTACGGCAGTTTTCCTTGCCAAGATTTCATATATTATATATTATGTATTATATATTATATATTATATATTATATATTATATATTATATATTATATATTATATATAGAGCCCGAATATTTTTAAAATGCATATGTCAGTGAATATTTTGAACGTTAATGCATATATAGATATATTTTTCTCTTATGTGTGATCGATTATTTGAGATTTATGAACGAAATGAAAAATCTAATGAACTTTAATCAAGTGAAAGATGTAAGTTACAACAAGTTGCTTTAGGTCGCACCGCCACAGATAGGTTTTATGGCGACGATGGGACAGGAAAGGGCTAGGAGTGGGAAGGAAGTGGCCGCGGCCTCAATTAAGGTACAGCCCCAGCATTTGCCTGGTGTGAAAATGGGAAACCACGGAAAACCTCCTTCAGCGCTGCCGACAGTGGGGTTCGAACCCACTATCTCCCGAATACTGGATACTGGCCTCACTTAAGCGACTGCAGCTATCGAGCTCGGTGGGATGTAAGTTAGTTAGTTAAAAGTGTTGATGGTAGTCATACTGCTTGTGTTTGTGAATCAAAGTGCGCATTTGAATAATCTGAAACTGTAATATAGATATCAGTACCATACATGTGCATTATTCGTCACTTACGTAGGCGACCAAGGGGCCTAGAAACTCGCGGTGCACCCTTACACGGATCCCTTCAGTTAATTCAAAACACCATTACTTTTTTAAATGGTGTCCCTGGATAAACTGGATAAAAAAGGGAACTCAGTGCGGTGTGGACTCAAACCCAGGACTGAAGAAGATTTAATCCATAAGCAACTACATAAGTTGAATCAGGCAGTATTTGCCAGAAGAATGTTCCGAGCAGTCATTGCCAGTGTACAAGTATTGTCCAGTTACGTCCGTCGACGTAGAGCGATCATTTTCAGTGTATACCATAATTTTGTCCGACAACAGAAAGTTAGTGACACCTGAAAATATTGAAAAACTGTTAATAACCTACTGCCATGTATCATTTTGCAAGGAATTAAACTTTTTTTATCAATTTCACACTGAGTTAAAATTAAATAATGCGTTTGGTAAGTGTATTTTTAGTGCCTATTTTCGTGCATATTTCCAACATTTTAGTGCATAAGAATCCCGGCCCTAATTATATATTATACTAGCAAGATACCCGTGCTTCGCTACGGTATTATACCAAAATTCGTGATCTGACTCGTTTTCTAATAGATTACGGCAAGTTTCCTCCCATTTTTCAATCTTTATTTCCAGCAATCGATTTCGTACTTCCCGGGCTAGGTCCAGGTATTCTACCCGGTCACTTGGGTCCCTAAATCTTTGACATCTTTTCCTATAAGCATTATTAATATGGATCAAATCCTTCAGGAGATCCAGCGTGGTGTCGTCTTGGGAGCCTTGGCGATACTGAACCCGCGGCCGGACTGCATTCTTAGTCATTACCCGTCCAGGACCCGTTTCCAGCGCGGTCCGCACATTTGACGACGGTCCAGAACATTATTATTATTATTATTATTATTATTATTATTATTATTATTATTATTATTATTATTATTATTATTATTATTATTATTATTAGAGATGTTCTGGACCCCACAGTAAGATGCAAGACCGCTACTTGGCGGTTAATTACATCTGCTGCCGTTGTCATTGTTGAGAATGTGACCAGCGCCATTGTCGCGCGTAGGCAAGTGTGCGGGATTTCTGGCCATACGAATGACGTACTTCCGTGCATTATTGAACTTATTATAGAGGTGAAAAATTCGACGGTCAATCTCATTCCTATCGTTTATTTCAAATTTGTTTAAATTTTTATTTATATGACAGGAGAATCTACTGCAATCTAAGAACGTTCTCCGAAGAAAAAGATGGCTCGTGAAAACGAACCCAGGAAAGGTTAAAAATGATCGGTTTATGATCAGAATAAGTACATCGAAAATCTACAGCCTGTTTCCAGTCATTCGACAGGGTCAGGAATGGAATGAATAAAGCCCCATCTAGCGGCGACAATAGGAATTGTGCCGGCAGCCGAAACCTGTCGCACTCCGCTGGGGCAATGATTAATGGATGACAAATGAAATGAAATTATATTGGACAGTGTTACTGGAATGAATGATGACAGGGAAAACCGGAGTATTCGGAGAAAAACATGTCCCGCCTCCGTTTTGTCCAGCACGAATGTCACATGGAGAGACCGGGATTTGAACCACGGAACCCAGCTGTAAGAGGCCGGTGCGCTGTCGCCTGAGCAACGGAGGCTCCTTATAAATACACTATGAACAGTAAAATCAATTGGTCTCACCTCCTTTTACACCCCACCGCCGTTAAGTTTATTTACCCCCCTCCCGAAAAACTAAAAGAAGGCGTGTTTCTTTATGTTTAAGGGAGATTCCAAACACCATTGTTCACGTCTATTACCTTCAGATTTGAAATTAAAATAATTCACTTTTTTCACTTTCACCCCCCCCCCCCTCCCAAGTGAATTTTCGGCAAAAAATACTTGTTTCTTTAATAGTAAATGATCTTCTAAATACCAATTATCACGACTGTGACTTCTTCAGTTTTTGATTTATGTGTCCTCATGAAAGGAATTCAAATCCTTTTCAATCCCGCCCCCAAGATATACCCCCCTTCAAACGGGCTTTTCTTTGTTTTTAAAGGAGATCCAAATACCAACTTTCACGTCTGTAGGCCCTAACAATTTTAGTTTTTATTAGATGTAAGTATTCTCATACAATTAAGTCAATTAATGTTTCATTTCTTTCACCTCCCCCCCCCATTCATTGGATTTTCCGAGAATACGTGTTTCTTTACTTTTAAAGCAGATTCCAAATATCAAATTTCACGCCTGTAACATCTTCATTTTTGAGATAATAGTAGCCTAATTAAAAGAAATCAACACCATTTCCAGTCACTTTTAACACCCCCCCCCTCCACCCAAGTGGTGTTTCCGAAAACTAAAAATACACGTTTCTTTACTTTTAATAGAGATAAAAAACATTTTTCACGTCTGTAACATGTTAAGTTTCTTTAGATATACTGTATACATTCTCAATTTAAAATTTCACCCCCTTTTTAATTCCCCTTAAGAGGAGTTTCCAAGAACAAATCACCTATGTTTTTTTACTTTTGCAGAAGATTCCAAATACCACTTTTTACGTCTGTAACATTCTACGCTTCTCAGATATTCTCTAGATATAGTCTTTCAAAAAATTCACCCCAATATGTCAATCCTGTTTAACTGCCATTAATTGGATTTTCCAAAAAAAAGTTAAAAATACGTGGTCCTTTATTTTTAAAGGAGATTCTAAATATCAATTTTTACATGTGCAAACTTTTAAAGTTTTGAGATATAGATACACTCATTTTAAAAATCCCCCCTTTTTCACAACCCCCCCACTATTTGGACTTTCCAAAAGCAAAAAAGTATGTTTCTTTATTTTTAAAGGAGGTCCCAAATACAAATTTTCAGTTCTGTAATATCTTCAGTTTCTGAGATTTAAGTATCCTCATTAAAGGCATTCAACCCCTTTTTCACCCCTCCTATTGGGATTTTCCGAAAACAAAAAATACATGTTTCTTTATTTTAAAGGAATTTCAAAAACACCAATTTTTACATCTGTATACTTTTAAAATTTTTAGATGTAGATATACTCATTTTAAAAATTCACCCCCTTTTCACCCCCATTTTTTGGATTTTCTAAAAACGAAACAATACCTTTTCCTTATTTTTAAAGTAGATCCCAAATACCAATTTTCAGGTCTGTAATGTCTTCAGGCTCTGAAATATAATTAGCCTCATTAAAGGCATTCAACAAATTTTCACACTTTTCCACCGTTCCTATTGGCATTTTCTGAAAACAAAAATATACGTGTTTCTTTATTTTTAAAGGAGATTCTAAATACCAATTTTTACATCTATAAACTTTAAAAGTTTTGTGATATACATACATACATACATTTATTGAACATAACAGGCGACTTCGCCCCTATACATGTTCACATGCAATAATAATAATAATAATAATAATAATAATAATAATAATAATAATAATAATAATAATAATAATAATAATAATAACGATAAAATGAATAATAAATAATAATAATAATAATAAAATGGATAATAATAATAATAATAATAATAATAATAATAATAAGGATAATAATAATAAGAATAATTAGCAGTCATTAGCTGAAGCAGTTCACTCACTCAGTGTTCATCCAGTGTCCTTATTATGCTCTGTACTTGCGTCACATTCTTGTTACTGACCTACACCTGATCAATAATCAAACAACAACACTCAGCATTTCAGCACTTGCATTCCAGCTAACTTTAAAACAAACAGACCATGCAATCCTGTCCTCTTACCCAACTCCACCTAACTAAGTACTCAGTCCCTATATTCCCTAATCCATTAGAATTTTAACATACTATCCCCTTCCCTTATACAGATAACTATTCCACCCCCCTATTCCCCTGCCCACCCTCTAACTCACTCTCCTTCATTTTACTCTCGCAGGCCTTTTTTGTCGCACAAAAATACCTGTTCAATTCACCCCCTTTTTCCCATTGTTTAATAATCCATCTCAGTATTGCGTTCTCATCCCCTCTCCCCAATATTTCCCGATGCTCGGCACTCAATAATCCATGTCTTAACCCCCTCGTTACCTCACAGTCTCTTAGCAAGTGAAACTCATCATTCACATCTCCACAAAGTACACACCTTGTCTTATCCCTCCCCTGTAACCAGCCTGTATTCCTTGGCAAACCTAAAAGCCACCACATCATCCCATATCGTTTTGACCTATCGACGTATCTAATATTCAACCCTGCTATCTCCTCTATTTTCGTCAAAACAGTCAGCGAATTTCTTAGTCTGCTTTCCCCCAATAATTTCTGCCTATGGATATCTCTAATTCTCCTTTCCAGTATATTCATCCCTCTCACTTCTGTCTTTGACCAAACCTCCCCCCACAGGTGTCCTAATCCTATCCTCTCCAAATATCCCTTTATTTTTTCTAACCATCCACCCTTATACATGCTCTTAAATTGTTGTACATATGCTGCCTGTAATACTTTCCCACCTTCCTGTCTTTTTAAATTCATCCAGTATCTAACTATTCTTTTCACACCCTCTGATTCCAAATCCTCCCCACACATTAATTCCGCCCCTACATTTGTTGTACACCTCGGTAAGCCCATCACTAACTTAGCAAAACTACTAACAATCCTTCTTAGTTCCTCTCTTTTCTCATCCAGCCCCCAAACTTCTGCTCCGTATAATACCCTCCCAACGATTACCGACCTGAACACGAGTCTCAGTGTTTTATAACTGATCCCCGGGTACTTGAGTAGCAAATTTCTGACTGAGGCTAAGGCTGCCAATCCTCTATATTTCACTCTTTTGATCTGGTCACTCCAGGTTCCTTTATCATTAAAAATAACTCCTAGATATTCCAACTTCCTTACCTGTTCCAATCTTTCTCCCTGAATTACCCAATTCCCTTCTATCTTTCTTCTTTTGTCCACCTGTACTACCAATATTTTAGACTTATTTCCATTAATTTTCAATCCCCATTTCCTCGCAAATAGCATCACTGACTCTAAGGCCCTATTCATCGCCCCTGAAGTTAGCGTCATCAATAACACATCATCCGCAAATATCAGTCCTGGTACTTCCAAACCATTAATTACTGGTACAGCCCAATTTTCTGACCCAAACCCCTCTAAAATATCGTTGATAAATAAAATAAACAGTATTGGCGATAACTTGCATCCTTGTTTTAAACCCACCTTGGACTCTAATGGTCCACTCATTCTCCCTTCTCCCAATTTTACACAAAACCTGACGTCCCTATATATTCCTTCCACTGCCCTCAACATCTTCTCCGAAATCCCTAACCTACCTAATTTCTCTAGTAGGGCCTCTCTATTCACCTTGTCAAAAGCTTTCTCAAAATCTATTGCTGCTACATAAACCGTACTTCTAGCCATATTCTTATACTTTTCTAAAATAGTCTTTACTATCATTATATTATCCACTGTTCTTTTCTTTTTCCTAAATCCCCCTTGGTAATCTGTCAAAATTTCATTTTCTTCCGCCCACCCGCTTATTCTGTTCGCTAGCACCCCAGTATATATTTTACTCAAAGAATCCAACAGAGATATACCTCTATAACTGTTCACATTGTTCCTACTACCCTTCCCCTTGTATATAGGGCATATAATTCCTGTTTCCCATTCCTTAGGGTAATTTCCTCCCTCAAATATCCTATTGAATAGTTTAACCATGCCCTCTATCATTATCTCATTTTTACTAATTTCCTTCCAAAACTTGTTATTTATACCATTACACCCCCCGGCCGACTTCGCTCTGGCTCTGCTTATCACTCTCCGGATTTCCTCTCTTGTGATTTCTTTATCCAGGTCATAAATTGCCACTCCCCTATTCCTCCAAATTACTTCTTCTCCCGAACCTCTCCATCTATCACCCCCCTTTTTTCCTAGTAATTCATCAAAGTGCCTGACCCATTGCACTTCCTCAATACTCGTTCTCTCTATATTCCTTCCACCCTTAATAATTCTATTAATCTTATCCCAAACTCTCTCAAAATTGTTTGTCTTGCAGTCATTATTTATGGCTTCCATTTGTTCCTCTAACCACGTCTTTTTGTCTCAGAGATTTTCTTTTTATACTCCTTCCTCAATCTACAGAAAAACTCCCTTTCTTGGCTCCCACCTTTCCTTCTATATTCTCCTAACGCGTCCATCACCTTCCTCCGCAATCCTTCACACTCCCTATTAAACCATTCTTCTCCCTCTTTCTTATTTCCTTTTCTAGCTTTCACCTTCTGCGCTATCATCTTTATTGGATGTAGCAACAATTCCAAGGCTTTATCAGTATTATTCTCTTCTAACGCCCCTTCCCACCCATATTTCAGAAGATGTAGCTCCTCCTTTACTACCCTATTCCAATCCCGGCCCACCTTCTCTGTCCATTTATACTTATTATAACCACTCCCTCGTTTATCCTTTGTCTCATCTTCCTTCATTGTACACTTCTCTTCCTCCCTTTTCAGCATAACCCTCACCGGGAAATGGTGTGATTCAATCCAATCTCCTATTTCCATACTTACAACATCCTCAATCATCCCTTCCGAACTTAAAACCATATCTATCACACTACCCCCCTTCTCCGTAACATATGTCAATTTCCCCGTCCTGTCACCCTCTATCCACCCATTCAGAATATACAAATTTCCCACAGCACACATCTCTAGGAGCTTCTCTCCATAACTATTTGTAATTTTGTCCTCACTCCTTCTACTTTCCAACAAACACATTCCATCCTCCCTACTATAAACTGGGCTCTGTTCTCCTATTCTCGCGTTCCAATCCCCAAATAACAACATATCCTCCTCACCTGGATACATTCCCCTTATCCTACCAATATCCACCAATAACTCTTCAAAAAAATATTTATTTGCATATGCTGAATTACTAGGGTGGCAGTAAACAAAAGCTAGATTTATTTTCTTCCTCCTTCCCTCACTCCCTCCCAAATTCAATCTCAGCCATATGGTTTCCATCATATCGGTCTCTATATCCTCTACTCTTTCACTAATTTCTTCCCTAATTAGAACTATCATCCCTCCTGGTGCTCGTCCCTTATTCCTCTCTTTTCTTCTATATTTATATTTTATCTCAAACCCCTTCCATGAAATCTCCCTCCCTGTTTCCAACCACGTCTCCAAGAGTGCCACAACATCAAAACTTTCAATTACTTCCCGAACTTTCTTGTTTCCTAATTTGTTTCTTAGTCCCTCAATATTCACACATCCTATCTTCCAATATAGTTATAACTTTCCCTCCCTCCCTTCTAGGTCTCCCCCTCTATTCTTACTTCTAGTATTTATCGACCTCTCTTCCTCTGTATCCTCCATCCCTTTACGTACTTTTCAGCATATGTCTTTTAAGCTCTTACTTCTGACTTTACTCATAATTTTTTTACCTTCTTGTCGATCTGTCTCCTCTTGACCTTTCTTGTTCACTACACCACTGCACCCTGTTCTCACCCCTTCTTGCTGCTCACCCCCACTCACCCCCTCACTATTTTGGACTTCTGAATCCACCTTCCTTTGTCCTTTCTTGCTCACTGCACCTCTACACTCTACTCTCCCAGTTTCTTGCTGCTCACTCTCACCGTCCACTTCACTATCTTGATCTTCTGTCTCCCGGCTGCACTGCCCATTCTCTTCCGAGATGCTCTGCTCTCCTGCCACGTCCCTCCTCCTCTTCTTTTCTTCTTTCTTCTTCCCATCTTGCCTTGTCCTCTCACCACCCTCAACCCTCTCGTTTTCGTCCATTTCCTTTAGCTTCGTCACTGAATGTACTCTAACCCATCGCCCGTTTGTCACCTCCAACCTCAGACCTCTTATTCGGGCCTTTAGCCCCTGGTTCCTCGCTCTCCATAGGTGCCTATTCAAGATCTTCATATTTTCACTTCCTTCTCTTCCCATGTCTCCTTTCACCCCTATTTTCAGCCCTTGTAAATTCTTGCTGTTACCTAACACAGTTTCTGCCATTAAGGTTGAGAACAATTTAACCCTAATTGGCCTCCGACCTTTGATTTTACCAACTCTCTCTACATCATCTATGTCTATCTCACTAAAGTTTATCTTCATTGCATCACGTATAACTTCCACCACCTTATATATCAGCTCAATCTTGCTCTCTCTCGCCCCTTCCTCAACTCCATATATAAATATGGCTTTTTTCAATCTCTCCTGCCTGTACCCCTCCGCTTCTTTCTTCATCTTCATCACCTCCTCTTTCAGATGTTTCACTTCCCCTCTCAATAACTCGATTTCTTTCTCGTTATTGACCACTCTCCTGCTCGATTCCTCTGTCTTCGTTTCAAGCCATTTCTTCATGTTCCCTATCTCCTTTCTCTGCTCCTCCATCATGTCCTTTATTTCCTGCACCTTATCCCATTGACACTTTTCCTGCATAACTTCACTTACAACCACCCTGAGTGCGGCCAAATCCTCCGTACTATATTTTCCACTGGTATTTGGGCCTGGGTTTACTTCCACCCCCCCAATAACCAGTAGCACTGCTATCACTGTCACCACCAGCACCGCTTCACTCATTTTCAATCCGTCCGTACTTATCACCAATCCACTCCTGGTCTCCTTCTTCTGCCTTGCCTGCCATTTCCCAATAGCGGCCCGGTACTGTTCAATGCCGACCATGTTTACAGCACGCACTTCACTACGCAACCTCTCTCCTCGACCGCTCGAGCTAGACTGTGAAGTTTTGTGATATAGACACAATCAATTTAAAAAATCACCCCCTTTTCACCCCCCAGTTAACTGGATTTTCCAAAAACAAAAAAATACGTGTTTCTTAATTTTTAACGGAGATCCAAAACACCAATTTTCAGGTCTATAATATCTTCAGTTTCTGAGATATAAGTGTCCTCATTAAATGCATTCAACTCCTTTTTCACCCCTTTCCACCCCTCTTATTGGGATTTTCCGAAAACAAAAAATACGTGTTTCTTAATTTTTAATGAAGATTGTAAATACCAATTTTTACATCTGTAAACTTTCAAAGTTTTGAGATATAGATACACTCATTTAAAAAATTTACCCCTCTTTTCACCCTCCCATTAATTGGATTTTCCAAAAACAAAAAATACGTGTTTCTTTATTTTTAAAATAGATCAAAAGTACCAATTTTTAGGTCTGTAATGTCTTCAGTTTCTGAGATATAAGTACCGGTATCCTCATTAAAGGTATTGAACCCCTTTTTCACCCTTTTTCACCCGTCCCATTGGGATTTTCTGAAAGCAAAAAAATACGTGTTCCCTTATTTTTAAAGAAGATTCTATATACCAATTTTTACATTTGCAAACTTTTAAAGTTCTCAGATATAGACACACTCCTTTTTAAATTTCACCCCCCTTTTCACCCGCTTAGCGATGGAATATCCAAAAATCCTCTCTTAGCGAGCACCTACATTTCAATATGAATGTATCTCCAAAATTTTATTTCATTATGTCCAGTAGTTTTGGCTCGGCGATGATGAATCAGTCAGTCAGTCAGTCAGGACAAGCTATTTTATATATATAGATTATATTATATTATATTATATTATATTATATTATATTATATTATATTATATTATATTATATTATATAGCTTCCATTATAAACTATACAGAAGTATCGTTATTATAGCTAATATTTTGATATAATAATAATAATAATAATAATAATAATAATAATAATAATAATAATAATAATAATAATAATAATAATAATAATAATATTTTTGCTTTTACGTCCCACTAACTCTACGGTTTTCGGAGATGCCAAGGTGCCAGAATTTTGTCCTACAGAAGTTCCTTAACGTACCAGTAAATCTACCGACTGACATAATTGGGCACTTTCAAATACCACCCGAATTTCCAGGATTGTACCCGTCAACTTGAGCTAAGAAAGCCCAGCGCTCTACCGCTGGAGCTACCCAGCCCAGCTATTTTGTTATATTAATGCATTTTATGTGTTAGTAAAACAGTTTTTTGAGCGTGAAATTCTGTCGGTGTTGTCAACGTTTCCTTTTCAGTACAAAATGTTTTATGTAACTTTAAAATAAAATTATCGGTATATTTCTACAATGCATACGCAAACTTATGCTACGTAATCCACAGCTTATTTTTTCGAGTCGCCCAGCTATTCCTCATCAATCACTTATAACACTATCGTTGACTTTATAGCAATACGATTATTACCATTAAATTCGGGATATGTTCGTTGACCATTCACTGAGGTTTCATTGAAATCTCCTCGGTCCAAACTAAACCGTTCACTTGTGGGTAATCACTATACGCGGGATCGTATTCAAGCAACTCCTAGGTCTGTCAGTTTATACATCTCCAGTTTTGAACGGCTCAGAGCCGCGTGTTCAATTAACCAGCGAATTTTTGTAGAAATTCGAATCTACACACAACGTAACCTAAACCATCCAGTAAACAACGCATTGAAAGTTAGTTAAATGCCATAAAAACTGTACTCTGAACTAAAACGCTCTCGCCCATCCCAGCAGCGGCACGGCGATTCAAGGTTAGCGCCGAGTGTCCATACTGACTGCGAAGCATTCTTGATATGCTGGTTGTATAACTCCTTTCTCCGTTTTCCCCGGAAAAAAAAACTTGGTACAGAATTTAACCATCCTATCCTAACATTTTGCTCGCCAGAGCCTGTGTGAGGAAGGACGCCCTGCTATGGGGTGGTATTTCTATTTGATACTGTAGGACATGTATTCGTCCTTATTTTGCGAAAGAGTTGTTATTTCGCTGGAGACAAATGTGCTCGCCTATTCTGCCTGTTTAGAAATTTTGAACTTAGAGAATTTTCGACATGCTTACTAGGGACATAGTAGTCATCGGCTCAATGACTTGATGTATGTAGATGACACCTATTAGTCAGTGTTATTGTTACTACTACTACTACTACTACTACTACTACTACTACTACTACTACTACTACTACTACTAATATAATTCTAGAAGGCAGTGACTGAGTTGGTTCATTGATGGTTTTAGGGCTTTTAGAATATTCCGTGTTCTTAATGGTGATTTTGGATAGTGTATTTATAGTGTTTGTTATTTTTTTGTATTTTACTTACTGAATATTGAATGCTAATAATGTTTTGCTATAGTTATAGGTTACCTTTTTTTGCTAGGGGCTTTACGTCGCACCGACACAGATAGGTCTTATGGCGACGATGGGATAGGAAAGGCCTAGGAGTTTGAAGGAAGCGGCCGTGGCCTTAATTAATGTACAGCCCCAGCATTTGCCTGGTGTGAAAATGGGAAACCACGGAAAACCATCTCCAGGGCTGCCGATGGTGGGATTCGAACCTACTATCTCCCGGATGCAAGCTCGCAGCCGCGCCCCTCTACGCGCACGGCCAACTCGCCCGGTTACGTTTTTATTTATCAAGGTTTTACTTTGGTTGCCATGACCGGTATCTAACCGGAAGTTAGTTTATAACTGTTTATTTTATTCCAATAACATAGAGTTTGGTATATTATTTTATATAATTGAGGCAGTTTGCTTATGAATGAGAATTAGGTCACTCCAATTAAATTTATGTGTCTGCGGCAATCTATTCTCGTCCCAACCTATAACGTATATCTACTGTGGCTGGTGTTAATGAGTTCATGCAAAGAGAAACCAACTACGTCATCTGGTGAGCCAGCTGATCGTGTTCATTGTAAACTCTGTGGGAAGACCTTCACTATTAACATCCATTTGTCCAGAAGTCATGCAACGTGGTTCCAAACACCTAAACAGCGTGAAGAACCAAATATTGTGATGCTCAATCATAAATGTCCCCATTGTGAAATAATCTGTCAGTCTGGACATAGTGTCAACATACATATCAGTAGAGCTCATCCAAAAGTCCATCATGCGAACCGTCACCAAAAGCACAAGCGTGATATTTCGCTTCCCCCAGATCAATCTTCCTCAACGCTTAAAATACAGGTTAGTGATCCAGTTCATGCTGAATCTCCAAATAAGTCATTAAATGCAATACTATCAATTTGTAAAGACAGTATCGGAATTTTAAGACGAGTTTCAAAAGGGGTGAGAGTTATAACTGCAGGTAGACTATCACTGTTGATTGATAGATGTATTTCTCAGAACTCTTTGGAATGCTGGCAGGACCTAATGCTTTCTGCATACATTGCTCTTCATGTCCCCGAGAAATCTCATGGAAAGGCTACTTCACTAGTTTCTAAAATAAAGGAAAATCTACGAGAATTCCAACTACCACAACACGTGACTACAAAGAACACCGTGCCTTCTAAAGTTCGTTGTATAGAAAACAAAGTAGCAGATGGGGATATTCGAGGAGCGGTTAGGGTTCTTTCATCAGAATGTGGGATAGCAGAACGCACCTGTACCACCTTCGAATCTGTGGTAGATAAACGACCTCCACCGTCACGCCCATTGTCGCTTCCCGATCCTCCTGAGCTTAGTGACAATTATCTCACCGTGACACCGGAATTGGTGCTTGAAGGAATAAAGGCGTTCCCTAATGGTTCTGCTTCGGGGATTGACGGTATCCGTCCTCAATATCCTTACCTCTAAATCTCCTGGAGATGCCGGAAGAAGACTTCTCCAATCTATCACAAAATAATCCAATTTCATTTTAAGAGGGCAACTCAGTCCTGAAGTTTGCCAAAAACTTTTATCGGGCCGTATTAATTATTTTTCAGAAGCCTGACGGAGGAGTTCGACCTATCGCTACTGGGAAAACCTTTCGAAGGCTGGTTGCTAAATTATCTTGCATGGCAGTAAAGGAGACCATAAGCCAGCCGATGACCTTCGATGTTAGGCCCCTTTAAACAACAAGCATCATCATCAGCAGCATAAGCCAGCATTTCTATCCTCACCAACTTGGGTTTGGTATTTCAAAGATCTGTGAAACTATTACCATTCCGCACGAACTTTCCGACATTTAAATGCTACCTACATCGAATAAAATCTTAGTAAAAATTGACTTCAGAAATGCATTTAACACCACTGATAGAGATAGTATGTTACAGACAGTACAAGATAGTATTCCAGAACTTTATGTTTTCCTGTAGCAAGCGTATAGATACCCTTCTAACTTATATTTCGAGTCTCATATTATTTCGTCACAGTCTGGGGTACAGCAAGGTGATCCCACAGGAACATTACTTTTTAGTCTTGCACTCCAGCCTGTCATCCCAGACTTGAAAAGTCCTCTTAACTTATTTTATTTGTATGATAGAACCTGATACGGTTCTTCGGGATCTGAAGAAAATTGTCACAGGTTGTAAAAACGTCGATTTGGAAGTAAATCGGCATAAATGTGAAATCTACTTCTGTTCTGCGAGAGATGAAACAACAGTTTCTGAATTTCAGGACGTTATTCCCGGTATTCACGTTACAACAAAGTCCATTCTATCCTTACTTGGATCACCGCTTACAGTTGAGGCCGTGGAGGAAATTGCGAAGTAAAAGCTAACAGAATTAATGAGACTGTATGATGGTTTACGAGGGATCAATTCTCACATGGCATACTTCCTATTGAAGAACTGGATTTTTATTCCTAAATTTAATTACTTTCTGCGGATCACACCTCTATGGTTGTTTCCTTCGATCCTTGCTCAAGCTGATGATTTGACAAGAAGTTCCCTCGATTCTCTACTAAATATACCATACATACATACATACATACATACATACATACATACATACATACATTCATTATCATTATAGACTGTTATGCCTTTCAGCGTTCAGTCTGCAAGCCGCTGTGAATTTACTAAACGTCGCCACAATCCACGATTTGCAACTAGTTTTGTGGCCTCATTTATTTCTATACCTCTTATCTTTAAATCGTTAGAAACCGAGTCTAACCATCGTCGTCTTGGTCTACCTCTACTTCTCTTACCCTCCATAGCAGAGTCCATTATTCTCCTAGGTAACCTATCCTCCTCCATTCGCCTCACATGACCCCACCACCGAAGCCGATTTATGCGTACAGCTTCATCCATCGAGTTCATTCCTAAATTAGCCTTTATATCCTCATTCCGAGTACCCTCCTGCCATTGTTCCCACCTGTTTGTACCAGCAATCATTCTTGCTACTTTCATGTCTGTTACTTCTAACTTATGAATAAGATATCCTGAGTCCACCCAGCTTTCACTCCCGTAAAGCAAATTTGGTCTGAAAACAGACCGATGTAAAGATAGTTTCGTCTGGGAGCTGACTTCCTTCTTACTGAATACTGCTGATCGCAGCTGCGAGCTCACTGCATTAGCTTTACGACACCTTGATTCAATCTCACTTACTATATTACCATCCTGGGAGAACACACAACCTAAATACTTGAAATTATCGACCTGTTCTAGCTTTGTATAACCAATCTGACATTCAATTCTGTTGAATTCCTTACCTACCGATATCAATTTAGTCTTCGAGAGGCTAATTTTCATACCATACTCATTGCACCTATTTTCAAGTTCCAAGATATTAGACTGTAAGCTTTCGGCACAATCTGCCATTAAGACGAAGTCGTCAGCATAGGCCAAACTGCTTACTACATTTCCACCTAACTGAATCCCTCCCTGCCATTTTATACCTTTCAGCAGATGATCCATGTAAGCTACAAACAGCAAAGGTGAAAGATTACAGCCTTGTCTAACCCCTGTAAGTACCCTGAACCATGAACTCATTCTACCATCAATTCTCACTGAAGCCCAATTGTCAACATAAATGCCTTTGATTGCTTTTAATAATCTGCCTTTAATTCCATAGTCCCCCAGTATGGCGAACATCTTTTCCCTCGGTACCCTGTCATATGCTTTCTCTAGATCTACGAAACATAAACACAACTGCCTACTCCTCTCGTAGCATTTTTCAATTACCTGGCGCATACTGAAAATCTGATCCTGACAGCCTCTCTGTGGTCTGAAACCACACTGGTTTTCATCCAGCTTCCTCTCAACGACTGATCGCACCCTCCCTTCCAAGATGCCAGTGAATACTTTGCCTGGTATACTAATCAATGAGATACCTCGATAGTTGTTGCAATCCTTCCTGTTCCCTTGCTTATAGATAGGTGCAATTACTGCTTTTGCCCAATCTGAAGGTACCTTACCAACACTCCATACTAATTTTACTACTCTATGAAGCCATTTCATCCCTGCCTTCCCACTATACTTCACCATTTCAGGTCTAATTTCATCTATTCCTGCTGCCTTATGACAATGGAGTTTATTTACCATCCTTTCCACTTCCTCAAGCATAATTTCACCATCATCATTTTCCTCCTCCCCATGAGGTTGGCTGTTCACAACACCACCATGATGATTTCCTTTTACATTGAGAAGATGTTCAAAATATTCCCTCCACCTCTCCAGTGATTCCCTGGGATCTATTATGAGTTCACCTGAATTACTCAAAACACTGTTCATTTCCTTTTTCCCTCCCTTCCTAAGATTCTTTATTACTGTCCAGAAAGGTTTCCCTGCTGCTTGACCTAGACTTTCAAGGTTGTTACCAAAATCTTCCCATGACTTCTTTTTTGATTCAACAACTATTTGTTTCGCCCTGTTTCTTTCATCTACATACAACTCCCTATTTACCTCGGCCCTAGTTTGGAGCCATTTCTGATAAGCCTTCTTTTTACGTTTACAAGCTGCTCTCACTTCATCATTCCACCAAGATGTTCGCCTTTTCCCATCTTTACACACAGTTGTTCCTAGGCATTCCCTTGCTGTTTCTACTACAGTATCCCTGTATGCCACCCATTCACTTTCTATATCCTGAACCTGCTCACTGTCTACTGTTCGAAACTTCTCACTAATCATATCCATGTACTTCCGTCTAATTTCCTCGTCCTGGAGATTTTCTATCCTTATTCGTTTGCAGACAGATTTCACTTTCTCTACCCTAGGCCTAGAGATACTTAGTTCACTACAGATCAGATAGTGGTCTGTATCATCGAAAATTCTCCGGAAAACTCGTACATTCCTAACAGATTTCCTAAATTCAAAGTCTGTTAAGATATAGTCTACTATGGATCTGGTACCCCTAGCCTCCCATGTATAGCGGTGAATAGCCTTATGCTTAAAGAATGTATTAGTAATAGCTAAACCCATACTAGCACAGAAGTCCAGAAAACGCTTCCCATTCCCATTAGCTTCCATATCTTCCCCACATTTACCAATCACCCTTTCGTATCCTTCAGTTCTATTCCCAACTCTCGCATTGAAATCGCCCATTAGCACTATTCTATCCTTGCTGTTGACCCTGGTCACGATATCACTCAATGCTTCATAAAACTTGTCAACTTCATCCTCATCTGCACCCTCACTTGGTGAATACACGGACACAATTCTAGTCCTAATGCCTCCAACTGACAAATCTACCCATATCATTCGCTCATTTACGTGCCTAACAGAAACTATGTTCCGTGCAATGGTATTCCTGATAAAGAGCCCTACCCCAGACTCTGCCCTTCCCTTTCTAACACCCGTCAAGTACAGTTTATAATCTCCTATCTCTTCCTCGTTATCTCCTCTTACCCGAATATCACTTACTCCTAGCACATCCAGATGCATCCTCTTTGCTGACTCAGCCAGTTCTACTTTCTTCCTTCCATAAGCCCCATTAATATTGATAGCTCCCCATCGAATTCCATTTCGTTCGCCAAGTTGTTTCCAAGGAGTCCCTCGCCTGTCAAATGGGAGTGGGACTCCGTTACTCCCATAGGTCCGAGGCTTGCTTAAAATGTTCTGAGCTCGGTCGATTCATGAAGCAGGATGCTACCCTACTTGCACATAGTCCAAGTGAGGATCTCTCCTCTAACGGGTTATGGACCACCGGTGAATTGTATAGTCCTAGCCGCCTGAGCACAAGGAGGGCCACGACTCAGAATATGTCCGAGATGCCCACTCCCATTCCATAGCAACTGGTAACCCGACTCTCAGGACCACTTACTAGGCCACTCAGCCGTTTGCCCATGGTTCACGAACTAGGACGTGACTACAGTAATCCACAAACATGAACCTAAATATACCATTTGAGGAAAATAAACTGGATCCTGGCGTGTTTACCAATAAGATTTGAAGGCCTTGGAATTCGTAGATTAACTGATATTTCCATTCCCGCTTTCCTTGTTTCCGCTTATGGGGTATCTGATTTTATCAAGTCTCTGTTCTCTCATTACGGTGATAATGTCGAGATATGCCATGTGACTGACGCAAGATATAACTGAAATGCCATGCCAATAACTTGAGACCTCCAGTATCCCTGCCTTCACAAAGAAGTTGGGATATGGTCAACACCCGTCGAATTTTTGACTCTTTGATTCTGTAATGTCCAGCAGAAATTGATCGAGCACGACATCTCGCTCTGCAGGGAAATGAAGCATGCTCATGGCTTAAGGCTTTTCCGTCGGCCAATGTGGGCACACTTATGGATAAAATCGCAATCGACTTACGTCTTGGTTGCAGAATATGCCAATCATATAAGTGCATATGTGGAGCGGAAGTCGATGTTCATGGCCACCATGCTATAAGTTGCCCTAAAAGTAAAGCAAAGCAAAGTCATCTCCGTACAGGCCATGAAGGCTCTTGGAGGGGTGGAAGGTAAAGGCTTCCACTATCCGTAACCTCGGCACTTGATAGGGTTGAGTGGTTAGCTCTACGGTCGGCCGCCTTTGCCCTCAGGAATTAACCTGGTACTCATTTTTGGTGTAGGCTGAGTGAACCTCAGGGCCATGTGCACTTCCGGAAGTGGAAATATCATTTCTTAAATTTTACGACTTCCTGACGGGGATTCGAATCCACGTCCTTCCGGGCGAACCGAGCACGCCTTTACCGCCTCGGCCAGGCAGCCGTTGCTCTAAAAGTGCTAGTCGATTTTCAAGGCTATGTTCAATTAATGACATTATCAAAAGAGATTTTACATCTATCGATGTCCCTTCTGTCCAAGAACCGAGTGGAATTAGTCGCACGTAAAAGAATTCCTGAGTGACTAGATTCCGGCACCTCGGCGTCTCCAAAAACCGTAAAGGAGTAGTTAGTGGGACGTAAAGCAAATAATAATAATAATAATAATAATAATAATAATAATAATAATAATAATAATAATAATAATAATAATAATAATAATAATATATTAATGAATAGAATACTCTTCTCTCCCTTCTGTAGATTTCTTTTCCCGTATTTCTTTCATAACATAACATAATTTTGATGTTCTTCTCGGTTTTTTCCATTCTCTACTTCATAGCTAAGCACGGGTGTAAATTGAACTTTAGCTATTTATTTCCCATCTATATATATTCATCTCTTATTTTTTCTCGTTTCTTTACAGTTTTCCAGCAGATGTGCCACTTCTACATGTTTATGACATGAAATGCGACGATTTTCGTTATATTTTCCTTTAGGGTTTATTCCTGTATACTTCCATCAACCACAAAATAGTATCTGCTTTACAAGGGCTGCACCACGCTAAGAATAGCGACACTCAATTAGACAGGGTGTCGCAGGAGGGATGGTCAGTGTTCAGGGATATGACAGGAACGATAATTTGAAGCAAAAATCTTCATACGGACATCTGCCCTATACTGAATTGTTTTCGAGATAAAACACATTTAATATACATTTGTTTTTGTGCTAGTGGCGCACACGTATGTATCTTACCCACCCAACCTCTTTGAAGTGTTATTCTAGCTGAACCTACCTCATTGCTTTCAACCTCTGCTCGGGATGTCTTTCAGCCATTAAACTGGCCCGTTGAACGCGCAGTTGTCCATCCTGTGTTGTGAGTGAAGTAGTGCGAGGGATTGAGCGTATATCAGAGAGCCACTTCGGTTAACTGTGTTTGTACACGCGCTGGTTAAAATGCCATACGTCTACACTAATGAACAATATGCAGATATGGTGTAAGTTTACAGCTTCTGCGATGGTAGTGTTTCTGCTGCTGTCGAGAAATACCGTCGGCGCTTTTAGACACGTCGAATTCCTGATCGTAGAGTGTTTACCAGAGTTTCCAGCACATTGCGTGAAACAGGTATTCTTCCAAGTTCTTACTTTTTTCTGAACGTGTAGCTCAACAACCTGTCCATATGAAGTTATTTGCTTCAAATGATCGTTCCTGTCATATCCCTGAAGTATTAACCATTCCTCCTGGGACATTCTGTATATATTATAACAATCGAATTAAAGCTCTAATTTCCATTTTTATTAACATTTGAGCTCTTACTGCCATATTTTCACTTATTTTTACAAAAATTCTACAAGTGTTCTGTTGCTATTACAATTCTGACCTTATTGTTTGTCTTTCCATGTCTTTCATTCTTTGTGTAACCTTTTTACACAATCTCATGTCATCCCTTGACACATTCCTTTCCCAGTAGTTCCCCATTCCTGTGTTGACTAGTAGCTCCTCACTCAGCAATCACAATACAGTGCAACCTTTCATTTCGGTTGTTTCTCGATTTGATCTGTAATAATAATAATAATAATAATAATAATAATAATAATAATAATAATAATAATAATAATAATAATAATAATAATTGGTTAAAGTACGTTCTCCTTGCTAAAATTCTTTAACAGACGCCAGATTGTTGTAATTTTGCCCCACAGGAATTCTACAATATGTCAGAAACGACCGACAATGGGCTGATACTTTTAAACACCATCAAATGAGAAATTCGCTGCATGAATCCCGCAATATTTCATCCGTTTCCTCCACCACTGACGTCTTCTTATTCTCTACTATATGCCTACAAAATCAGAAAATTCTGATATTAATTGATTTAAACCATGGAATGGAACGTTATAGTTGCCGACTTATTGCATGCGGCCGGTAGGATGCTTTGCGTTCAGTGGCTAGCAAGACAAGAGTATACAGTATCAACTGAAGCTGCTGACAACAATGTTATTTAATTTTTCTTAAATTTGAAATCGAATGTTCGTAAAATAGTAGCTGAAGTAGGCTATTTTGGGACCATTTTATTTAATTTCCTATGAACATACATTAAATTAAATTGCGTTTTCAAATTATTCTTAGTTTAATTTATGTGCATAATTTTATTTAATTTCCTTAAACATTAATTGAAATGTAAGATGTGTTATAACATTTAAATT
Organism: Anabrus simplex; assembly: GCF_040414725.1. NCBI lineage: Eukaryota > Metazoa > Arthropoda > Insecta > Orthoptera > Tettigoniidae > Anabrus > Anabrus simplex. The sequence continues at coordinate 770,647,680 of NC_090266.1, forward strand.
TGTTTTAGTTATTTTCATGTTCAATAAACCAAAAATGAAAAATTAAAGATTTGTTTGGAATTCTGTCTGTGTCTATGCAAAACTCCTTAACTCTCCCGTCCGAATTCATTAGTGTCTTTCAGAAATTGAAAGAGAGAGCATCAATTAATTTCTCTCTGTTACTTTGTTTATGTTTATTACTAATTTGGGAGTTATAGCATGCCTCTGTATAACATATATTTTTCCTGAGAGTTTTAACCATCAGTATAAATTAATTAATATTTTCTGGGTTAGGGCGTTATTGTAGAGAACTCCTCTAATGCTACTGATGTCAACTGGGATCGAACCCAATATCTGAGGAACAGAAGGATAGGCACTCACCGTCTGTTCCACTGAGGTCCGTACATGTTTTAGGGATGTTTGAACTAATGTACAGTATTTCAACATATATGTTGTGGTTTATGTTTGGAAATGTATCCGAATACCTATTCAGTCAATAAGGAAACAGGGGACGCTTCATACCTGGATGAAAATGAAAACCTACAACCTGTTTTCCAGTCTTTGAATTATATATAGGCTAGTAGTACGATGGGGTCGCCACTCCCAAGTGATTAATGAATGACTGATATATGCTATGAAATGAGAATGGAGAATGTTGCTGGAATGAAAGATGACAGGAAAAACCGGAGTGCCCGGAGACAAACCTGTCCCGCCTCCGCTTTGTCCAGCACAAATCTCACATGGAGGGACCGGTATTTGAACCACGGTATCCAGCGGTGAGAGGTCGACGCGCTGCCGTCTGAGCCACGGAGGCTCTCATACGTGGATATTAATGTGAAAAGATTCTCCCCACGGTGATTGTGATTCGAATTCTGATCAGCGATTGTTTGATTTTTGAAATGGAACTTCATGATTCTGTGGTTTGAATTCCACTGAAAACTATGCTTACTGATCTCAAAACTTTAGTCATGTAAGGCTGAAAACTTACGTTGAGTGTGGAAATGAAACAGAAAGTATTGCTGAAGGTCACTTGGCAACACAAATTTGATTTCTTTTTCTTCTCGGTAGGCACGGCTTTTAAGGCTAATATTCAGTAAATATTAAAAGAAAGACATTCATATGGAGGAATGTGTAAACATGTGAAATGGCCCATGCCTGCGTTATCTTGTGCGGCGAAGCGGGTGTGTCCGTAGTGCGCACTCTCCTCTCCCCTCTTCGTTCCCTGAGGAGCCGCTGTCCGTCGCCCTGGTCGCCAGTGGTGGGCTGACAGTAGCGAGAGGTACATGTGCAGCTCTGCCTCGTGCTGAGGTGAGTCACTTCGCCTCATTTCATAACAATCAAACCTAATGACCAGCCTGTATTGCTCCTTCTAGGGCCTTATCCTCTTTGCTTGTCTTGAATTCAGTAGCTAGAAGTGTGCCGGTCCGATGTTTGTTCACTGGGCACGTGACTGGACCTGTAAATACTCGGTCTCATTCATGACAGCTCGATAGTATTGACGGCTCGTGACGTCACGTAGGCACTAGGCCATTTCTTTTTAAGTTGTGTTACCGTTTGTAGTGAGCGACCTGTAACCATGGTAACTGGCGAGCAGCTAGCTTCATCCAGCCGGCATTGTATCACGGAGACAGAACCTGGCCCATCTCTCAACTTCATTGTCCTGTTCGATGTAGAATTCATATTGGAGACCCGGGAACATTATTCATGACATCATTTTATTTTATTTCCTGCCTGTCTTTCCCCTTCGGACAGCCTGCTGACATTCCAAACAATTAGCATTGATTTGGTGTTGCTTTATCATTGTTATTCGAGCCATAAGGCACAGTCCATTTCATCTTATCTAGTGCTAATAATTTCATTTCGGCGTAGTTAATTGTAGCCCACTTGCTCACTTTGGCATCCACCACCTAGCCTTACTCATCATCAAGTTATTCTCTTTTCAAAGCTTCGATTCAGTATCTATTCATTTCAGATGTAATCCGAACATCATGTCTTACTATCTTGTGATAATATCGCGCAGTCTTTTTACCTCACTCTATTACTCTGTCATGCCACTACCAGATTTTGAAGGTCCCAAGGTGTGTCCTATTAACCTAGACTTACTCATCCTGAAATCGTTCTCTTCTTATACCTTCGAATCTATTCATTTATGATTTAAAACAACACCATACCTTTATATTCTTCTGTAACCCTACAATTCAAAGGCTGTCATTATCATCAAGTTTCTCCATACTCTAGTCAAAAAGATTTGTAAATGTATTTATCATCATACACCTAAGTCTGAGCCGAGTCATTTTACCACCAACAGGAGACTGCTGCAGATTTCCTTCTGTCACGAATGCAGTTATCTTGCCCATGTAGAAAAATCACCCCCTTAATTTAAACTTTAATTGCCTCATCTGACTTTATTCGAATCAATTCCATTACATTTGTTGTGCATAACTTATTTAAAAAATGAATACATAACTTCAAGAACGCCTCTGCTAACACGTTTGAACTGACAATAAGATCGTCTAATGGTAGGTTTTAATTGCCTCTGCTTGAACAAGGAGTTCTTCCAATTTGTCTTGGATTCCTTAGCTATCTATTCTAAATGCATAATAATGAGCCGTAATTGTTTATTGCTTTTGTTACATTTACATTGTAATTTAATTTAAGAGTTTGAGATGTCTCTGGCATCATTATTTTCTTTCGAGTACATCTATTTGTTGTTGTAGTGTCTTCCTTGCGTGTGTTGATAATTACTTATGGCTATGCTTGAGAAGGAATTTCTTCTGGTTCTTTAGATGAGTACCTTCCTAGCATATGCCTGCGATCGAAGGGGGATAACGGGAACTGTGTTTCAGGAAATGACAACGGTGGCATTTGAACGTACCACGTTCGGTCAGCATTTTTTACTACTACTACTACTACTACTACTACTACTACTACTACTACTACTACTACTAATGTTATTTGTTTTACGTCCCACTAACTACTCTTTTACGGTTTTCGGAGACGCCGAGGTGCCGGAATTTAGTCCCACCGGAGTTCTTTTACGTGCCAGTAAATCTACCGACACGAGGCTGACGTATTTGAGCACCTTCAAATACCACCGGACTGAGCCAGCATCGAACCTGCCAAGATGGGGTCAGAAGGCCAGCGCCTTAACCGTCTGAGCCACTCAGCCCGGCCATTTTTTTTTTTACTAGTGGCTTTGTGTCGCACCGACACAGATAGGTCTTATGGCGACGATGGGATAGGAGTTGGAAGGAAGCGGCCGTGACCTTAATTAAGGTACAGCCCCAACATTTGCCTAGTGTGAAAATGTGAAATCATGGAAAACCATCTTCAGGGTTGCCGATGGTGGGATTCAAACTCACTATCTCCCGGATGCAAGCTCACAGCCGCGCGCCCCTAACCACCCGGCCAACTCGCACGGTGGTTAGTATCTTTATGTACTGAGCTAAGTAATACGACTTTCATGGAAACAATCAGTATTTGTAATGTACCAGGGCTGATGACCTGGATGTCCGGCCCATTTAAACAACAATCATCATCATCATCATCATGTTATGTACCACATCTTAGCCTCCTGCTGTCTTTTCATTGTCCACTACATTCGATAACAGGGTGATTCACTGTACATCAGGAGGAAATGAACATTGGTATACATCTGGGGAGTGTTCTCGATTCTGGTACTTCGCTGGAAGAGGAGTGAATTAATCGTTTTCACCCTCTGTATTGATTTCCAACATTACTACTATAGAGATTTTTCGAATAATACATTTTTATTGAACTCTCTGGAGATCCATTCCACCTTTGGGCTCACAGTTTAAGACAAGTTTCGTGCACGTTTGTCGAATTACTGAAAGCACAACCATATTTAAGGAGGGAGTGACTGTGCCCCATTCGTACCTTCCGAGGCCCCAAAACTCTATCTAATACTTAGATATTATTTCCATATTTACTATATTAAAGATTTTATGAAGAGAACAAATACAAACAAATATAATGATGAATAAACATGTTAAATGTTTTCTGATTATGTGAAGTCTGTTGAACAGCTGTGTGCATGTTGTAGACAGTTTCTTACATTTGTTGACCTTCATTTCATGGAACAGGAAAACACCAGTGAGTTATAAATTGAGGATTTCCAGTCATTAACGTACCTTGCGATGGAATATGAGGTACGTTCAGAGAATTAAATATACATGTTCGACCTTCTAAACTTTCGCAACCACTACTTGATTATTTATTTTCAAGTACCGGTAAGTTATTTAGGAGTTGTATTCTCCCACGAGCCTCCGTGGCTCATGCGGATGCGCGCTGGCCTCTCACCACTAGGTTTCGTGGTTCAAATCCCGGTCACTGCATGTGAGATTTGTGCAGGAAAAAAGCGGAAGTGGGACAGGTTTTTCTCCGGGTACTCCGATTTTCACTGTCAGCTCACATTCTAGTGACGCTCTCCACTATCATTTCCTTTAATCTGTCAGTCTTTAATCATTGCCCCAGAGGAGTGCATCATGCTTTGGCAGCCGGCACAATTCCTACCCTCGCCGCTAGATGGTGGCTTCATTCATTCCATTCCTGACCCAGCCGAATGGCTGGAAACAGGCTGAGAATTTTCATTGTCTTCTTTCATTCTCCCACGATGGTAGTATAGTACGTGATTAAATCAAGGTGCAGTAACGTTAATGCAGTTAGCTTCCAGTTGCGATCATCAGTGTTCTGCAAGAAAGAAGTCAGTGCCCGGACGAAAAGATCATTACACCGGTCTGTTTTCAGATCAATCAGGCAATACTGATCTTCATTTAAGGCAGTCGCCCAGGTGGCAGATTCCCTATCTGTTGTTTTTCTAGCCTTTTCTTAAATTATTTCAAAGAAATCGGAAATTTATTGAACATCTCCCTTGGTAAGTTATTCCATTCCCTAACTCCCCTTCCTATAAATGAATATCAACTTTGCTAGTTGTTTTAAGTCGCACCGACACAGATAGGTCTTATGGCGACGATGGGACAGGAAAGGCCTAGGAGTGGGAAGGAAGCGGCCGTGGCCTTAATTAAGGTACAGCCCCAGCATTTGCCTGGTGTGAAAATGGGAAACCACGGAAAACCATTTTCAGGGCTGCCGACAGTGGGGTTCGAACCTACTATCCCGAATACTGGATACTGGCCGCACTTAAGCGACTGCAGCTATAGAGCTCGGTATATCAACTTTGCTGCACGGGAATTAAAGCTCGATGGACTCAGGACATCTTGTACATAAGTTAAAGGTAACAGATATGAATGTAGCTAGAAGGACCGTTGGTACAAACAGGTGGGAACAATGGCAGGGTGGTACACGGAATAAGGAGAAAAAAAGGCTTAGTTAGGAAGGAATACGATGGATGAAGTTGTACGCGTAAGCCGGCTTCAGTGGTGGAGAGATTCGAGGCGAATGGAGGAGGATAGGTTACCTAGGAAATAATGGACTCAGTCATGGAGGGTAAGAGAAGTAGAGGGAGACCAAGGCGACGGTAGTTGGACTCAGTTTCTAATTATTTCAGGATAAGAGATATAGAATTAAACGAGGCCACGGAACTAGTTACAAATATAGGATTGTGGAAACGTTTAGTACATTCACAGAGGATTGCATACTGTACACTGAAAGGCATAAGGCATAAGAGTCTATAATGAATATGAAATATTTATTTATTTATTTATTTATTTATTTATTTATTTATTTATTTATTTAATGTAAAAATTACCTCTTTCATCGCCAAGTGCGTGAATATGAGTTTGACAAGAACTGTGTTCTGCCGTTATGTTGTAATGAAGGGTGGTAGCTTTCTTGCCTCTAACCGAGCTGCCCTATTGCACTCTAGCGACCGGCTATGAGATTTCCTTGAGCAATTGCCCCTTTTAAATACTGCACCGCCTAGCTTGCTGCCGCTGGTTGATGTGGGCTCACGACAGGATGATTGAACAACTGAATTTTCATCAGCAATCCGATTTATGTCAGACCTTTGTTATCTTTTACTAGCACAATGCCTAGTACCGTAATCCTGATGTAATAATTCCCTTCGATTTCATTCGTTTCGTGACGCTTGTGTCACTCCCACGCGCCAGAGCTCTTTGAAAAGGAAAAAGCGGCAGTAAATGTTCTTCGTTGAAGGAAAAAGCGGCAGTAAATGTTCTTCGTTGACAAGTATCTGCAGGTATACACGTACATACCCATCAGGCACGCGCATTCGTAAAAACATGGTCTTGCAAAATCTCTTACAAGCACCGGGATTCAAAAGGTAGCTGGTTTGAAGGTAGATGAAGAACCTAATCAAGGATACTGTGTGTCTAATTGAACATTTTGTTATTGCCTGAGGAAGGAGACACATTTTATTCTGTCTCTCATTTGTCGGTAACTGTGATCAAATTAGCATCCTCTTTTGCTTGCTAGCCACAATGATGCAGTCGGTTGTGGTTGTCCTGATCCACAGATAGCGGGTTCGATTCGGGATGTAGTCTATGACGACTCCGTGTCGTTGGCTTCCAGAATTTTAAAGAACTCCAGTGGATCAAAATGCAGATACTCCGAGGTCTCTTTAAATCGGTAGTATTTGAAGAGACATTGAGCAAATAATAGGCTACCCATCATTTCTTTCACCAGCTCCCTCATCATATCACAAGATCACAGGTTAAAATTTGACACAGGTTATCGGATATATGGAGAAGTCCTTTCGGCATTCCTTGTCATATGATGTCGGCATGTAAAATATATATGGGGACATAGTTTGGTGTTTACCCTTCACAATTATTAAAAGTCGTCGGGTGGTCACCCAACAAAATTCCCATTTCTCTGCTATCTGGCCAACGGCCGTAGCCGTGTCGAAACACTGGATCCCGTGAGATCTCCGAAGTTAAGTCCGTCTCCATGGCTAAATGGTTAGCGTGCTGGCCTTTGGCCACAGTGGTCCCGGGTTCGATTCCCGGCAGGGTCGTGAATTTTAACCATCATTGATTAATTTCTCTGGCACGGGGGCTGGGTGTATGTGTCTTCATCATCATTCCATCCTCATCACGACGCGTAGGTCGCCTGCGGGAGTCAGTTGGAAAGACCTGTACCTGGCGATCCGAACATGTCCTCGGACACTACCGGCACTAAAAGCCATACGCCATTTCATTTCCGAAGGTAAGCAACATTGGGCGTGGTCAAGATTTGGATGGGTTGCCACGCGCTGTTGGCGTGTGTGTGGGGGGGGGGGTAAGGGAATGGAGGAGCGGAAAGGAACTGGCCACCCTACCGTACGTAAAATCTGGCTCAGGCACACCTCTGCGGAGGTTCAGACCTGCCTTCGGGCAGAATACACTCTTACCTTACCTTACCTTACCTTACCTGGTATCTGGTAAAGTAAAACGGAATGTAGATGTTGATCGCAGGCAATCTAAATGGCTTCAAATCAAAATTTCTGCAACAACACTTAGCTGAGGCCATATTATTATTATTATTATTATTATTATTATTATTATTATTATTATTCTGTCTTTCGCGTCTAGTTTATATGAGTAGTGAGCATATAAAATATCTATCGGGATATAGGGAAAAGAATGAATGGAATGATGTTTGCGGATGATGTGATCTGGGGTGAAGATGAGGTGGTACAACAAAAGCTGAATGTACTGAATGGAAAGACTGAACAATGGGAATTTAAGGACAAGTTGGGGTAGAGAAAGAGAATGCTGATGAATAGGGGAAGCAAAGAAGGAAAAGGAGCTATCAAAATTACATACAAGGAACTGGAAATAGTGAGCATTAATCAATACTTGAAGGCTGGCGTTTTTAGCACCTTCAAATACCATCGTGATGAGCTTAGATACAATACCACCCTGGACTCAGAAAGCATGGCATGGCAGAATTATCCTGTGCGTGTGAATTGTCGATGATCTAATCTTGTGTAAAGCAGCTTGTTCCCACCAACGTCTCTCAATCTGTGTAGGCTACAAGTTCATTTCAGGAGTTCTTATAGAATAATGCTTGTATTACATCAACCATGCAACCAACTCCAGTTAATTCGTTCGTTTTATCATCAGTATTAGTTTATATAGCCTTAGGTCATACGGCACGTGGTGGATTGTATTAACCGCTAAGGGCAAGAGACTGTACTAGAATACTGCATTGTACAGTTCCACAATTTTACTGTGTAGCTCTGAGCTACGCCAGCTGGCGTCTAGGTGGTGCTAGCCCCAGCGAACTTCTAGGCAAACGTAGCCAGCGGCCTCTGCAATGTCGTTATCAACAGATTAATTGCAGAACTACAAAGACATGGCTCTGCTTACGACAAGTTTGACTTTCTCATGAAGCTACATTCAGTAGTTTGGATCTCAAGTGGTCCGTGACGGGGCACGAGGTCTGGAAGCCTTCCATCCGGGGAATTTGGACGGTACTTTAAAAGCAGCGAGCTCCTTTGTTGTCCGCTGAGGCTACACATGGAAAGGGATCGTCATTGAAGGTATAAAGGTACAGCCTGGAAAGAGGCGATTTGGACATTTCTCCAAATGCTGGAATAGCGCTCCGGCTGCTATTGTGCAAACCAGCATCAAACTGTTCGTCAGAACAGCCGTTCTCGTCGAGAAAATAGTTAAAGAGTTACTTAAGACCTACCACAGGCCTAATTCACTCTGTGCTGTACAAGGTCTGAAATAACGGGAGTCTATGGACTTTGCATAGAAGAAAGTTCGTCGAGTGGCAATGTAATGAGGTAGTTGTAATTATACATACGCAAATTATAATGTGTAAACAAACAAATTTCGTACTTGCCTATTTCATTTCTAAGTACGCTTGTCTATTTCCTAAAGTCAAAATACATTCAGTGACTATAAGATATATTTTGCTAAATTACCGGCCCTAATAACAGAACGAGTTGTGGCTGTATTGCACGATAACTGTGATGCCTGCTTATGCAGATATTATTGCTCTTGTTGCAGTAGCTTCATGTGCTTAGAATTTGTCTGAGAACGAGCGACAACGTGCTAAGTAAGAAAACAAGCAGGTTCGTAGTTTTACCTGACTGTTGACGTGATTATAGTCATGGGACCGACAGTTAACATAGAAATCGAACCACGGGTACCTGACTCTTCACTTCGAAAATCGAATTTGCATTGAGTTATAGCGATATGTGGTCTTTTATATTTGTAACCAATCGAGACTGCGATTTGGAAAGAAGAAATCTTGGCGTCGATCACAAGTACCACCCCAACATTCTCCTGAAGTTGATTTTTTTTTTTGCAAGCTGCTTTACTCGCACGGACACAGATAGGTCTTACGGCGACGATGGGACAGGAAAGGGCTAGGAGTGGGAAGGAAGAGTCCGTGGCCTTAAGGTACAGCCTGGTGTGAAAATGGGAAACCACGGAAAACCATCTTCAGGGCCGCCGACAGTGGGGTTCGAACCTACTATCTCCCGAATGAAGTTGATTTAAAGAAACCTCTCAAGAATGGTGTTTCAACCGCTAAGTCTTGGGGACAGATTTCGTGTTTTTTTTTGTTGGCTAAACTCCTTTAAAGATCTAAGCTGAGCTGACTGCTCAGACGGTATACAGCTGGCTTTCTGACCTGAAGCTGATTGGTTCGATACCGGCTCTGTTCGATGGTATTTGAAGGTATTTATATAAGCCAACCTCGTTTGGTAGATATATCAGCATGTAAAAGAATTCATTCGGGGTAAACTTCTGGCACCTCACCATCTCCGAAAGCCGTGAAATTAGTTAGTGGTGCATATTATTATTATTATTATTATTATTATTATTATTATTATTATTAAAGAACTGCAGACCATTACTGATGGAGGGTCTCAAAATGTACACAACCTGGCACAAAAACGTGTAGAAGAATTAGCGACCTGCATTGTATACCTCGTCACGTTCTTCAGTCTTTAGTAATACAGTATATTATTATTTCTTGTCTTACTATTTAATGCACATAATAATGTCCTATGCACTATCTAAATATAGACTAAATATCTGTAATTCTAATATGTTAGGAAAATGACAGGCTTAGTTTAGTGCAATAACTTGTAACGATTGTTTTCATTCAAACGCATTATGAAAGAATACAAATGCCCTCTTTTGTTAGTAAAGTGTAGACAAACCTCCGTGTATTCATTGGCCTAGAATTATCTCGTGTCCGTATTTGTACTCGGGGACTTAAGAAATCTTCAGCCGAGTACTTTTTGCGACATGGAGTGTGCATACCATGCATTGTATTTTGGTCAGTTCGAATGGGTAGTAACACACAGTTGTTTATATATAACGGGACCTGTGTTTCGGGGAATGACAACGGTGGGATTTGAATGTACCACGAGCGGTCAGCATTTTTTTTACTAGTGGCTTTGCGTCGCACCGACACAGATAGGTCTTATGGCGACGATGGGATAGGAAAGGCCTCGGAGTTGGAAGGAAGTGGCCGTGGCTGTAAGTAAGGTACAGCCCCAGCGTGTGCCTGGTGTGAAAATGCGAAACCACGGAAAACCATCTTCAGGGCTGCCGATAGTGGAATTCGAGCCCACTATCTCCCGGATGCAAGCTCACAGCCGCGCGACTCTAACCGCACGGCCAACTCGCCCGATCAAATTATTATTATTATTATTATTATTATTATTATTATTATTATTATTTATTAGGGTGAGTGTAGGTGTAATCTAGGCAGATTTAAATACAGATTTTGTAATTTCTGGTGGGGTCGGGATTTTATTCTTTATTGGGTAAATCTGATAATACGCGAACTTCTGCGGGTCTTAATTCCGGCACCAGATTATTTTTTCTTATTGAGTACGCGTGTTGAGTATTCATTACGAAGGTGGGTTGGATCCTCTAAATATTATTATTATTATTATTATTATTATTATTATTATTATTATTATTATTATTATTATGCGTGGTTGTGCGTGATACGTCGCGAACTCTTGCGGGACTAAATTCCGGCGCCAGATTATTTTTCTAATTATATATACATGTTGAGTATTCCGTACGTAGTTAGTTCCGTCCCAGTACTGGCCGGAGAAGGTTGTTCGATACAGCTCACTCCTCTACACAACGTGTTTAATGGAATTAACCAACGGTAAAGCAAGTTGAGTGCGCCGCTCACTTTTAAGGTGTTGTGTTTATGCTTTAGTAATAAAGAAAATACAAGAAGGAGACATGCAACATACCAGGAAAAACACCTTGAAGTGCTCCTTTCAACGAAATACAACTCGACTTTCTGCCGCTGAAATCCACACATGGGTAGCAGACATATTGCAGATCACCGTGGATCAGTATTAGAAGCCCTGCAGCTAGACGTCTCAACGAATTCTGTTTACATAAAGGTAATTTCACGCAATATTTTTCATGGACTATTGACTAACTTTTCCGGGCAAAACAGTATCACACTGTTTACTAGCGAACGCGTCCTAGTCGAAATTACCGCAACTGGCATTGACGCAACAGTAGTAAAGCTATTCAGCATTTCCCCCGAAGTACCAAATTAAAGAGTTGGGGCATACTTCGCAAAATATGGTATTGTTAAATCGGTTGCAAATGAAAACTGGTCACATTATTATAAATCACTAGTTGGAAACGGAATTAGGCAAATAAAAATATACCGAGCTCGATAGCTGCAGTCGCTTAATTGCGGCCAGTATCCAGTATTCGGGAGATCGTGGGTTCGAACCCCACTGTCGGCAGCCCTGAAGATGGTTTTCCGTGGTTTCCCATTTTCACACCAGGCAAATGCTGGGGCTGTACCTTACTTAAGGCCACGGCCGCTTCCTCCCCGCTCCTAGCCCTTCCCTGTCCCATCGTCGCCATAAGACCTATCTGTGTCGGTGCGACGTAAAGCAAATAACAAAAAAAAAAAAAATAGACCTTCAAAATCAAATTCCATCCTTTATCGTGATAGAAGGGTTTAAGGGCCAAGTTGTATATGACAGTCAAGAAAAAACCTGTGTTGTTTGTGATTCTAGTGACCATCTCAGAATTGACTGTCCGAGGCGCTACAGGCCAATGCCACGTTTAGAAAATATCTGGACAGAGACAGGTGAATAGCCAGCTATAATCACGCCAGTAGTACAATACGCCAACAGTATAATACGGAGTATCCGCCCCTAGTAGCGACGAAGGCCAAGGCCACTCGAGTGTACCAGTCGCTTCCGTACCCTTGCAAGAAAACACTACACCAGATGATCAAGTGAACAACACGTTCTTAGCTCATCAGGAACGAACTTGCCTATAACTAGCAGCACAGACACGAGCGAAATTGTTAACTGTAGGAAACCGAAACTGTCTGAAAAAGACATTCAAGAAATGATTATCAGTCCCTCAGCCGAGGACTCTGATACGTCATCAGCTCCAGAAAGTTTGACACAACACACCAAGAAACGGACTAAAACACGTAAAACATCACAGACTTCAAACAGTACCAAGGACTCTAGATCGAAAACCCAAAAGACTGTGACCTGTGATCAGGTCCAAGTACAGGACGCCAATTGTGAAGAAGTACGTAGAATAATGAACGATCTCTGCCACATGAACACAGCACACAGCCAAGGCACGATTTTCTCTCTTCTGAGGGCGTGCCATCGAACAAGACTGCATGACTACGACCCAGAATTTCTAAATATCATGCGTGCCAAGAACAACACACATTCACCAGACTCCCTACAGATGTTCGAAACACAGTTGATATCTGTACTGAAGGAACTAAACTACAATTTATGAAAACCGCTCACAGTAATTTATAGCTGCTTTAATAGGGACACCTTACCCCCATGTGCTATATCCCAAACATGATAATCTGGAATCATCATCCCTTGCTGCAGTGGGGAGTACTGTACGCGCACTTTTTAGTGATAGATTTTTGTACTCTGTGAGGAGTAAGAAGGGAGCACTGCCGGTTCCGGTAATACTGCCAACTGAATGGAAATGAAATCTGAATTGAATCGATAATATGATCGATCGATATGAATTTTCTAAACCTTTATTATCTTAACGCCAACAACTGTGTCACACACACAATACATAATACTATATAATATTTCCCGATGCGAAACGTGTTCCTAGCATGAATTCTATAGTTAGGCTTTGCTGTGTAAACAACAACAGTACGAGTACTTAAAGTGTACGCCAGATGTCGCACAGCGATGATAAGCGATTCTTGATTTGTGTTTCATAGGTTGCCAATACGAATCTCGAAAGATAACCGAAGTGACCGATTCAGCACTAGGGTGTAAATCTACCACTAAAAAGTGCGCAGATAGTATATGTACTACTCTACATACTTACGCCTTTGCGCACGATTGCTACAGCTAATATAAATGGGATAACCAGTCCATGCAAGTTGACCCTCCTTAAGAAGTTTATAACCGAGAATGACATAGACATACTTTTCTTACAAGAGGTTTGTTTAAATTTTTTTTGATATCCCCCATCTATATGAGTATTTTGTTAACATAGGGCAGGTCCCAAGGGGAACAGCGATCGTTTACCGACCAGGATTAACAATGACTGAGTTCATAGCGAACCCTAGTGGTCAAGTTATTTCAGCCTTATGTGATAATACAGTATACATCAATGTCTACAGTCCTTCAGGCTCACAAAATCGAACGGAGGAACTAACTATCAATTTTAAGCGTGGAGCCGATGTAGTATAAGGTGGTGATTTCAATTGTGTGCTACACCTGAAAGATCAACGAGGACAACACCTAACTTGTCTCCAACACTGTCCGAAATAGTCAAACGCTTGCATATGGTAGACGCATGGGAATACAGACACAAAGACTACGTCAAATTTTTATTCCAAAGACTGGATAGAGTATACCTTTCCAAAACTTTATACTCCAGTACTCATAATATCAGTGTTCTTCCTGTTCCTTTTACTGATCATCACACAGTCCTCCTCACATTAACATCTCGCACGTCTGTCCCATTGGTGGGAAGAGATTACTGGAAACTGAATAACAGACTTCTTAACTCGCCGGAAGCAATGCAAGAATTTCCCCAAAACGACTAACAGAAATCAAACATATCATTTGCATAAAACAGCAACAAATACTAGAAGAAATTAAAATCCGAACACATCACCCTTCGATCACCGAGGAAGAACGCACATCTCTCAACCATATCGCCAAAGATGAAAACCGCCATGAGAAGAAATTCATTGTTCAGTTACAAGTAGGAAGTGGAATTATCAGTGGAGAAACACAAATCCTTCAAGAAGTCACTACCCACTATACAACTGTCTTTGCTGAGAACAACGAGTCGCCGACAGCCGACCCTTCACCTCTCCTCAACGCTATTCAGCTACACGTTAGCCTCAAAGACGCCGAGCGTTTAGAAGCTGATATCACAAAAGAAGAATTGCGGAACGTAGAATTCGCAGCTAGGAGAAATAATTCCCCTGGTCCAGATGGTGTATCATTTGAATTTTATAAAAAGTATTATGATCTACTGAAATCTGATTTGATATCACTTCTTCAGGAAGTGTTTAAGATAGATATTCAGTGTTTATAATTAGCAGAGGGAATTGTCATCATGGTACCAAAAATTAATTTTTCGAAATCCCTATCCGACTACAGATCACTCACCCTGATTAATACAGAATATAAGCTTCTTACAAAAATATTAGCCATGCGCATCAAAGCAGTATTGCCGAACATTTTGGGCCCTAAGCAACATAGTGTCATGGAAAAATCTAACATTGTCACTGGGATTAACAATCTACGGAATTTCATCTTACACATAAGTATAGAACCTACAACACAAGCCGCGCTTCTCAACTTACACTTCGTCCAGGGGTTCGATAGAGTCTCACATAAATACTTGCGGCAGTAATCCATAAATTCGACTTTCCTCGAAGACTAACAGCAACACTGCAAAGTCTGTATCCAGGACCTACTTCAAGAATACAAATAAATGGTTACCTAAAGAAACCGATAGAAATTAAGAAGTCCATACGACAAGGATGTCCGCTGTCAACGATTTTATTTGCCCTAAGCGTCGAACCCTTTATACAACAACTTGTGGATCAACTTCCAGGAATACAGCTAGGACAGTCAAAGATCAGTGCACAAGTGTACGCAAATGATGATTCCGTTATACTAAGTAACGCATATCAGATCGGCACACTAAAAAATATCATCCATGCTTATGATCTACACTCTCATGCCCAATTAATGTACGAAAATAGGCGCTGCTGCCATTTGCCGCCTGGCCACGAGTAATAACATGGATACCCACTGTTGACAGGATCAAAATACTGGGCATTACTTTTTGCAACAACTTCCAAGCCATGATCACGCACAATGGGAGCAGACAGCTACACATAGTGCGGACAGAAATCTTTGCATACTATCTCCGAAATTTAAATGTTATACAACACCTTCATACACAGTAAATTGTGGTACCTCGCTCAAATTCTTCCAGCACCCACAGTTATTTTGAAAAAAATGACGTTGAGCATGGAGTACTACTGTATTTGTGGAAAAGAAAACCCTACAGAACAGCAAGAACGCAACTATACCGAAAAAACCTCGCAAGGCGGATTAGGTTTTGTCTACATCGAACCAAAATGCACTGCCTTATTAGCACGCAACTTAATTCTATGCACGACATCACCCAACAATAACTACGCAAAAACAGTCTTGAATATGATCCTGAGTGAAATACTAGTCAAACAACGGCACCCCTCAGACGAATTATCGCCTTCATAGAAGGACTTCCTCAGTACATACACCAGGCTCGCAAGGCAGAAACAATAACGAGAGAAATATACGCATACATATTTACCCAACTCACAAGGTCACTGCTATATGGGTTAAATAACCCTTACGGCGATGGAATATGGTATGGCGTAACGTGAATAACAAGTGGCTAAACTTGCAGTGGAAGGAGACACTATTTTTTCTTAGTTAATGAAATACACCCTACTCGGGACAAATTATACCGACACGGGCGAACCGACACCAATGTCTGCGAATACTGCCCACAAACGGATACCCTCTGTCACCACATCACGTCCTGCACAAGGCCGAAGATGTATGGAGATGGACTTTTTCAAGGATATGTCGTCTGTTACAAATCACACCGCAACCAACCTTACAAGAGCGGATCCTGATGTTGGAATTTTTATCTACCCCCAGCACCACAAATAACACCATAGTGTGGATGACAGCAGAGAGTGTGTACTACATCTTTCATCAGAGGAACCAGCCCAAAGAGACAACAGTCACTGGATTCCTCTCTTACATCAGGCGGGAACACTGGTCCTTGATACAAAGTAAACGTTTAATCCCGGCTTCTGATAGGTGCCTAAATCAGTTCTGAAATTAAGCTCCAGGTTTTCACTAAAACTGCATTAGTGTTACTAAGGATATCACATATAGTGAGTGTGTGCGAGTGACACTAAAGGTCGTTGGGAACATGAAACTATACTGACCTACTTACAACACAGACAGTTACCATAATTCAAGTTCCCTACACTTACAATATTTCTCGATTTACTGAACTGAATTACATTATGTAAAAAAAATTGCTGAGTTTGTAAACAAATGTGTTTATTAAGTTAATTAATTGCAGAGTTTGTAAACAAATGTGCGAGTCAGTATTTCACTTAACTTGCTGTCCGCCTCCGTAGCGTGACGGTTAGCGCTATTAGCTGCCGTCCTCGGGGGCCCGGGTTCGATTCCCGGTACTGCCAGGAATTTAAAACTAGCAGGAGGGCTGGTTACATGCAGTTCACCTACAATGGGAGCGTGCCTGAAAAGAGTTGCACCACCTCAGGATGAGGACACGAGTTTACTTACTTACTTACTTAATTTGTTGAGTTTGCAAAAACGTAATTCAAAAGTTACATACCAATTAAAGTACGAAGATATGTTGGATCCCCTAAATTATTAATATTATTTGTGTGTGTGTGTGTTCGGCATTAAATAGTTGAATTGAGGGGCTAAAGCGCTAGTCTTCTAACTCCAACTTGCCAGGCTCGATTCTGGCTCAACTCCGATGGTTTTTAAAGGTGTTGAAATACGTCAGCCTCATGTCGGTAGATTTACTGGCACGTAAAAGAACACTTGCAGGACATAATTCTGGAATGTCAGCGTCTTCGAAAACTGTTTGAAGCGGGGATTGCAATTTGAGCACTTGGAAATTAACTGCCGAAATAAGTAGCCCGGACGGTTAAGTGTTGGCCTTTTCTTTCTTACTGTGCATGTATGTTGAGTATTCAGCATGAAAACAGGCTGGACCTTCAAAATTATTATTATTATTATTATTATTATTATTATTATTATTATTATTATTATTATTTCCACCTCAAACGGAAGTCAAACATGAGGTGTTCCATTTAAGTACACAAGCTTTTAATTATTTATTTAGCAATTATTTAACATTTATTTAGCAAGCTTGTTTGCTGCTCAAGTAAAGGGGCCACCGGTTCGATTCCTAGTCGTTCGGCGATTTTATTTTTCAGTTCTTAGCTCCAAGGTTGAGTGTTTTAAATTTAACGCACAATCATTTAGTTGCTATGATAGTCCAAGAGAACGAGTTCCGAGTTCTAATCCCAGTTCGGGTTGGGGATTTTTTTAATTTCTCGCAGCTCAAACGTTAGGTACTAAATGATGTAAACTTTATACCAGGCTATTACAAGCCTCCAGGGTTCAAATATACAGCTCAGAACTGAATGCGGAAACAATGAACTTTGTATTCTCTGTCTCAGCAAATAAGTTACATCCAAGTCTAGACAACTTGCTCGTATCACCAATTTATTTTTTGCTGAGATGTGCATACTAGGCTAAATGCAAAAGCAATGGACTTGATATTTCGTGTATCACCAAATACTTCCAAGTCTAATCAACCTGCTTGTACAGATATTTTTTCTGCTTATATGCACATACTGTCACGACCTCACTTTATACTAAATTAGAAGCATTCTCACTCCGTATTAAGGTAAAGTACGGTACTTTGAATTAACAGTTCACAATCACACTTAGTTTCCAGTGAAAGAAAATCTTCTTCTTCTTATACACTTAAGCTCTTTAGTTCTGAATCCAAGTGAGCTCCAGGTTCGAAACCCTGAGCCTCCTGTTTGAAACCCTGAGCCACCTATTTTTCTTTGCACAGAATTGAATTTTCGGAGTTAGATATTTTAATAGCACTTCAGTTTTGAGTCCAAGCGAGCTCCATGTTTGAATCCTAGTCGGGGTGGGAATTTTTAATTTCCCGCACCTCAAACGTTAGGTGTTTTGAATTAAACAATAGCACTCCAACGTTGTGCCCAAGTGAGCTCCAGGTTCGAATCCCAATTCGGTCGGTGATTTTTAATTCCTTGTAGCGCTAAAGCCAGGTGTTTCAATTAAACGCACAAGCTTTCAACGTACAGTCATGTTTGTTTGCAGCCCAAGTAGAGGAGCCATGGGTTCGATTCCTAGTCGGGCGGCGATTTTAAATTTATTGTAGCTCGAACGTTGTGTTTTGATTTTAACGCACGCTATCAATGCGCAATCATTTACTTAGCATGATACTCAGCAGTCCAAAGAGAAGAGCCCTGGGTTCCATTTCCTGTCATGTGTAGCGCGAACATTTTTTCGGTTCTAAACACAAAGTTTTAATCTCTAAGTGATGTCAACAATATTGTAAGCTACTATATCTCTAGAGTTCAAATATTTAAGCAGGAAATGTTAAAATAAAATATCAGTGTTCCAAACACTAAAAACTAATAGCGCGTTAGGTTTCAGCTCACATACTAGCGTCTTTAACTCTGTAGCCGCTCAGCTTCAAGACTTTGAAGTAGCGCTCTAAAATTGTGTACCTATGAATAAAGCACATGCATTAAGCCTTGCGCAATATTCCGAGTCCCGTGCCACTATCTTGTTCCAAGTTCACCTCTAAGCTCTAGAATAGCTCATTCCCTTTTACCCTTTTGCCCGTTGAGTCCTTTTTCCCTTTTCCACTCTTCCCTTTCCCCCTTTAGCTATTTAGCCCTTTCGCCCTTTTGCCCTTCCAAGTTCAGCTCTGAGCCCTATATGATAGCTCATTCCCTTTAGCCTTTTTGCTCTTTAGTCCCTTTGCCCTTTTGCCTTTTCTCCCTTCTAAGTTCAGCTCTGATCCCTAGACCGTAGCTTATTCCCTTTAGCCCATTTGCCCTTTATTCCTTTTTCCCTTCTCTTGTTTTAAGTTCAGCTTCCACCAGACTCAGCATCAAAGCCCCTGGACCATGTCTCAAACTTGAGCCTGCAACGCCCTTTTAAGGTTAAGCCTGACGTCAAATCCTTCCCTGTTAAGTTAAGCTTGGAGTCGAATGCGTGCCAGTTAGGTTAAGCTTGACTTCAGGAGGAGGAGGAGGAGGTAGTCATACGCTACTAAGTATATGAGGAGGAGTAAAATGAAGATTTTACCATTAACTCCTCCTCCTCTACCAGGAGGAGGAGGAGTAATGACTCTGCAGTCGCTCATCTTCGATTCCCAAAAATGCTTCCCTATGTTACGAGGTTAAGCTTGGAGTCGAATCTGTGCCTGTTAGGTTAAGCTTGCACTAAGGAGGAGGAGGAGGAGGAGAAGGAGGTAGTCATACGCTACTAAGTCTATGAGGAGGAGGAGGAAGTCTAAGTCTATGAGGAGGCGGAATGACTCTGCAGTCGCTCAGATTCGAGCCCTAAAGATGTTTCCCAATATTACACCCCTGTGAATAAAGCAAATGTATTAGCGTGAAACTAAGACTACACTCTTAAACATAAACATCATGTAAAGTTAAGCCTGCACTGTTATGCGGTTAGCCTCGGCATCGAACTTAGGTCTTTAAGGTTAATGCCCTTAGGCCTGGGGTCGAACCCGGGATCTGTGAGTTTAAGCGTAGACACATCATACCTGTTAGGTTAAGCTTGCACTCTTAGCCATAATCACGTTGGCTGTTAGGGTAAGTTTGCACTTTTTGGCGTCGAACAAGGGTCTGTACGGTTAACACCTTTAGGCCTGGGGTCGAACCTCAGGACTGTAAGGTTAAGACTGGACACGTAGCCAGCGTAACGTTATGTGAGGTTAAGAGCGCGCTCTTATCCAAACGGCCTACTTTTCAAGTGAGGTCATGTGAGGTTAAGTACGCACTCTTAGTCAGCACATTCCGTATGGAGGAGGCCTCAAACATGGGCGTGTGGTGGCGGTGGTTCCAGAACCGTTCACTTTTTACTGCTCATGTAGGCTATATTAGTATACAAGTGGACTTATATATGGTACAGGTGAGGAAGTAGGGAAGGGCAACTGGTTAGGTTTACGCCTGCTTAGCGTAATGTTAAGCCTGCAATTTTTATGCGGTTATTCCGGGTATCGAACTTAAATTCTGTTAAGTTAAGCTTACACCCCTTTTGCGGTTAGCCTGGGAGGTTAGGTTCAACTTCGAGCACCAAAGATGCTCCCTAAATTTTACGGCCCCTATGAATAAAGTACATGTATTGAGCCTTACACCATCTCCCTAGTCCCACGTGCAGCTGCCATCTTGTTCCTATTTCAGCTCTGAGCCCCCGAAGTCACGTTCCGATATTACGCGTCTACGGATAAAGCATACGTATTGAGCCTTATAGCCACCATCTTGTTCAAAGTTCATTTCCAAGCTCCCTTAAATCGCTTTCCAATGCTATGACCCTATAAATAAGTCATATGTATTAAGTCTTATAGCCGCCATCTTGTTTCAAGTTCAGCTCCAAGTCCTGGTGTGGTAAGCGTAACGTTAGGCCTGCAGTTAGCCCGGGTATCAAACTTGAAGTATGTTAGGTTAAGTTTCCACTCTTATGCGGTTAGCTCGTGTGTTGAACTTTGAGTCCCTTAGGCTTCGAACTAGGGTCTCTACGATAACGC
This sequence comes from Anabrus simplex, assembly GCF_040414725.1. Taxonomy (NCBI): domain Eukaryota; kingdom Metazoa; phylum Arthropoda; class Insecta; order Orthoptera; family Tettigoniidae; genus Anabrus; species Anabrus simplex. The sequence continues at coordinate 770,668,490 of NC_090266.1, forward strand.
CCTTAAGCCTGGGGTCGAACCCGGGATCTGCGAGGTTAAGCCTGGACACGTAGCCATGTAAGGTTAGGAGCACGCTCTTAGCTAACAGCCCGCACTTACCGGTTCAGGTCTCGTCCTGGGAGCCACCGGTACCGGGTGCCGTCGAACCCCCCAAAAGTATGCTACTAGCTGCAGTCGCTTAAGTGCGGCCACTATCCAGTATTCGGGAGATATTGGGTTCGAACCCCATTGTCGGCAGCCCTGACGGTGGTTTTCCGTGGTTTCCCATTTTCGCACGAGGCAAATGCTGTACCTTAATTAAGACCACGGTCACTTACTTCCCACTCCTAACCCTTTCCTGTCCCATCGTCGCCATAAGACCTATCTGTGTTGGTGGGACGTAAAACAACTTGTAGAAGAAAGTTAACGTCGCTGAATGAAGAGAACGTTGAAGTTACAAACAAACTTTTGTTGATAACACTTTACTTACATTTCCGTATACTGTCAACGTAAATCCATTTAATGAACTGTAGCACAACACCAACATATTCCACATAAACAGAAAATCTCCGGAACTTACTTCCATACTTAACAATATACTAGCAATAACACCGCAAGAACTCATGTGCTAACCGGCTTTACTCCGCCAATCCTGGGACTGGCCTATTCACGTGACTTTACCTTTCTTTCTCGTAGGCATTGGTCTGAATAGCATTACGCTCATCGCCTGCTGCCCGCCCGCTAACAGTACGGTGTTTTTTTCCCGCGAGACGAAATGCCCCGCGTGAACACTTCTGCTCTATACGGAAGGGCAACGCCATCAAAATGTGCACCTGTCATTGCCTGTTTAGCCAGTTGGTCAACTCTGTCGTGGTAAATAATGCCTGCATGTCCTTTACTCCAAATAAAATGAATATCAGTACCTTAATATCGCGTTTCCCACACCATTTGCTGAATTCCATAAAAGTATATGTGGTATTTCAAACGTGGAATTAGTAAGGATTTTAGAGCGCTTCGTGAATCTGAGATAATAGTATTTTTTGAACTGACACGTAGGCCTATATGAACATGTGACAGAGTGGTCTGGATAGCCAGAATTTCAGCGATATATACTGACTAGAAGTCACCCGCGGCTTTGCTCGCGTGGATTTCGTAATTTGATAAAATTAATAGTTTCTCGGTACTGTACTAAGACATTATCTGAATATCCCTAAAGTATAAAACATCACTGAAATATTGAGCTCCATTAACCCCAGAAACTCTTTGTCAACCACGTTTGTGGTATTGCCTTTTGGGGTTAAGATGACTATGCGACATAAAACTGAGAAATAGTTTTATTTCAAGTCGGAATAAACACCTACATGTTTCTTTATTTTTATAGGAGATTTCAAATATCTATTTCCACGTCTGTAACATCTTCAGTTTTTGAGATATAAGTGTCTCCATAAAAAGAATTCAATCCCTTTATCAGTGTTTCCTCCAACCCCATCCCCACCTAAGTGGATTTTCTGAAAACAAAAAATACATGTTTCCTTATTTTTAAAGGAGATTCAAAATACCAACTTTCACGTCTGTAACATTTGCAGTTTTTGAGATGTAAGTATCCTCATAGCCAGAATTCAATCCGTTTTTTCTTATTTTCACCATTCCCCTTATGTCGATTTTGAGAAAGCAGAAAATACGTCTATCATTTTTTAAAGGAGATTACAAATACCAATTTTCACGTCTGTAACACCTTTAGTTTTTTTGACATAACTGTCCTCATACAAATAATTCAACTAATTTTTCCACTTTTTCACCTCCCGCTGTGGAATTTTTGAGAACAAAAGACGGCGTGTTCCCTTATTTTTAAAAGGAATTCCAAATACCAATTTTCACGCCTGCAGCATCTTTAATTTTTGAGAAAGACCCTCATACAAAGAATTCAACTAATTTTTCAATTAGCCTGGACACGTAGCCAGCGTAAAGTCATGTAAGGTTAAGGGCACGCTCTTAGCTAGCAGCCCGCACTCATCGGTTCAGGTCTCGCCCTGGGGGCCACCGGTACCGGGTGCCGCCGAGCCCCCCAAACGTCTGGTACTAGCTGCAGTCGCTTAAGTGCGGTCAGATAAAAAAAATCATGTCTGTAACATCTTCAGTTTTTGAGATATAAGTATCCTCATAAAAATAATTAAATTCTTTTCACTTCCTTTCACCCTCCCCTTTAAGTGAATTTTCTGAAAGAAAACGTATTTCTTTATTTTTAAAGGAGATTACAAACAGCAATTTTTGCGTCTGTAAACGTTTAAATTTTTGAGATTCAGATATATTCATTTAAACAATTAAACCCCCTTCACCTCCTTAGCGACGGAATATCCAAAAATCCTCCCTTACTGAGCACCTATACTCTAATATAAATGTATCTTCAAAATTTTATTTTTTTATGTCCAGTAGTTTTGTCTCGGCGGTGATGAATCTGTCAGTCAAGACATATTATATATATATATATATATTATTAATAATAATAATAATGTTTCTGGTTTTTAAGTCCCACTAACTACTTTTGATGATTTTCGGAGACGCCGAGATGTCGGAATTTTTGCACGCTGTCCTTTTACATGCCAGTAAATCTACCGACACGAGGCTGACGTATTCGAACACCTTCAAATACCACTGGACTGAGCCAGGATCGAACTTGCCAAGTTGGGGTCAGAAGACCAGGGCCTCAATCGTATGAGCTACTCAGCCCAACTATTGATGTTTCTACAGGCATGGAAAATATGGCGGATGTACCCAGAAGAGTACATTGGTATGCTACAATACATGCATTCGATGTCTGGTGAGGAGGCTGAGCCGGCGTAGTCTACTAGAATTGCGGAAGCCGTGTTGAGAACTCGGAAGTAGTTATGTTCAATGCCTCCATTCCAAACATGATTTGAGGAGACGTTCGAAGGTTTTGGTGGCAGGAGATGATAATGTGACTGGTCGTGTGAAATTGGTCGTTGTGATCCTTACCAGGTTTGAGAACAGGGACAATAATGCGAATAGTCCAACCAATGGGGAAAATACCAAATTGCAAGATTGCTTCATATAGTTATAGTAAAACGCATTTAGCAGATGTGGGTAAATAAAACAACATTAAAATGAATGTTATCATACCCTAGGACTGTGGACTGTATATGTTTTAAAGCCACTTCCAGTTCGTAAAGAGTAAAAGGTCGAAGGAGAGTTCCTTCCAAATGCTCGCTATTAGAAATGAACTCTGGAGGACAGCGTGGCACTGAGGGAGGTTCTATAATATTTTAAAATTCTTACTTCCAATAGTGAAGATTCTCGTAAGAGACAGGTTTATTTTTGAACTTCCGTATCATTTTCTAAACATCTCAAATTAGAATGGCCCTGGAGAGTGTCTGACAATACATTTTCCGACTGGTTCCATTTTGGTGTTTAAGGAATCTTTTCACTTCTGCAACGGATTTCTTGTACACGTGGTAGCTTTTCTACGTTGCAGAATTTTTATAAATAGTGAGCATCCGACGTCGTTTTGATACCACTTTGGAACATTCGGAATCCTACCAAGGAGCAGGGTGTAAGTTCGTTTCTGAGGGATCTCTATATTAGCTGACAAGTTAATTAGGTTGTGAAATTATGTGCATTGGGCCATATATGGAACGGTAATATCGAAGGCACGTGGTTCATTGGTAATCTTGTTCTTGCATGTGTTACAATCAGCTCCATTCACATTCCATTTTGTTGTGGATATGCAATTCTCGGGTATTGTAGGTACTGTTTTTGGCAGTTCGATGAGATAGTGAGCCAACAATATGGTGATAAGTAATGTCCACCATTGAAGGTCAGTTGAAAGTATTATAGGCACACTTTATCTTGGTGCATTTACACCCTAGTGCTGAATCGGTCGACCTCGGCAATCTTCGAGATTCGTACTTGCAACCTTTGAAACACAAACTATGAATCGCTTAAGCATCGTAGTGCGACATCTGGCGTACACTTTACGTACTAGTACTGTTGTTGTTTACACAGCAAAGCCAAACTATAGAATTCATGCTAGGAACAAGATTCGCATCGAGAAATGTTATTTAATGTTATATACTGTGTATGTGACATAGTTGTTGGCTTAAGATAATAACGGTTTAGAAACTTCATATCGATCGATCATATTCTCGATTCAATTCAGATTTAATTTTCATTCACTTGGCAGCACTATCGGAACCGGGACAGCTCACTCCTTACTCCTCACCCCCGTACACAAATGCACCAAGAGTGTGCCGATAATATTGTTGAACACAGAGTTACATGTACAGCAGATTGGCCGCTCTCCTGAGCAAGGTACGGAAGTTGAAGGCCCATAATTTAAACTGAAGAGAGTGAAATCCTCTATGATTTCCAACAATGATATTCCAAATCTGTCTGTATATGGCAGTCCCAGGCCACGCAGTGAGCATTGATATCTACACTAACAATGTAGAGCGTTTCTAATTGTCGCAGAAGAGATACCATTTCCTAGTATGAATGGTTATTTTTGACGGGCAATAGACAGATATTCTTGTCACATCTTGCACTGGTGTGCATATTCTAGCGACAACTGCTTCAAAACTCCCAATTCCCGAATGATCTATCACTATCTCCCTGTGTGGTACAGAATTTTTGATGATTAGAGTGACCGTCTTCTCGTATGGCATAAGTTATGCTATGGGATCCTTGAAAGTTTACAGTATATTCGGACTTGAACCATGTCACAGATAGTGCTGATATAGATACGTTTCTGCTTGGATCTCACGCTGTAAAACACCTCTGTTCGAATTCACCGACCGGCCGTTGCACTATAAGATTTTAAAAACAATTTTCAGTGGTGATGATATTGGTAATCATGTCTCGGATTGCTGTTGGATGAATGTTACTTGATGCTGGAGACTGAAGCTGACTTACGATGAGCATAATAATACAGAATATTTTCTCGATTAGTTGGTCGCTTTTCTTAACAAGATTGGATACTACCCGATGGGGTTGGGGAGGGTATGGATTGTAAGTAGCCTGAGTAACGAGTAAATTTTGGGGAATATAAGCCAGATTAGAAATTAGTGGATAACTGGGCTGAAGTCGTTGTGACGATCGTGTTGATGGGGGTTATAGGAAAGGATATTTTACTATGAGGAGAGAATGGACAGTGGAGTTGTGGGCTAATTGTTGGATGTGGAGATTTCCATTATGCATCTTCCTTCGTTAGTGGTTTCAAAGGTTCATTTTGTCTCGAAATGTTCCCTAATGTTGACACGTTACAGGCTGCAGAAATATAGTGCAGTGGGGGGAAATTCACCTGATTTTTATTTTTTCCTAGTGGTTTAACGTCGCACTAACGTAAGAATCGGAAAGTGCTAGGATTAGGAAGGTAGGTACCGTGGTGTTCCTCGTGTGAAAATGGAACACCACGGAAAACACTTTTGAAGGTTGGCGATGGTGGGAATCGAACTCACCATCTCCCGAATGCAAACTCACAGATACGCGACCATGTGGCGAAGCCACATCATTCCTCCGCCGCAGGAACCTAGAGGGAAGCAGCTGGACCTCGCCACACTAGGCAACGCCAGTGAAAGCATTTAGACTGCCCGTCTTCTTGATGATTTCCGTGGCAGCATAATTACAGTAAAATGGCTGACACTTGGGATAAAGTTAGTGCCTTTCTACGTAATGTTATCTATGGACTGTATTGTAGGTAAACAATGTAAATTTCCCTGCAGAATACAAATGCACTTCTAATTAATGTTGTATTTACTGTAGCTGGCAAGTCAGTAAGTGTAGTGATCCCCACGTTTGGTGACCCCGATGTGATTGATATCGTGTGATACAGTTTTCTACATAAAGTCAGTGCTTTTCACACGCTAGTGACCACCTTTGGCATGGAGCAATTACAACAGCAGATACAGCAATTACAAGAGTAAAATCGCCTGCTACAAATTCAACATCAACAGCAACTTCAACAGCAAACGCCCCAATCACCACCCTCACAGGTTAGTACTCTAGTGAATAGTGTTGGAGTTAAATGACCTGCTTTCTGGCCGGACAAGCTGGCGCTATGGTTCGCTCAGGCAGAAGCGCAGTTCAATGTATCCGGCATCACGCAAGATGAAACAAAATACGCGTACATTGCTTCCCAGCTGGACAGTCGCTATGCCGCGGAAGTTGAAGATATTATATTCAATCCTCCGGCGCAAAATGCATGCGCGTACTTGTGTACCGAACTCATTCGGCGTCTTTACCTATCGGAAGAGCAACGCGTTCGTCAACTGCTCATGGAAGAGGAGCTTGGCGACCGAAAGCCATCCCAGTTCTTACGACACCTTAAGTCTCACGCGGTCAGCACACAAGTACAAGACAACCTCCTAAGACAGTATGGATACAGCACCTGCCGTCACAACTACATGCAATTTTACAAACACGGAGTGAGATGCCGCTAGATAAGGTTGCCGTCCTGGCCGACAAAATTCTTGAGGTTTCACACGTGTAATTTCCCACCACTGTTCACGCCGTAAGTACACCACCAGTTAGTGAGGTGAGCCAGCTCGCGAAGAGGATAGATGAACTCTCACACCAGATGGCATCACTGCAAACTTCCTTCCGCGCACGCTCTCGTTCCCGGGATCAGCCAAGCCGCCCTAGCAACAGCCGCAGGTCTTCTCCGACAGCCGGTGCACAAGGTGTTTGCTGGTACCATCACCGCTTCCGCGATAAGGCACAGAAATGCTAATTATTTTGTAGCTTCCCGTCAAACTCCAACGGCAACCAGTGACGGAGGTAAATGGTTGCCCAACAGATGGAAACCGCCTCTTTATCACGGATAGGAGCAGTAAACATGAATTTCTGATCGACACTGGGTCGGATTTGTGTTGCTTCCCGAATAAATTCCTGAAGTGGCGTCGCCATCAGACCAGTCATGAACTCGCAGCTGCCAGTAATTCCACAATTTACAAATAAGGGACTCTGCACTTGAAACTGAACCTCGGAGTCCGACGAGAACTTTTATGGAAATTTGTTTTTACCGACGTCGCACTTCCCATCATAGGATCAGACTTCCTCGCCTATTACCATCTTCTGCCAGACTGTCGTAACAAACGCTTGGTCGACGGCATCACAGGCTTATCAGTGAACGTCCAAAGTGCTAACTCTCTATAGCCCAATGTGAAGGCTCCCAATGTACCGACTATGTTTCATGAAATTTTAAAGGAATTTCCTGACGTCACTCGTCCATCTGCGGTACATTTCATCCGCACTACACCAGGTCCACCTGTCTCTTGCCGAGCTCGTCGTCTCGCCCCGGATCGTCTTCAGATCGCTAAGGAGTTTGATGCCATGCTTCTGGAAGGTACAGCACGACGATTTGAGGTATCTTGGTCGTCACCGCTCCATTTGGGACCGAAGAAGGACGAAGGCTGGCGGCCCAGCGGAGATTATCGTGCCTTGAATTTACGGACCATTCCAGACAAGTATCCACCTCGGCATCTCCATGATTTAAGCCATCAGCTCTGCGGATGCACTATTATCTCCGTCATTGTCTTAGTGAAGGCCTAACCCAGATTCCCGTGAACCCAAGTGACATTCCAAAGACCGCAATCATAACTCCCTACGGACTCTCTGAGTTTCCTTTCATGACCTTCGGATTACGTAATGCTGGTCAAACCTTTCAGAGATTCACAGACGAAGTACTATCAGGTTTGGATTTCACATTTGCGTACGTCGACGACATTTTGGTCTTCTGTAAGAATCCCGAAGAACACAGGCGCCACCTGCGAGCTCTCTTCAACCGCCTCTCTGAGTATGGCATCCTCATTAACGCTACCAAGGGTGTCTTAGCATCTCCGAGAATCACCTTCCTCGGAAACGAAGTCTCCGCCGCAGGGACACGACCACTGCCGGAACACATCGCAGCTCTGCAGAATGTTCCTCTCCCGAAAACTGCACGTGATCTCAGACGATTCCTGGGAGTGATAAATTTCTATCGCCGGTTCCTTCCCTCGGCATCGCACTGCCATGTTCCACTCCAAGCAGCTGTATCCTGTTTACGCGGCTGTCAGCAGGTACCCTGGACACCAGAAGTGGAACACATCTTTGCCACCTATAAAGAAAGCCTCGCTCAAATTACCCTCCTACCCCAACTCGATTCGCAAGCACCATTGGGATTGTTCACAGATGCATCCAACAACGCTATTGGAGCTAGCCTCCGGCAATACGTGGATGAAGTCTGGCAGCCTCTAGCCTTCTTCTCTAGGAAACTATCTCCGAAGTAAACCGAATGGTCAGCCTACTACCGAGAGTTGCTTGCAGTTTATGAAGCAGCGTAGCACTTCAGATACATTTTGGAAGCCCAGCAGTTTACAATTTATACAGAACGCAAGCCCCTGATATACGCCTTTCAGCAACGTCGCAACAAACGTCCACCCGTGCAGCTGAACCAGTTATCGTTCATCGCTCAGTTCACAACGGATATTCAACACATTGAAGGCTCATCCAACGTATTCGCAGATACACTGTCTCACATCAACTGAATTGCCAGTAGCACCTTGGACTTCTGCGCGTTGGCACGATCACAGGAAGTGGATGCAGAGTTTCTTGATCTCTTGAACCGCGAATCAGCACTTTGGTTGCAGGAACCAACAGCACTTTGTTCAGCAACACTTCAACGCGTCGACCCAGACCATTATCACTGCACCTTTTCGTAGACAAGCTTTTGACTTTCTTCACGATGTCATCCTGCTGCCAGAGCGACTGCCCGTTTAGCATCAGAACGTTTCGTATGGCCCCATAGGCAAAAAGACTGCCGTACATGGGCACGAGCCCTCCAGGCATGTCAACGCTCGAAGGTCACGCGCCATAAAAACACTCCAATTGGCAACTTCAACCCAGCGTCTGATCGCTTCCAGTACGTCCATCTGGATATCATCGGCCGACTCCCTCCTGATGGAAATTACCGATACTGTCTGACAGCAGTGGATCGATTCACCCGCTGGCCAGAAGTCTGGCACTGGAATGCATCACAGCCGAAAACGTCGCTGAAGCTTTTGTAGCATGTTGAATCTCTCGCTTTCGATCACTACACCGTATCACGACCGACCAAGGCAGAGAGTTCGAATCTCAGTTGTTCCGAAACCTGGGGATTCTCACCGGAACCTCACGCTCCTGAACAACCAGCTGGCTTCCTTGTGTCAATGGCATGGTTGAACATTTCCACCGTCAACTCAAGGCAGCCATCATGTGCCATCCTGATATGTCTTGGCTGCAAGTCTTACCAATTGTCTTACTTGGTATCCGAAGTGCGCATAAAGAAGATCTTGGTGCTTCCTTGGCAGAGATAGTCTACGAGGAACCAATTTGACTTCCAGCAGAAATGCTCTGTGCCACGACAGACAACCGCCTCGAGGACACTTCAAACTTCGTAGTCAGCCTCCGCCAACAAATGAGTCGACTGTGTCGTTTGCCAGTATCACGACATGATCAACAATCCACCTTCATCTTCAGGGACTTGAACACTTGTACTCATGTCTACCTACGTGATGACACTGTCCGTGGCACCCTACATCAACCATACACTGGCCCACATCGAATGTTAGATCGAAGTGGTAGGACACTGACTGTGCAGATAAGAGGCAAGCCTGTCCACGTCAGCATTGATCGGATAAAACCTCCTTTCCTCCTGGCTGGTAACACACCCTTACCTGGACAAATATCACTCAGGATCTCGCATCAGCCCAGAGAACACTCTCCACAATGACACAGCCGCAGCATCACCGGCACGTAATAGTGCCCCAGTATCCCACGACTTGGTATCTCCAACTCGCTCCGGCCGAAGAGTAGGTTCCCGGACTACTTTCAGCCGTGACTACCTCGATGCGTGGGGGGCTGGTATGGTGAAACCACGTCATCCCTCTGCCACAGGAACCTAGAGGGCAGCAGCTGGACCTCGCCACACTAGGCAACGCCAGTGAAAGCATTTAGACTGCCGGCCTTCTTTATGATTTCCGTGACAGTATAATTATAGCAAGATGGCTGACACTTCGGATAAAGTTAGTAAACAAATACATCGAATGCCTTTCTACGTAAGTTATCTATGGACTGTATTGTAGGTAACAATGTAAAGTTCCTTGTGGAATAAAAATGCAGTTCAATTTAATGATGTTTTCTGTAGCTGGCAAGCCAGTAAGTGTAGTGATCTCCACAACCATAAACGCACAGCCAAATCGCTCAGCCCTAACTTTAATAATTAATCAGCGGGCATGATGCTAATTTCGCGACCGAGCTCGATAGCTGCAGTCGCTTAAGTGCGGCCAGTATCCAGTATTCGGGAGATAGTAGGTTTGAATCCCACTGTCGGCAGCCCTGAAAATGGTTTTCCGTGTTTTCCCATTTTCACACCAGGCAAATGCTGGGGCTGTACCTTAATTAAGGCCACGGCCGCTTCCTTCCTGCTCCTAGCCCTTCCTTGTCCCATCGTCGCCATAAGACCTATCTGTGTCGTTGCGACGTAAAGCAACTAGCTAATTTCGCGAACGCTTTGTTGTTACAAATATCAAGCGCAGCCACTTGAAAGATGTTGTTAAAAGCCGTCAGTTCCCGAGCTAAAATCCGCTTTTTATATTCTGGGCAATTTTTATTAGTAGAAAGATGAGTTCCTTTGCAGTGAACACTACAGGTCGTAATTAATTGGGAACACCGACCAACATCATGAGGCCCCGAGCAACGGCTGCAGGGCACTTCGACACTTCAGGCTAGAAACAACAACGCTCACATGTGTAATCGCACAGACATCACAAATGATTACACTGGGGATCTAGTTCCGAATAAATGAATATACGCTGGCAGTTGTTGTGCAAGAAGCGTTAATAAACTGGAATAGGTCTTTTCTCCCGCGAATAGTCTTAGCGAAGCGTTTTACGCGAACAACTTGTAACGGGGATTGTATCTCCCATAATATTTCATTTTCACTATGTGAGGGATCGACATTTGGTTTTATTAAACCTCTCCTTTCAATTATACTAGATGGAATGTAAACATCTAGATTTTGTTTACGAAGAGAGTTGTTTCGCTATTGCTCCTGATGTAGTTTCAAGTCGAAGCCTGTTCCACCGTACGTTTTTTATGTCATGGATGTTTTGTCGGCACACGAATTGCTCGTTAAATAACATCCTACCGAAACGACTATCGTCTTTTTTGATACTTTCCACAATAATAACAAAAGGGCCTCGATCATTGCGACTATACCTATTTCTGCTGCTGCTGCAAGTTAAAACTGTTTGAGTAGCGTTCGATTGATTTATAGATGTGGGGTAAAGTATTGAACCCTCAGGTGAATTGGAACTATTTATAGTATCAACTCCTTTGTAGACGGTGTTTCACTTCCATTAGGACGCATTCTTTTACTCTGGGATTTGAATTCCCTTTTAAAAATTCAGAGTCAGAATTAGCCTACCTGTTTTGTTGACTGGCTGTGCTGAAGCAGTGGGTACTGATACCTGACCACTTTGTAGTATCGCGGCAGTTGCTCCTTGCATTTCTACTGAGTGGATGTTGACAAGTTGTTACTGCGACACAAGTTGTTAATTTTGATCACTTATGGAACTTAAAACAAGGTCGGAAGTCATTGGCAGTGTGTTGCCGCATGTTGGTAAGGCAACATTAATTACCTAACCCGTGTCATGTGGGTCGTTCATGAAACACACACAAAATTACACACATATAAACGATATTTCCGAACTGATATTAATCTTATTTGAAACAAGAGTAAATGAAGAAAGACAGCCAACTTGTTAGCAATAGATAAACAAATTCTAATAATGCACAGTCCTATTACACACGTAGGCCTATACGCTGTGCGAGTACACGGATCCGGTAAAGAAGCCGACCATCGCCAGTTCGGGTTTCAAAAATGTTTTAACCTAAAGGGAGAACTCTGTCATGTCCAAAGAAGGATCTTAGATGCGAAAATGATGATTTCGCAATTCTTAAGTGATTATAAAATGAAAATATTTGCCAAGCGCTTCGACTATTTTGCCATGGTAGCCATGTTTATGGCATCATAGTTCACAGTCAGTGCATCCCTTCAACTTCCATGGCTAAATGGTTAGTGTGCTGGCCTTTGGCCCAGCGGGTTCCGGGTTCGATTCCCTGCCGGGTCGGGGACTTCAAACTTAATTGGTTAATTCCGATGGCTCGGGGGTTGGGTGTGTGTGTCGTCTTCATCATTAGAATTCATCACAGGTAGGGCCCCATCCTCAAAGACACGCAGGTCGCCTATACGGCGTCAACTCAAAAGACCTGCACCAGGCCTCTTAGCAGGCCACACGCCTTTAAATTAATCCCTTCAACTTGTTGGAGGTCAGCCACGATGAAACTATGACGTCACGAGCCAACATCCAACATTTAAATTTGCATAAAAACACATATAAAGCACATTATGGGTTACAGCAGAAAATGTAGAAATCACAATGAACCATTAAAATACGTGAAATTAAAAACAAAACAACGAAACATGAGAGACCGCTTCGATACCGCTTGAGCGTCCGATCATTACGGAGCAATTTACGAACGTGAGTGCATGTTTAGGAATGAGAAACATTAAATAATTAAATTCGTCGCGCAATGTGCAGTAGCGAATGTTCGAACTAGTTTTTAAATATTAATTCCCTGTCTCTGTCTAAAACCCTAGACGTCAGAAATGACGTCATCACTTCTTAGTCACCAAGTAAACATGGTCGCCATGTGCTCTCCTAGTCATATACTGTTCATTGTTCTATATGTCAGGTAATTGTGGAACAACACACTATTTCTCCGTACCCTAGTGAGGAGGCTATATCTAATAGCATTTCACAGCGCCTACAAGTGAACTGGCGATGGTCGACTTCTTGACCGTAACCCGAGCGCACGACGTGAACTCGACCTCGCCTCACTGGACACTGATGTTTACTGCTCAATCGACTTAGAGTGCTCATAGAACACGAGAATGGGACACCCGATACTGATTTGTCTTGGTTTCTTGTTTGTTTTATTTGCAGAGACTCACGTTGAGTTTCAAGGCACATTTTTATTTCGTTTCTTGTTTACTCCCCGAGCACAAGGGCAGGAATAAATATGATGTTATACGTGTATAGTAACGTCCACATCTCTCTTAGCAACGAGGAACCAGTTTACCGAATTTGGAAGGAAAAAAATACAGGTCGCCAGCTTCCAATGGTCATACTGTCAGTTCAACCTAATGCTTTTACCCGCACAGCTCACAGCTAACACTTGGCTCCCTGTCTCACCTCCTGTCTTTATGACAAATTCCCCATTTGCTTTTATTTGTGGAGACTGGAATTGAGTCTCAGGGCACATATTTTACTTTCATTTATGTTTAGTTCTCGAGCTTGACCCAAAACTCAAAGTATGAGTAGAATAACATCGTAGTATATACTTATACTGTATACACACCGTCGTGAAAACCTACCGTTGGAATTTGGCCGAAACAGTTATCAAGAGTGCGATTGTTTTATTTTGTGAATGACTGTACGTTTAAGAACCATTTAGAGGTCTGTATAAAATACGTAGGGACTATGAATTAATAATAATAGTAATAATAATAACATGATCATTATTACTAATTTAGAACGGGCCCTAACAGCCCAGTAACAATGTCACTAATTTCTTAGTAAGTGGGTCGCGGTTCCATTCCTGGCAGATGTATGTGGGACTTTTAAAATGGAAAGTGTTGCGGCTGTACCTTAATTAAGGTCACGATTGCTTCCTTCCTAATCCTAGCCCTATCCTATCCAATCGTCGCCACAGTCTGAGTTGATGCGAAGTAAAACAAATAGCAAAAGGAACGAATAATGGAAGCCTGTATCTTCGTCATTTTCCACTCATCCAGAGGCCTTTACGGAGATAACTTTCCTGTGTTATTTGTAATTTAGTTGCTCTTTGTACAGAGGCATAAAAAATCTTCTGTTTGTTCTCAATGAAGCCAAAGGTACTATTTAAAAGGTATATCCAATAGAAGGAATGCATGAAAAGAATAGATAAGCCTTCGCTTCCAGTCACGGACTAATGGCAGGTGGAGAAGGAGTATTCATTTATTTTAATCATTATTAATGCACGCAGTTAGTTTTTCATAGTGCAAATATCAAATATATTGCAACTAACAGAATGGTTCATAAATCATTAAAATGCAGTAATTATATATATATTTCAAACATTCTTCTTGGGAGTATGTAACGATTGATAAAACTTAGTCTTTCGAAGTAGGCCTAGGTATTTTTCCTTTTTTCCCTTACAACTTGCTTTACGTCGCACCGACACAGATAGGTCTTATGGCGACGATGTGGTAGGAAAGGCCTTGGAGTGGAAAGGAATCGGTCGTGGCCTTAATTAAGGTACAGCATTTGCCTGGTGTGAAAATGGGAAACCGCGGAAAACCATCTTCAGGGCTGCCAACAATACGACTCGAACCCGATATCTCTCGGATGCAAGCTCACAGCTGCGCGTCCCTAACCGCACGGCCAACTCGCCCGCCGAAGTAGGTATTTCCTAGACTTCGACTAAGTCGTAGCACCTAGGATACCTCCTCATGCGTATCCCTAATACAGGTATTGTACCTTCTATGTTTTCATCTGCCTTAAGTTTCCTTTTCCATATTCCCCTGATAATATTAGACTACACAATTTTGCTATTCTCGCAGGCTTCTTCCATTCTCCGTTTAATAACCTGACAAAATGGTAAAATTTAATTTAATATCGATTTTTGCTGATTATGGTGTTTATTGTTTAAAGAGGCCTACCATCTAAGGTCATCGGCACAATTTCCATTTTTGCATATCTCTTTCCCATCTATACATTTTCTATTTTTGCTTGTGTCTTAGCACTCGTCCAGTAGATGAGCTACTTCATGATCGTTATTGCACAAAATGCATTGAGTTTTCTTACTTGTGGTCTGTTTTGACTTTATTCTTATACAGTTCGGTCACCTCTGAACCGGACCCAAGGCCAGACTAACCGACAATAAATACCAATATTTAGTTTAAGTGAAATACAGTACATAAATAAAGAACCAATTATAAGGCAAGTAACATCAATGTGCCATTACCAAGTGTATTCAGCCGAAATGAGTTGATGATGTCCCTATGATGTCTCCATACACTGTCGAAGTTTAATTCCCGCTGAGAGATGAACACTCGCGGTGAAAAATTAAATGCCAAAAAAAATTTAAAAACTCAGAATTTAATTTGTACAGGTAAACTAACACTTCGTATAGACATCACCCCCCCCCCACCCGCCACTACAGCTCTGAAGGGCCTTGGCCTACAAAGCGACCGCTGCTCAGTCCGAAGGCCTGAAGAATACGAGGTGTCGTGTGGTCAGCACGACAAATCCTCTCGGGCGTTATTCTTGGCTTTCTAGACGGGGATAAATATCACAGACTGTCGTAAACAAAAAGATCTCCCATTACAGTATAGTACTGCGTCATAAACTCGGCAGAATTAGGAAATTAAAATAAATCGGTTATCTTTTTTCTGTTTTTGAGTCAATAGCTTTTTAATAAGGAAAAACACGGCACTTCTTTATCAACATTACATCAACTGCTGTTGCTTCTGTCTACTGTTCGATGTAAGTCGCTGCCGATTGTAAAGCTGCGCTTCCCTCAGCATGACCCATTTTCCCCCCTTTATTCAAGGACAGGTGGTGACCGGAATTTACGGCGGTCCGCCTAACCGAAGCCGAACTACTGTTGAGCGAGTCTAATAATAATAATAATAATAATAATAATAATAATAATAATAATAATAATAATAATAATAATAGTAAATTTCGTGTGGCTACTTCTAGCCGAGGGCAATCCTTGTAAGGCAGACCCTCCGATGAGGGTGGGTGGAATCTGCCATATGTAGGTAACTTCGTGTTATTGTGGTGGAGGGTAGTGTTGTGTGTGGTGTGTGAGTTGCAGGGATGTTGGGTATAGAACAAACACCCAGCCCCCGAGCCATTGGAATTAACCAATGAAGGTTAAAATCCCTGAACCGGTCGGAAATCGAACCCGGAACCGTCTGAACCGAAGGCCAGTACGCTGACCACTCAGCCAGCGAGTCAGACACGGAGTCTACTGTACTGTATACTTACATCAACCACCAAATCATCTCTCTCATACGCCTATTTGTTAAGAAATTTGTCCTTACTGCCATATTTTTACTTAACTTATAGCATTGTAGTAGTATTATTTTAATATATACTGTCCTTACTTTTGGACCACGTAAGTACACTGTCTTATGGAATCCATTGAGGTTATCCAATAGATGGCCAGTGTCATATGATGTTTACCCTTTTTGGTTTGTAAGGTAGAATAATTTCCGTCACCTGATATGTATTGTACAGAGAATGGACTGTTATAGGAGCTGGAAGTTTGAAACTCTAGAATCTTTTTGATGTCCTAAAATTTGTCAAGGAAACTGAGTTAACACAGATGGGTCATAAATAAAATCATGCCATACGCTAGAAAGCTTATTGGGCCATGATGCACTTTGTAATAAATTTAAAAAGAAAGGGAATACACACCTCGTAAATATGAATTGTTTCACTGGACAGCAAATGCTAAACTCAGTGGCACGGTCGGTTAGTCGTTGTCCTTCTTTTCACAAGATGGCAGGTCATAGAACAGAGTAGATGAGTCTTCCCTTCCAGTTACGGAATAATAGCAGGTGTAGAGGGAGTATTCATTTATTGTAATACTTATTAATAGGCCTACATGCAGTTAGTTTTTAATAATGCGTTGGCTTCCAGCACGTTGACAAACACGTACGGGATATAATTTCTCCATCTAAGTGTCTCTTAAAATTTACAACAATGTAAGGTTCGTTAAACAATTTAAGTTATTATTCGATAGCAAACGTGTTCACTAATACAAGAATAATACGCAGTTCAGGCTTGCTAACGTGATCTTAATCGTACTTGCTGACGAAAACCAGATATGCCCTTGGCTTAAGCTCAAGCGTACTTACTGGTACTTAAGATCGGTCTGTATATTCGAATATGAAAAGGAAAAGCAAGTTTGTGGTTTTAAGGGCCTGTGATATCGATACTATAGCCTCACGACTTCCAGTTTTACGTGGAATCCGAGCCACAGGGACGTGAGTTTCCATTTAGAAAATTCCACGTACATTAGTTGGGGTGGAACCGCGGCCGTCTCGGTGACGATGTCACTCGGCTACTACGTTACCGGACATGAGACGTGAATAAGGGAGCTAATATAGTGTATATGAGGACATGTGCAGTACTTCTCGCTCAAACGATCATACGTATAGCGCCAAGTAACCTTGCGATTAAATAAGAGAGAATTGTTAAATGCTTTTGTAGCCGTGCGTGTTACCTCGTGTATTAGGAGGGTATTTGGAAGCTGGAGCTGAGTGATTCGTCTAGGGTCGCGGTGACTCTCTACGCCGTCCCGTGTGTGCCTTAATAGAGGTCTTCTACATTCCGTATAGGAAGTTGATAACCAAATTCTACAGTATTTTTCCCCACTCTTATTCCTCAAATTGATGCCTACAAATGAATATAGATGACATAACAACTCTGGTTTACGTTATACGTATCAGTAGGTGTAGTACCCGTCCTTAACGGGGCAATAATTTAACATGCGCACGAGTATATTTTCGTCCATCCCTCACACCGTTCCCCAGCTTCTGAGGCACATTACTGGGTGTACTTCTCCCTGTCAGCGGCTTATCGTGACCTACTAGCTTCCTTGCTCTCTGTGGCCCTTTACAGTGCCAATTTTTGCGTATTTACTGATCTTGAATTGATCATTTCCTTCCGTTATAAAAGAGCGCCTAGTATTGGGTTAATATTCGAAAAATACGGACAGGTATACAAAGCCTTTAAAACGTTTGCGGAACGATCTCCATAGCGACTCTCTTTACAGTCTATAGAGTTAGTTATCGACTCTTGGACTTATATTTTCACAAGACTTCCACTGATATTTCCATTATTTTTTACCGTATAAAAAAAAGATGTAGAGCAAAAAATTTGGAGTGAGCTATTTTCGTATAAAACCAATCGTAAGAAACATCGATTATGATGCTTTAGGCCCTTTCTGACGCACCCCGTGTTTGGTAACATTTTTTTTGGACAACTTGTAGCTAAGATTCTACTCGAACTTATTCTAAACCGAAATACAAAGTTGCATTAAAATCCACCCATCCATTTTCTCGTGATGCTGCAGCAGTCACGGACAAATATTGAACTGAACTCGACATAGGTCATTACAATGACGTCAGTATTCTTGTCAGAATACAAAATTAACCGACTAGAATGTCTCAGTTAAAAGCAATGCGTTATATGAAATTCTCGATGAAAAGAAAAACGGCAAATTTGCTCATTTTTCACGAACAGTACTACAGTGTCGAATTCCAGAGCAGGAATGACGCGGCCACGGAGAGGAGTGAACACTGAACACGTTGAGTATGCCCACTCCCCATTCCTATCATTGCCTCAGAACAGGGATCGAATGACCGGGATATTAAAATGAACCAGTGTACCATGTACTAGATGTTATCAGAACATGTATGAACCAGAGAAATGGCTTGGTAAAAAAAAATGTTATGTAACTCCCCGCCAATATTCAGGCAGACTGATCTGCCCGAAACTCAGGAGTAATCCCCTCACTCGAAGGTGAATGGTAACAGATGAGACAAAGCACATCACAACAAACAATATTCAATGAAATATTCTTAATCATTTTTGTGGGTTTTCGATATTGTGTTGGTCTTCACGTTTAGTTTTCTTCCGACTCTGTGATATTAAGGCATCTATTGTAAAGGGAATTCTCCTTCCTCCTTTCGCGTGTCTTATTCTTCAAGTCATCGTTCGTTCCTTTACAATTGTTTTTCTTATTTCGACGATTGTCTATACAGTTTTCCTTGTCAGTATGAGTTGAAGTCGACGCTGTTTCTTACCCTAAGGTACTCATGACAAAAACGACCGTCATCGACAGTTAACACGATGTTAGCGATGCTCATCGTTGATATGGGCTAAGCAAGAAATGTCTAAATTTCTGATTTCTGATATCATAGTAAAACTGTGTAAGACATAAATGATCGAACATTGTATTCTCTATAACTTATTTATGGTTGGAACAACTAATTACATAGATATTCAAGAATTACAGGACATTTTAGGCCTTCCCCTAAACTACCATTTCGCCCACAGTGAATACAATGATTTATAGCCTAGACTAAATTGCCGTTTTTCTCCGAAATTACACACCGATTTTCATTAAATTCTATTGTCCGACTCGTTGGCTGAATGGTCAGCGTACTGGCCTTCGGTTCAGAGGGTCCCGGGTTCGATTCCCGGCCGGGTTGGGGATTTTAACCTTCATTGGTTAATTCCAATGGCCCGGGGGCTGGGTGTTTGTGCTGTCCCCAACATCCCTGCAACTCCCACACCACACATAACACTTTCCTCCACCACAATAACACGCAGTTACCTACAGATGGCAGATGCCGCCCACCCTCATCGGAAGGTCTGCCTTACAAGGGCTGCACTCGGCTAGAAAGAGCCACACGAAATTAAAATTAAATTTCATTCACCCACTTTCTCGTGGCTCGGAGCTGATGTGGACTAAGCAGCAAAAGTTTAAATTCATGAATGTCTGTGGTATCATAGCCGGTACGGTAAAAGTGTATAACAAATGAATGATCGTAAATTATATTCTTTATAGTTGTTATGTAGTATTTATCGATGGAGCTACTAATAACATAGATACTTAAGAATGGAGTTTTATTCCTTCCCCTAAACTAAATAAGTGAATAAAATTATTTAAATCCTAAAGTGTAACGCCCTATTCCCCGACTTTACATACTGATTTTCATTAACTTCTGTTCTGCCATTTTCTCGTGATATGCGTACAGACAGACAGACAGACAGACAGACAGACAGACAGACAGACAGACAGACAGACAGACAGACAGACAGACATGACGGAAAAATTAATTTTTTCTTACTGTTGACAAGACCCATATAGAAATACCATTTTTAAAATTTTGAGCAATGTACAGAGAAAACTGTTGTGTAGTACACTAGCTGTACCCGCGGCATCGTTCACGATGATTTCGTAATTTGATAGAATTAATCGTTCCTCGGTACTGCTCTAAGATACTGTCTGAAATCTCTCAAGTATAAACTCCTCGAAAAACTGCGTTTCGTTTACCTCAGGACCTCTTTGTAAACCACGTTTGTGGTATTGCATTTTGGGGCTAAGATGGCCAGGCTACTGGCAGAGCTAACTCTGGAATATGCGACATGGAACTCTACATGTGAGAAACAGTCCTTTATCAAGTCGAAAAGGAAAGGGTTTTTTATTTTTAAGGGAGATTCTAAATACCTATTTCCACGTCTGAAATATTTTATGTTCTTGAAATATGAATATCTTTATAAAAAATAATTCAAATCCTTCTTCACTTCCTTCCACCCTCCCCTTCCCCATTCTCCAAGTGGACTTTCCGAAAACAAAAGTACGTGTTTCTTTATTTTTAAAGCATTTTCCAAATACCAATTTTCACGTCTGTGGCATGTTTGTTTTTGAGATATCAGTATTCACATAAATAGAATTAAACTCCTTCGTCACTTATTTTTACTCCCCACCTTAAGTCGATTTTCGGAAAATGCGTGTTCCTTTATTTTTAAAGGAAATTCCAAACACCAATTTTCACATCTGTAATATGTTAAGTTTATGAGATGTACTGTAGATACAGGCCTATTCATTTTTTAAATTCCCCTGCTTTTTCAATTCTTGTCACACCCATAAGTGGATTTTACGATACTTGTTTCTTTCTTTTGAAAGAAGATTGCAAGTACCAACTTTAACGTCTGTAATATCTTCAACTTTTGAGATATATGTATCCTCATAAAAATAATTCAACTCCTTCACTTCTTTTCACTTCCTTCCCCCATTAAGTGGACTTTGCGACAAAAAATACGTGTTTCTTTAATTTTAAATGAGATTACAAATACCTATTTGTACGCCACTTTGTTTTGAGATACAATTATTTTAAAGTTGATTTTCCGAAAATAAAGAAATACGGTACTTGTTCCTTTATGTTTAAAGTAGATTTCAAATACCAATTTTCTCGTCTGTAACATCATCAGTTTTGAGATATACGTATCCTCATAAAAATAATTCAACACCTTTTTCGGTCCTTTTCACCTCCCTTCAATGGATTTTCCGAAAACAAAAAAATACTTCGTTTTGTTTTTAAAGGGGATTGCAAGGACCAAAATTCACGTCCGTAACATATTCAGTTTGTGAGATATAAATATCCGAGTTAAAGAATTCAACGCCATTTTCAGTCCTTTTCAACCCCCATTAAGTAAATTTTCCGAAAACTAAAAGATACGTGTTTCTTTATATTTAAAGGAGATTCCAAATACCAGTGTTTACGTCTGTAACGTGATAAGTTTTTGATGTATACTCATTTTAAAAGTTCACTCCATTTTCACTTCTTTTAACTCCATTAAGTGGATTTCTCAAAAGCAAAAAGATGCTTGTTTCTTTATTTTTAAATGAGATTACAAGTGCCAATTTTTACGTCTGTTACATGTTAAGTTTATGCGATATAATAATTTAAAAGTCACCCCTTTTTCATTTCTTTCACCCCCTTAAGTATATTTTCCGAAAACAAAAAATACGTGTTGCTTCATTTTTAAAGGAGATTCCATGTACCAGTTTTCACGTCTGTAACATCTTCGGTTTTTGAGATTATAAGCATCCTCATACAAAATGTAAACCGGAAAATCCAGAGCCTGAGGGCCAGGCGATATTTAGAACATGAAAAATACGGTGCGCAAATTCTTGGAAATGACGTCATGGGAAATCTTACGCCGAGCCCTTTTCGAAGCTTGCAGTTAGCAGCTAAAGGAATAACATGAGATTTCAAACTCCCGATGAACTATGGACCAATAGTACAATTCGCCGGGGAGAAGCAGTCAAGCCAACATCAGATTATGGGGAGCGATATAAAGAGTAACTTCGCGGATTAAATTTATAAAGGACAACGGAATACAGATTCGTAATAAGGAAAATTTTAGAAACATGACCCAATTATAAAAGTTATTAATTAATGAAGACTTACTGTCATAATTCCTAGAAATTAGTGACGCTATTCGCTGATTGGTTGAAGGCAAGGGACGCGACAAATAGGGCCAAATTGTCCGCCATGAATGCAGGAGCTAAGTTCACAAGTATATTAATTACCAGCGATAGAAATGAGTTGAAATTTTACACACAGGCAAGAAATATATGATCACATCAGTGTACCACAAGTTTAAGCCACAGGCAGGCCTGTGTGTGGTCAAAAGGTGAAACTGGAGCTCCTCACTCTATCGTGACCTTTCGTGAACCCGGAGAGGGGATGAAACTCATATAAATATAAGTCCATGCGGCTTATAACTTACTCCCGAAATTGTGTATTTAGACCGTCACCACGCGTAACTGTACGTGTCGCCTAGACACTTGCTAAAGTTTGCTTGAGCGGTTTACGATGTCTTTAGGGACAGTGTAACCAATCGACTCCATAAAGTTTAGAGTTACCAGCAGTAATTGCCTACCGGAAAAATTATAGCAATCCACAAACATTTGCGAAGACTTTGCAGATTCGGAACAAGACCTGGTCAGTCTCGCGGGCATTAATAGACCAGGACGCAAATCAGGGTGCGAAATCAGAAAAAAAACGGTGGGGGAGTGAGAAGGATCATAGGGCTTAACTACTGGTGTTTATTTCACGCAGTCCCCGGCGGGGAAGGGGGTATTTAATTCTCTGTAAGTAAATTACCCCCTCTCACAGGAAAATGTACATTTTTATATTTTTTACTTGAATTCTGTTGTTATAAGAAAAATGGTAATGATTAGAAAGTTGTTCCTTGTAGGCAATTACATTTTTTCCGTTAGTCATTACACAGTTCAATAAAAATACTAGTAACAAGTAGGCACTTCGAAATAGGTGCAATTTCACTGAATCCCTACGCGTATTCGATGGAAAAAGTCAATGTGAATTTCGGAAGTCTAGGCACTCATATATATCTCCCTCCCTCCCTTGATCACGGCTGGTGGCAGACCTTGTGAGTTGCAATATTGAGCAATAGTTTATCTGCAACAGATGCTGGATCGTTGTGCACATTGTGACCATGGAATCCTATAGCAACAAAGGGAGTAGAACTGTAAACTAAATTTAACTTAATAAACTAAATAAAAGATACATTATGTAAACATAGAGTGTACTAAATATTGTATAGTCCATCATTTATGTCTATCTTTGTACCACAGCCCCAAGGTACGAAACATGCCCCCAGAAGATTTTTTCTGAAATAAATCCTGCGAACTAGCAGTGCACTAATTTGGGAAATCGTACGTGAAAAAATAAAAAAAGCGAATGAATGAATGAAGCGCGAAACTGACGCTGAGGAAGTAAAATGTGCCAGCTGGTGAGGCCTATTGCATTCCTCTGGACAATGATTAATGAAAGAAAATTGAAGAAATTGTAAATAATAAGCTATGTTTATGGTGTTAAATGTGATGGCAGATCCCTACATCTGGAGGTTTAGGTTAGAGTCCTTTTGTCGCTTCCTTCCGTTAACAGTAGTATATCTTGGTTAGGGACCCGGGGACGATATTGTAAAATCCCGGGTTG
Organism: Anabrus simplex; assembly: GCF_040414725.1. NCBI lineage: Eukaryota > Metazoa > Arthropoda > Insecta > Orthoptera > Tettigoniidae > Anabrus > Anabrus simplex. The sequence continues at coordinate 770,692,158 of NC_090266.1, forward strand.
GTCTCATTTCAATAAAGGTGGAGACAATGGCATAATTCATGTGATCGCGCCCACGTCGCCAACAGGTAAATGGTCTCGAATATAATTGGTCGTGGTGTTGTCACGAGGGTCGTGTTTCGGCAATGAACGGTTCAACCACCCAAGTGGATGGGTGGTCTACAGTGTCAAATTTATTCTGCGAATTTTCAGGAATGATTTGTCAGATTATAGGCAAAATAAGGGTCAACAAATTTTTGTGTGTGTTCCAGAAGATAATTTAAATAAAATGCTCCTTAATCATTTGCAAGGAAACAGTTCCAAGATCTTGTTCTTGTAGAATAGTAAACTCTTGGTGACCATTTAAAATATCCGTCCCCTTTCCTAGGACGGAGCCTTCAATCTTTCCCTTTGATCTGTTTTAATGTATTTTTATTTGTTTTTATGATGAGCCTTAAAGTTAATAATTTGAGTGCCCCGTTTAACCCTGTAATACTAATTAGATGGCACCCATATATTCAATTGGAGATTCCGTATCTTCATATTTGTTGTTGTTTTATTATTTCCGTTAGATTCGAACCGTGACGCCCCTGAGATAAATGCTGGTTGGGACTCAGGCTTTGAGCGTTTGCAGAATGGCGCCCAACGTGGGTTAATTGCATCGTAGTAGACGCAACGGGTTGGCAAATACAAAATGGCTTTGCCAACGTGGGACTTTATTGTATTAGCGATCGCATCATGGCGCCCAACGTTTTGGCAATTGTATCATAGTAGACGCAAAGTGTTGTTAAGTGTATTTGATTAAATCCAATCGGGGTATTTAATTAATTATAGACCGCATCACGGTTTTGCGTTGTTGGGAAAAATTTATTCAGATCTGGGAAGGTAAATTCAAATATGATGGCATTATCTAGTGTGCGAGATGATCCCATTATTATAGGGTTTGTTTATTAAATTCATTGTTTATATTTCACATGTTTTTTATTTATTCATTTATTGTGTTCGGACTCTCATTACCATAGAATAGGCTAGTATTAATTTCCGAACGGAGCTCATTTGATAGATTAATAGAAGTAGGTCGTTGTTGGTCTCTTCCAGACGAGTAGTGATACCCGACTCACAGGGGCCCATCAGTTAGTAATCTAAATTTTGTTTATTTTTGAGTAATTATTAGTGATGCAATTTGACATTTGCGAATGAGGAGGCTCCACATTTTTGGTCACCAAAGGGTTATTAGGAGGAGGTAGTGGTAACAAGGAGAATATGGTAAACATTATACTGAGTACCAAACTCCAAGTTAATGCAGGAGTGAGAATTGGAACTGTATCGACGAAAATTTATTTCAGATTTGAAGCTACGAGATTGTTGTGTGTCATGTCAAAATTTCTAGGTATTACTTGACATTACAGTTTCCAAATTGCTTTCTTGCATGTGTAAGATACGTGTTTATTCTGAATGGAGCAAAGCAAGACTTGTTAACCTTATGATTCTCGTTGTTTGATACGAGTGATTGATTTAAATTATGTTAGAATGATAGAAATTTGATTTGAGAAGTGAGCCGTCGTATGAAAGGGCCTTGAACAACTATTAAACGTAGTGCTGTAGGGCGAGGACCCGGTTGGCCTTAAATTTTAATTATATACATTTATAATGTCTGACGTAGAGGGGGAGAAATCCCAGGATGGACATGTAGGAGAGGAAGAATTGCGTACGCTAGCGGATGTGATGAGGGTTATGACTCATAAAAATAATTCCTTAAAACAGACTGTGGAGCAAAATAATAATTTCTTAAGACAGTCTATAGAACAGACTAATAATTCTATTGAACAGTGTAAAGAACAGTCTAAGGAACAGACAGATAGGTCGATAGAACAAATTAATAAGTCTATGGAGCAGAAATTTGAAAAAATACGGATCAGTTGTGATAGTATTAAGATGGAGTTAGCGGAGCAGATAGGTAAAGTGCGGACCGCGTGTCAAAATTACGAATGGGAATTTACCCGGGGTCTAGAAAGGGTACAATATATATTACTGTTCTTGTGTATCAACATAAATTGCCGGCTCTCGCCATCAACACATGGTATACCACTTTGATACCGTACCTCTTTAAACACACACACTAACACTTGGTTTAAGAGACATTTTCGCTTGCACAAACACATACTATTGGTCTATACCCTAAAACCGAAAGTTGGCAGGGGATTTGGCACACTAAGTACATGTACTAGATCAGTACATTAGCACAAGAGTTGTATAATTATTCGTAAATTCTTCAAAAGTAAATTGTTAATAGCTCACTAGTTCGTGTCCTCCACAGGCACAAGAGACATTCCTCATCCCCCACTCCGTCTTGATGTGTCCAATTTCGTTCGGCGTGTCTGTCCAATCATGATCGAGAGATTCCTCGCGCTATGGTACCCGCGTGGCCGTTTACCGACCACATCGGAAGCGTTCACTTTTGAGTTCGTAGCTAGATACGGGGCTGACTTCAAGATATTGAGGTCCAAGACTTGGATTCTGTATATGATTCACTAAAAGTCTCCCCAGATGTATTTCCAAACTTGGAAATAGCTGTGTGTTTTCCAACTGCCTGTACAAAATTAACTACTAGTATCTAATACGGAGACCTTTCAGCGTCAAATATTCCTACATTAATAGGACATTAAAATAATAATAATAATAATAATAATAATAATAATAATAATAATAATAATAATAACAATACGTTGTGATAAATACAATGCGGGGATGTGATATATGTACCATCACACCTTTTAATGGTGACTATATCATGAAAACAGAAGTCTACATTCAGGGAATTATTAATATGTCCTATGGTGAACAAATTAACTTAATGAATACATTTTTATACATGCAAATTTATTAAATAATTTAATTCTTATTTGGAAGCCATATTCGAAAACTGTAGCGTGACTCTAAAAGAGATAGCAAATATAATGTAATAAATCATTACAAATTAGCCACGTTAAGTCATGTACATTTGACACCTCTCCTTTTTTATAGCGAGTTAGACGACCAAGGTGTGCCTGTCTTTTGAAATAGAACTGAACACAGATAGCGTACCGATGTAGCATAAAGTGAATTACGTGATTGGTTGAAATTACTCTACGTGACGTAAGATTCCATTGCCTCACACGCACAACAGTCATCAGAAAGAAGAAATGCTTTTTTCTATAAACTTTTCTATCTATACGTTGAGACTGTCGTTAAGAATCGATAGACGTGTTATAGGCCCTATACAAGAAAGTGTTACGAACAGATGAATGTCACCGTTTCTCAAAACACTAACGATCGCTTGATGTATCAGTGAATCGTAGCTATGGATATATTTCATTCGGCCAATCGCGGGAAGTTCTTATGCTCACGTGCCTACATTTATCTTGATTAATCATTGTGTGCACTAATTCAATAACGAAATACTTTTCATTCACGACTGAAAATCTTTTAAAATAACTGTTTATTTAACAAAATCGATATCGCGAGAGAGAATATATTTGATCAAAATATGACTTGCTATAGGATAATAATAATGCTATTGGCTTTACGTCCCACGAACTACTTTCCGGTTTTCGGAGACGCCGAGGTGACGGAATTGTATCCCGCAGGAGTTCTTATAAGTGCCAGTAAATTTACCGACACGAGGCTGACGTATTTGAGCACCTTAAAATACCAGCGGACTGAGCCAGGATCGAACCTGCCAAGTTGGGATCTGAAGGCCAGCGTCTCAACCGTCTGAACCACTCAGCTCGACACTTGCTATAGGAAACACTTTGCAACTAAATCCTGCAATCTTGCCGACGCATGTGGGATTTTTGAAATGAAAAATTCACGACCCAATGGATACATTCCCACGTAAAAGTGGAGGTGCCATTGCTGTGATCACGATACCATCAGTTACATACAACTTTATTTTAAACTTTTAAATCAGATACTCCGATACTCTGTACATCATTGCATGTTAAGAAATGTGCTTTGAAGTGAGCAGGTTGTCATGTTTTTGGTTCAGTCCTACTCGGAGATAATTTGTTGTGCTTAACATCATTTTGTTTGTCAATTTATACAATGAAAACGAGAAAAAAAGAAGATTTCTGATCATTTCATTGTCAGTAGAAAATACCCTACGTGAAATCTGATGAACGCGGAGCAATATTTTAGGGGGTCCCTAGCCGAGGTGGTAAAGGCATGCTGGGGCCACCCGGAAGAACGTAGGTTCGATTCCCCATCAGGAAGTTTAAAAATTTAGAAACTAGACTTCTACTTCTGTAGAGACACATTGCCCTGTGGTTCACTCATCATACATTAGAAATGAGACGAGGTTAACTCCTGGGGACAAAGATGACCGGGAATGCAGCTAACCACACCATCCCAGAGTGTGATGAGGTTATGAACAGTGGATGACTTTACCTTCCACTCCTCCAAGAATCTTCATGACTGTGCAGAGATTACAGTTTGCTTTGAGTGATATTTTAGGCCACTTATGCTGCCATCCTTGTTTCTCATTCGCTAAGTGCACACCGAAAACTTGAGCATCCCTGGTTGAATAACCGCCTGCATCCATGCAAACTGTGACTCAGTCAGTGAATCGATCAATCTAATTACATTGCCATGTTGCGACGAGACTTGCCGTAGGTAAAAGTGGGGAAAAGTTAAGTCACTTTACAAGGATATTCGATGAGGAGAGACCAAGCCATGGAAATAGCATATTCCCAAACTTAGTCCCATTCTTGTTCATCAGATTGCTCTTGTCTGTGCGCACGTATATTATTATTATTATTATTATTATTATTATTATTATTATTATTATTATTATTATTATTATTATTATTATTATTATTATTATTATTATTATTATTATTTCTTGTAAGTACTTGGGACATCTTGGTCAACCGCCCAGAAAATTCAGCACATGAGGAACCACATTCAATTTGTTATGTTTTAATTTTGTTTAGCGTTGCACCAACTCGTGATAGAGGACTAGGAGTGGATTGGTAGCAGCCATGGCCTTAATTAAGGAATAGCCTAGAGGTCTGCGCGGGAAGGCAGGTCCCGTGTCCTGCTCACTCCCATTGCGGGATGGAATCATCCTGAAGCAGCCCGCTGTTTCACCGGGACGGGATCGGACGGGCTGTGAGAGAGTGGGCTAGTGCAAGAAATGGGACGGTTGAGATTCATCTATATGAGTAGAACGGACGCTAGATTATGTTTTTACGCAAAATTGTATGGTGGTTTTGATAGCATAGGAGATAATCATGACCACTGTCAAAGTACCTGTTTTCAATCTTCAATTAAAACATTAAACTTGATAAACGAATTGGCATGATGATTCACCGCTAAAATCAATAAACACCTCAAACATTACCCAAACAAGTGGTATGTGTACAAGAAAGTGAGTCCTCTTCCTTCATATCTTCGTATGCACAGATCTCTCCTCGCCTCAAAACAGTATCTGCCTTCCCGCAATCCGCTCTTCATCCGCGGAATGCGGGCAGGACGAGAAGGAAAGCCCGTGCTCCACGAAAGAATGGGATGGGAAGCTCGTGAAGGATGAGTCGGATTTACAGAGCGCTAGTACAGCCCCAGCATTTGTCTGCGTCAAAACCATCTCCAGGGCTATCGGTGGTGGTGTTCGAGTCTACCATCTCCCGAATGCAAGTTTACAACTAAATGAACCATACCACGCAGCCAACCTGCTCGGTACGACAGACTATGGTGTTTTTGCTGGTGTGAATTAAGTTGGGTCATGATTGGGAAGGAATCGAACGAGGCCAGCACGATAGCTAAGATTTCCGCATTCTTCCGGAGCTGATATGCAAAACCACTTATTCGATGGCTGCGATTAGGATGTTTACCTTTCTCTCTTCGACCTTGTGTTACGGAGACTGATCTATAGTCCTTTAAACAAGACTTAAATTCGCTGTAAGTCCACCTCCATGGTTTAACACAACTGTCTCCCACCTAATTAGATCTGGTTCCATTCTCGGCTCTACCCCGAATTTAAGGCTGGTTTGAGGGACTGACAAGAGTTGTGCTCAACCTCAGACAATATGACTGGGAAGAAAATGGATTAAAATACTACTCTTCGCCACGGAAGAAAGATATTTCGTGTTCTTCTCACTTCAGTCTCTGGCGACGGTACCTAATGTGAATGCCACGGTCACTTGCCTACCAATTCTAAAATAATAATAATAATAATAATAATAATAATAATAATAATAATAATAATAATAATAATAATTGTTACGGAGATTTCCGTGGTAGGTAGAGGTGAAAGAAGGTGCGGGTGTGAATAGGTCTCCAACTACGGAATTAAAGTTAATGTAAAATTTAACAAGGTTATATTTTCTTTCCAAAATTCAGAAATAACAAGAATGGCAGGTACGGAGTAGCAAGGCAACAAAGTACAATTACAGTATTTACAGGATTTGGGCTTCGAGCCCTGAAAACACAATTCTTGAGCAACTAGCCCAACTTTACGATATACAAATTTCAACAACGGGGCAAAAGACCCCAATCAAACCCTGGAGCACTTGCTCCAAATTACACAGTAAAGCCTCCTCGAGGCATACAACACTCAGTTTTCAAAAAAAAACTACTCGCTCTCAACTTTAAGCCTCTCCCAGGCCACACCAAACTCCACCTTCAAGCTGTCCTCAACGAACATAAACCCAGGGGAAAAATACCCAATCTACTGAGGCCTATTAAGTGAGAAAAGGTTAATTATATGGCCTCTAAAATACCAACTTGAAAGGAGGCTCTCCGCACTCCTAATACACTTTATTTAAAACCTACTTGGCACTAGGCCGTTAATGCAAGGGCTAATCCCATACTACAGAGGTGACTTCAGAAAAGAACAATTTACATTATATTAACGAAGAATAGGTTGAGAAAAATAAGTTCACCTCAAAACAATATGATTGGGAGCTCGAGAGGGTTAAGCACTCTCTATCCCGATATGCAGTTTAAAAGATGAAATAGATACAAGTTTCTTTACATTTTAAGGAAGGTTACATAATGGAAAAAGCTTCGGACCCGCCCCGAGAGTTAAACTGCTGAGCTAGCAAAGAAAGAAGTTATTAATTGGCCATTACCTTGTTGTTGACCGCTGCCGAAGAAAGAGACGCTTCCCGCCCCCTGCTATGTACTTTACACACTGAAAGATGGAACAGAAGTGGCGCAGAGACCCTAAAATCAGCAGTTTATATACCCTCGCGGAAGGTTCTAGGCGTTAGGGGAATGAGAACACCCGTCCACAATCACTTTATTGGAGAATAAAGAGAAACCCCTACACAAGATGAAGAAGAAACACATTATTGGTGGAAAATTAATTTCAGAATTTCGGGATTGGCTAGATTTAAAACAAGGGGAAAGAAAGGGGTAATATTGCCAACTTAACCAATGACTGAAAGAAATTTAACAAAGAACAAACTTTTGAAATAAAATTTTCTCCAAAGAACAGTTCTTTTTCTTCGCACTAGGGTGCACTATTGTAGTTCTTCAGTAGTGTCCTCTAGAAGAGAAAGTTCACACTTCTTACTTCAAGCAAAACAAAAACACATCAAAAATGACACAGTTCTAAAACTCCAAAATTTACAGGTAGTGACATCTTCTGAGAAAGTAGAAAATTAATACCGTCAATAAAGTTCAGACTTCCTCCAGCAGAGGAGTTTCAACTGGCGCACATTTTAAATTAGCGGCGTGGAGGTGTACCGCCCGGTACAATAATAATAATAATAATAATAATAATAATAATAATAATAATAATAATAATAATAATAATAATAATAATAATCCGACTCCTGAACTGAATGGTCAGCGTTGACGCCTTCGGTTCAGAGGACCTCGGGTTCGATTTCCGGCCTGGTGGCGAATTTTGACTCTGTATGGTTAATGTCTCTGGCCCGGAGATTGGGTGTTTGTGTTCGTTTTAATACACACCTCTCCATTCCTACACAACACAACACAACACGACACAACACACCACACCACACCACACTACCAACCACCACAAAAACCCGCAATAGTGAATGCATCCCTCCACGTAGGGTTGGCGTCAGGAAGGGCATGTTACCGTAAAGCTGGGCCAAATCCATACTATGTGCCGACCTCAAGTAATTGGGAAAATTGCCAATAATAATAATAATAATAATAATAATAATAATAATAATAATAATAATACGGTATTGCATATTTCCTAAGAAATAAACCAAGTCCTATGGCACATACCGCTCATTAACAGCCTTGGACTCGCAAGATGACTTTTGCCCGTTCAAAGGGCCAGCAGATAGCGTGGAAGCCATATTGCTTCGCTGCCTCTCGTACCAGACAGTTCCTGAAGTGATCAGACGTGTGAATACCTTTCTAGCACTCAGTCCTAGATTGAAATATTTGGACCAGCTGCGAATCGAACCCTGAGCCTCCAAGTAGGAGCAGATCGCCACCTGTACAATAAGGAACTGACAATGTTTCCCCACCGTCTTTTATTCTTGTTATTATTATTATTATTATTAACAAATACACCGCAATGTTATGAATACAGAGGAAGTTTCGTGGAGAGTGAATCACCAAATAATACATTATAGGTACATTGTGCTTCTGTGTTACCATCGTCCGGCCGCCAATCAATGGACCTAACGGTGCGTGCCAGTGGCACACGCTTTTATTTCACCTCACTTCCCTATCTTATTTCATGTTGAGTAAGTTCAGGTTTTCAGCCTATTGATTTGCCCGGATGATTACGAGGCCGAGGAATGGCTTGATTCATTACAAGTGTACGTTGTGGCCGGGCAGTTAGCCAAGTAGAGCTAGTGTGCGTGTTCTGGCAGGCACACAATGCCATCAATACCCGGTAACTATGTGGCAGAAACAAACATTTCAGATATGCACGGGCAAGACCATTGTTATGGTGTAAAGGATGACATTTTACTCGGCGGCGAAAGAGCATACTGAAACAGGTGAATTACTGACCACTTTCGAATCAAAAATAGTTTAAAGGCAGACTAATTGGTAAAAAAAATCTAAAAATGCGTAACTGGAAAGGCACGCTACAACGTTTCTTTTGAAATTCTCTTAGTCACAGGAAGTGTAAATTTTGAGGAATTGGTAATGAAGGGTCATTAAACTGTACTCTTGTCTTTTTTATGATTGTCTATTTAACTACAGTGTTCAGACCTTCCTTGTACTTGACTGTACAGAAGATGCATTATGTGTTCTGCTCTTGTAACACTTGTCATCTTCACTCAAGCACGTAGGACAGTACTAACATGTGGTTTATGCTACAAATTTCCTTGAATGTATTTTCAATTTGTTATGAATAAGCAAGAAGTTCCGTGGGGAGTGAATCACCTATTCTCTTTGAAGTCGACGACATCGCTTTAATGTTTGAATGTTTCGTAATGCTAGTAATATTAGTGGGCCCAGTTCTCTGCCTCCTACGGTGAGAGCGATGCATAGTTAAGGGAGCGGAGAGGGAAATTCGGCAAAGATCTCACAAGATTAACTTCGAAAATACCGAGTGAGTTGGCTACAGGATTTATGTCATGTAACTGTGAGCTTTCATTCGGGAGACAGTGGATACGAACCATACTGTCGGCAGCCCTGAAAGAGCTTATCGGTGGTTTCCCGTTTTCACATCAAGGAAATGCTGGGATTGTACCTTAATTAAGAACGTGGTCGCTTCTTTCCTAGTCCTGTCCCTTTCCTATCCCGTCGTCTTTACCCGTACATTAAATAAGTAGTTTACCGGGCGAGTTGGCCGTGCGCGTAGAGGCGCGCGGCTGTGAGCTTGCATCCGGGAGATAGTAGGTTCGAATCCCACTATCGGCAGCCCTGAAAATGGTTTTCCGTGGTCTCCCATTTTCACACCAGGCAAATGCTGGGGCTGTACCTTAATTAAGGCCACGGCCGCTTCCTTCCAACTCCTAAGCCTTTCCTATCCCATCGTCGCCATAAGACCTATCTGTATCGGTGCGACGTAAAGCCCCTAGCAAAAAAATAAGTAGTTTAAAATTGGTTATATTCAGTAGGAAAAACATCCACGAACCTACTACGCTGGTGTAGCAGGGGGAGAGGTGATACTCCCACGTGACGCGTCCCAGGTGGCGGACAGGGGGATCCTAACCGGACGAAGATTACACCCACGGTATCTCCTGCCTGTCGTAAGAGGCGAATAAAAGGGGCGACCAGGGAATCATCGAATTAGGACCATGAGACTACTTGTAATTAGTACCATCACGCGGGGAATACCATGGGTCGCCTTTACTTGCAAGTAGTACCACTATATTAGGTACACAATAGGTTTGTGATTAGTAGCAACAGTGGCCGAATCAGGATGGGTTTTACAGTACCCGTGAATAGTACCACTACATGCGGAACACCACGGGATTACGTTGCCTGTAATTAGTACCACTATATGAGCGACACCGTGGGTCTGAGTTGCCTATGATTAGCACCCACTATGTGAGGAACACCACGGGATAAAACGAGTCTCTGTGATTAGTAGACCTATGAGAGGAACACCATAGGTTTGCATTGCCTGTAAGTGGCGCCCCAATGTGAGAAACACTATGGGTCTGCGTTACATGTGCGTATTATATTACCTGTGAGTAGTACCATAATGTGTGGAATACCGTGAGTCTACGCTACTTTTGATTAGTACCGCAACATAACAAATACCATGGTTCTAGTTTCTTTCTTTCTTAATCTGCTTAACGTCCAGGGTTGGTTTTTCCCTCGGACTCAGCGAGAGATCCCACCTCTACCGCCTCAAGGGCAGTGTCCTGCAGCGTGAGACATTGGGTTGGGCCGCCCAGGCGGCCTCATCTGCAATGCTGAACAGGGGCCTTGCGGGGGAATGGGAAGATTAGAAGGGACAGATAAGGAAGAGAGAAGGAAGCGGCCGTGGCCTGAAGTTAGGTACCATCCCGGCATTTGCCTGGAGGAGAGGTGGGAAACCACGGAAAAACACTTTGAGGATGGCTGAGGTGGGAATCGAACCCACCTCTACTCAGTTGACCTCCCGAGGCTGAGTGGAACCCGTTCCAGCCCTCGTATCACTTTTCGTGTCAGAGCCGGGAATCGAACCCGGGCCTCCGGAGATGGCAGCTAATCACACTAAGCACTACACCACAGAGGGGGACTGGTTTTATTTTATTAGGGATAAGTACCATTATGAGGGGCCGATGACCTGGATTTTGGACGCCTTTAGACAACAAGCATCATAGATTCAAATTGTGCTTAGGAAGCAGTCCCTTGGTCAGTAATAAATACTATTGTTTTACGCTAGTTTCTGGGAATGTGGGGCGTCGCGGGTCGGATATACTGATTGTTTTAAATTCATATTTATCCATTCATTCTTCATCACGATTTAATTCTTGTCAGTGGATGATTTTTTACTTTTAAATTGTCATTACATTTCGTCTCATTTCGTACCATTAGGGGCCGATGGCCTAGACGTTAGACCCTTTAAACAACAATCATCATCATCATCATCATCATCATCATCAGAAAAAACATATGGAAATTTATTAATCTCTTAAGTATCATCTCTGTATTGGGTCATAGTAACGAAATTTTGTAACCATGTACGTACATAACACAACTTTTGACCCACAGGTATCATAGACTCAAAGTCAATAACATGTAAGGGCGACAATAATTATAATTTTAGCATCTTGTTCCGTTTTTTAATGGTCTTTACGTATTGTATATTTTCTAATTAGTAGTATTTCAGTTTATTGATATGTACTGCGTATTGTATTGCCAATATACTGTATAATTATATTAATTGTATGTTGGTTGAGTGACAAAATTCATTCATTCATTCATTCATTCATTCATTAAACTCTCTCCCAAGTTGGTGGTTATCCGTGACTGGCAGAGAGGATTTTTTCCTAGTTATGTTTATTGATTAACTTAATTAATTAATTAATTCATTCATTCATTAACTCATTCATTCAATAGATGTTGTAATGTTGTAATTGTAGGATTACGTTAAAGTATGTGTAACAATACATGCAATAAATTCTAATTCTATCCCGTCATCGTTATAATATTTAGGCCTACCTGTCAGAGTCGGTTACGACGTAAAATAAACAGCAATAAAGAAAAACTTTGTATGTTAAGTCCACAGCCCGAAGGCTGGTTGGATCCCCAACAGCTCCATCATCAGCCGTCACAGACAGCCTAGGAATAACTAGGGAAACGAGGACTGAAGTAGTTTACTTTTGTTTACCTCACTACACCAGAAGTTGCTATTACGAATCAGTTTGCCAAGCCCACTGAAATATGCTCACCAACTGACCTTATGAGTGACACTTTCGCATCTTTCATCACAGGGAGTGGCTGCATAAAGAATGGCATTACTAGAATAGCTCATACCTCAGTCATTTTCATAATTTTAAAGCCAAGGATGAGACTGAGACAGGTCAATGAATTAATACATTTATAAAATCCTGTCCCTACCAGAAGATACAGTGTATTGTAAATACTATACATCACCAGTAAGAGATCGTGGCTTACTTAAGAAATATTGAGATGATTTATTTGAGGCCCGAGTAACTGAGTCTCGGCGAACATGTTGAAATGCTGGTCCCGAATGTCCCAGATTCGATTCCAGACTCTGCCGGAAAATGAAAATCTGTTGTGAGGGCTTAAACGGAGAACACTCATCATCGTGAGGGCGACTAAGTTGTAGAGATGGTTTTAAATTGCAGTCCTCAGCCATACGCGAATGGTTTTAAATTGCAGTACTTGGCCATTGACGAATGGTTTGAAACTGTAATCTTCGGCCATCCACGAAGTGGTTTTCCATGGTTTCCCGTTTCAATTACAGATAAATACTGGGTTGGTACCTAACTCAAGGCGACGTCCGCCTCTTTTCAGATCCTAGCCCATACCTTAGTGAAGTCCATCCTTGGAAAAGCCTCCTTTGGATCTAGCAGACGTGGCCACCACGGTGAAGGGCCAATTCCCCTCCTAAATTATAACCAGAATCAGTAGGAGTCAAGTTCCGGGATACTACCTGATGTATGATTCCCACTGAGCACGAAGGAATCGACCGAACCGAGAGGGTCGTGATAAAGAAATGCTACTAAAGTCCCTGGAGTGATGGAACTCTCATCTCATTTCAATACTTGAGTTAAGCGAATTCACACGACCTCCATCTTAACTGTATACAGACAGTCCGGCTCCATAGCTAAGTGGTTAGCGTGCTGGCCTTTGATCACAAGGGACCCGGGTTCCATTACCGGCAGAGTCGGGAATTTAAACCATAATTGGTTAATTTCGTTGGCACGGGGGCTGGGAGTATGTGTCGTCTTCATCATCATTTCATCCTCATCACAACGCTCAGGTCCCCTACGGGCGTCATATCAAAAGACCTGCATCTGGCGAGCCGAACTTGCCCTCGGACACTCCCGGCACTAAAAGCCATACGCCATTTCATTTTATATACAGACAGTTGTGACTTCCCCTCTTTGAGAACAATCATTGAACGAGAAATGCAACCATGCAAGCTAAGGGCGCCAATCTTTAAGTTGGTGACTTAAAGATAAAAATTTATAATCAAGCTTGGACGGACTCTTATCACAGGGGTGGGGTGATAGTGCACTAATCATTAAGCCGGAGAATTAGAAATCAAAAGGCTAATTAAGGCAGATTGATTAAAGTGAACTAGAAAAATACTATTTATTATATTGAATATAAATGACGACGGTTTAACGAGAACTGAATTTAAAATAGGAAATGAATTTAACAAAAAGTTGAATGACTCTACTTCGCGAAAACTTGCAATATTTTTAACTCGCTTGCTCACCATGTAGTCTTGTTCTGCTGGTCCTTGGAAAGCTTCCATCCTTGTAGCTGGAACATCACCGGTCGTCTTTGAGATCTCTTCATCTGCAGCTAAGTACCATTCCTGCTTTGCTAAGTGCACCGCCCACTAATTGGAAGATGGCTTCGACACTAACACTCCCTATTATGCTCTATCCCATATATTGGAGATGAGCCCTAAGTCATAGTTAGAAAAACCTCCTTGGGTTATGTGGAGAGGATACTCAATTAATAATCCTTCCAACTTTACTGAAAATGTGCCCTGAAGTTTCATTTCTATCTAGTTTAATACTATCTATTGTCTTAGACTGGTACAAACCGGTCTAGTAGCCGAGCTGTACGTACTTCCTGATGAGAGTGGCTATACACCCCTCATTCAGAAATTCCTAAGTACCACGTCGTGGTAACGAAATAATTAATGTAGAAGTGATAAACTATCACACTAGTCCACTATGGTACAACAACCATAAGACAAGTTCACAGACCTACAGCGATATACAAGATCGAAGAATCAAGAATCCAGAAGAATAATAATAATGAATGCAGAATCAAGAAGAATCAAGCCAAGAGCTCCAACACGCCCTTTTATAACCTTCTCTGGCTCTAATTACAGGTCGCTACACGTGGTCCAATCAGTTGACACGTCTCTCCCCACTCCAGATATTAGAGTTGATGGGTCTTAACCATGATATCAACTGTTCTTCTATTAGCCCTTTCACTCAGTATCCATGGCAACATTACGCTCCTTTGAAAATATAGGCGGTGATCAGTTTGAATTATTCTGGTCGAAATACGGTAGCTGTCGTTATAACGCTTGAACACGTGCTCGCTTTTCCCAGAATTTGATGTCTAAATTTGTCCTTCCTTCTTCCTCGGTGATGTGGCAAGATAGAGGAAATCTACTGCAAGTTAAATTTAAACGAATGTCGCAAGAATCTAAGTGAATATTAGGATATTCAGCCCTCGTTTACAAGTCGTAGTTACAAAGTAATGAAATGATAGTGAGCAAATGATCAACCATGAATTATAATACAATTACATACCAAGATAAATATCATGACGTTAAATTCCTGAATTAATTACATATAATAAAATTAACATAATTACACTGTGACGTCTGGAACGTTACATACGCCCCCATGAGTTCTTAACAAATATCACATGAGTTGAGAACTCACACTCTTACTCCCACATTGACTTGAAATACCTCTATTACCTGCCCATTACGAGCGACATTATTTTCATACAATTAATTATATCTCACTGTTTCCATATCTCTCTTAGACTGCTTACCATTGCGAATGTCTGTTATTTCAGTTCATCTTGAGGTTTAGATACTAAATTATACCCAACATGAGCAACTTTCCATTTTTTAAAAAAAACAAGATTATCTTTGAGAATATAACATAATATATATACAATTCAGATTACAAACTCTCCCGAGTGTCTATTAGTCCTTTTACTCTCCATCTTTCCGACATTCTTTGCTAGATAACAGTAACACGTTATCTTCCAATCTTTTACATTAAAACCATGGAAAACAAATGATACAATCAATTTACACCTTAATCACTCTCTCGAATGTTTCAACCTTATCTTGAAGCAGTATGCAATACACTTCACACGAATACACACGCGATTTAAGCTCACGGTAAAATTATTGCAAGTTAGAAATGCACATACGGGAAAATTAATTATTTGCCATCGTCAGCTTTAATTAGCCTTCGGTAACATCTCAGAAAACAGATAAGATATAACATTTCATGGCCTCACATACAGAAAACAGATGATCTATCGGCATGAACGAGCGTAAATCTACCGCTACACACAAACACCTCCCTTGTTTACAAACACAACTAGGAAATACCACCACAATTAGAGGTAAACTCATTCCGCTCGTAGTCTGACATAACAGGTAGCAACTTCCCCGAGTTACTGACCTATATCTCACAATCCGGTTCAGCCACCTCACACGACAGGTATCTCCGTAAACTACTAATGTTATATGAACCATTCATTACGCACTCGCCATCCGCTAACTTGTAAGCACAGGGTCCTAGTTTTCTATGTACTTTATAAGGACCTTGATATAAAAGAAAAAATTTCTTTGTTACCTTATCCTCACTGTTTGACAGCATGGGAACTCTCACCAAAACCATATCACCTACCTCAAAGTTATCAAGTACCTTACGTTTCTGCTGCCTTTTACGTGTATCTCCAGATTTAATCAGGTTCTCCCGTGCCAGTCGGACGTAAAATTCAGCATTACGAGGTGGTTCCTCAGGCAAACCTAACACTCTCACTAGTTCATTCTGGGGCTCAACAATTAAGGGATTAACGTATTGACTGTTTGATAATTCAATCACATCGTCTGCTAATATAGCTTGAATTTGATCCTCTACGGCTATGGCATATTTGTGTGGTATCGGATACCGCGGTCCGCTAAATGGAGTCTTATCCAGCACAGAAAAAGAATGCTTGTACAGATGGGTAACACCAGGTTTCTCAGAAAAAATCTCCATGTGTTCACATAACACTTCAAATAACTTGTCCTTCTGGACTTCATTTAATTGATTTCTACCTACGGCTTCTTTCAAGCCACATATTTTATCCTCATTAATCCACAACTGGCACAAATTCAGGCCCTCACTAGCCTCTTCATTAACTTTAGAAAACTCTCTTTCATTCTCCACACTGTACTAACTTCCGTTTTCCTTTGAATTTCCTCCTCAAACTTGACCTTGATATCCTCATTATTCCACCTCAAATTTAGCACTGAATTATAGTAATTTAACTGAGCCAATTTTAACGTTAACCAGTCAGATCCCAAGATAAGATCAAGTATCAAATGCGGAATTACCAAACATATCTGAACGCTAATAAAATTATTAATACAGATCGGAACAGCTACTTGTTTACAAATTTGCTTAGACTTCTTTCCAACAGCCGTAATGATGAAAGTAGACTTAACAGGCATTTCCTCCAAGTGAATACCCTGTTTCACTAATGACTCATACCACTGAGAACTAATACATGATATATGGCTACCAGAATCAATCAAAACTTTAACCCACGCCCCCCAAACTTTCAATTTAACAACGGGATTGACTACTTTATTACTTGAATCTCCATTATTCTGCTCGGGTTCATACAACAAATCGTCTCTAACATCTAGGTCATATGGTAACACTTTCATGACAAGACACTTCGCTACCTTCGTACTAGGCTGGAATTCTGACCTAAGATTACAGCCTCTAGTTAGTTTAAAGGTTCCCTTTGTGTATTGACGTTGGACTCATTAGTACATTGCTCTGGCCCCCGTTGGGAATTTCCTGTCCTATATTCAGGTGCTCCGCTCCTACTGTTATGCTGAGGTCTGAACTGATTGCGAGCTTCGTGATTCTGTGTTCTTCCGTTATGTCTCATTCCGTTGTGATGACTAAAGCTCTGTATTCTCCGTTCTACTCCTAAGGTTACCTAAAGCATCAAAACTGCCTAGTAGGTTCTCCATCTCCTGAATAGTACCAACTCTTTGCATGCAGGCCGCTTCTCTCACCCTGTCCGGAAAATGTCTCAAAAGTAGTCTTACTACATCAGACCCCTCGGTTATACCATCTAAGTTCTGACAAATCATGACATGGGCCAGGAAGTACTCGGTCATAGTGACTCCCTCATGCTGTTTGTACCTCCCAAATACCACCCTTTCTCTCTCCCGAGCTTGTGTCGCTTCATTCCAGAATTTATCTCTAAACTTATTTCTGAATTCTTTCAGGTTCGTCATCGTTTGCCTATATACCATGAACCAAGACCGAGTTTCTCCTACAAAAGCATGGTCAATATTTTCCATAACGTCTTCCCAGTCCATAGACCCTTCCTCTAGACGCTTTTCAAATCGTTTTTCTATCATCTTAAGGAAATCTAGCGGGTTCGTTTGTTTCCCATTAAATTTAGGTAGTTCAATTTTCCTAATGTAGCTATTTCCTAGACATTGCTTTCCCGTGAAAACCTGTTTATCCTTTGCCACCTGTTTTAACTGATTTTCTGCTTTCTCCATCCGGCATTCTACATCTTTGTCTCTCCTATCAATTTCGCTCTCCAAATTAACCTGCTTCTCTTTCAACGTCCTAATTTCAATCTTATTCTCTTCAGCTATCGCAAACCTTTCTTCACTTGCCCGGGTCTCATCTTCTATTCTAAGCTTTACTGTGTCTATCTCTTGTTGGACGTGGTCTTTGAATACCCGTATTTCCCCTCTTTGAGTCTCAACTCTCTTATCAATACTAGTGACCTGCCTCATTACTTCCTCCCTAGTAGAGTTGTTTTCCTTCCCCATTAATTCCAACAACTCAGTCCTCTGCTCTACAAATTTCTTTTCTACCTCTTGTTTGTTTTGCTTAGTTATCTCTTTCTGTTCCTCTATCTGCTTGTTAAAGCTTTAATTTTGTTTAAATAATTCTTGTAACTGTTTACTATGTTCGTCCATCCTTTTATTAGCTTCTACCTTGTGTTCATTCAATGCCTTACTTAATTCTCGTTTAGTTTGTTCTACTTCATTTTTGATTTCTGATTTAGTTTGTTCCAATTCCTTTTTTATTTCAAATTTATTTTGTTCCATTTCATTTTTTATTTCAGATTTACTATCCTCTATCTTACTTAACATTAACTGCATCATTTCCATTAACTGATCATTATTATTACTTTCATTGTTAGTGTTTACTTCCGCTTCGCCCCCCATCCTACTATCATCTGACTCCATACTGACTTCTTTCTGTTTGCCTTCACTCTCCATACTACTTACACTTCTATCTTCAATTTCCTCTACTAGACTACACAACTCTTCCTCTGAACTCAATACGTTATTGCCTTTTATCGCCCGTCCACTGCGCAACATTCTCTCCTCTTTCGTCTGATCAGCCATGACCCTCCCCGCAATCAAACACTCCTAATGCAACGTGGATAACCAAATTTTACCCATAATACGAATTCTGATATCGTTACTGTCATTAACTGCTCCGTACTTAATGATTTTCTCGCCCTACGTTGGAGCGGCATTTATGTGACTTCCCCTCTTTGAGAACAATCATTGAACGAGAAATGCAACCATGCAAGCTAAGGGCGCCAATCTTTAAGTTGATGACTTAAAGATAAAAATTTATAATCAAGCTTGGACGGACTCTTATCACAGGGGTGGGGTGATAGTGCACTAATCATTAAGCCGGAGAATTAGAAATCAAAAGGCTAATTAAGGCAGATTGATTAAAGTGAACTAGAAAAATACTATTTATTATATTGAATATAAATGACGACGGTTTAACGAGAACTGAATTTAAAATAGGAAATGAATTTAACAAAAAGTTGAATGACTCTACTTCGCGAAAACTTGCAATATTTTTAACTCGCTTGCTCACCATGTAGTCTTGTTCTGCTGGTCCTTGGAAAGCTTCCATCCTTGTAGCTGGAACATCACCGGTCGTCTTTGAAATCTCTTCATCTGCAGCTAAGTACCATTCCTGCCTTGCTAAGTGCACCGCCCACTAATTGGAAGATGGCTTCGACACTAACACTCCCTATTATGCTCTATCCCATATATTGGAGATGAGCCCTAAGTCATAGTTAGAAAAACCTCCTTGGGTTATGTGGAGAGGATACTCAATTAATAATCCTTCCAACTTTACTGAAAATGTGCCCTGAAGTTTCATTTCTATCTAGTTTAATACTATCTATTGTCTTAGACTGGTACAAACCGGTCTAGTAGCCGAGCTGTACGTACTTCCTGATGAGAGTGGCTATACACCCCTCATTCAGAAATTCCTAAGTACCACGTCGTGGTAACGAAATAATTAATGTAGAAGTGATAAACTATCACACTAGTCCACTATGGTACAACAACCATAAGACAAGTTCACAGACCTACAGCGATATACAAGATCGAAGAATCAAGAATCCAGAAGAATAATAATAATGAATGCAGAATCAAGAAGAATCAAGCCAAGAGCTCCAACACGCCCTTTTATAACCTTCTCTGGCTCTAATTACAGGTCGCTACACGTGGTCCAATCAGTTGACACGTCTCTCCCCACTCCAGATATTAGAGTTGATGGGTCTTAACCATGATATCAACTGTTCTTCTATTAGCCCTTTCACTCAGTATCCATGGCAACATGACGCTCCTTTGAAAATATAGGCGGTGATCAGTTTGAATTATTCTGGTCGAAATACGGTAGCTGTCGTTATAACGCTTGAACACGTGCTCGCTTTTCCCAGAATTTGATGTCTAAATTTGTCCTTCCTTCTTCCTCGGTGATGTGGCAAGATAGAGGAAATCTACTGCAAGTTAAATTTAAACGAATGTCGCAAGAATCTAAGTGAATATTAGGATATTCAGCCCTCGTTTACAAGTCGTAGTTACAAAGTAATGAAATGATAGTGAGCAAATGATCAACCATGAATTATAATACAATTACATACCAAGATAAATATCATGACGTTAAATTCCTGAATTAATTACATATAATAAAATTAACATAATTACACTGTGACGTCTGGAACGTTACACAGTTATTTAACTACAACACCAGATGTGCCCTTAAAAAGACTGTTTTATTTTGTGATATTCCTTAAAGTGATATTTGCTGTACCGTTTCACTTGACACATTTACACTCTACATACAATGCCGGTTTTCATTCATCCTCTTATACATTTTTGATACGGGAATTAACAGTTTATTGTGTCAATGCTTTCGTCAAATTCCGTGTCGGTCACTTACGTATAATTGTTCGTATATCCCACCGTGAAATTATGTTGTTGGATTCGTAATGTACATTTCTACAATCTCTTATTCAAATTTACCGAGCGAGTGGCTGTACTGTTCGAATCACGTAGCTATCAGCTTGCATTCGGGAGAGAGTGGGTTCGAACCCCACTGTCGGCCGCCCTGAAGATGGGTTTCCGTGGTTTTCCACTTTTAACACTAGGCAAATGCTGGGGCTGTACCTTAATTAATGCCATGGTCACTTCATTCTCACTCCTCCCCCTTTCCTCTCCCATCGCCACCATAAGACTTATCTGTGTCGGTGCGACGGAAAGCAAATTGAAATTTATCAAATTTACTTTTGAGTCGTGATAAACCCTCAAATGAATCACTGCTAGGGCGTAATAGCTAAGTGACATCGTCATTGTTTTCTCATTAAGGTGGCCACGGTTTGAATCCCGACCAATACACGCGGGAATTTTAAAATGGGAAGTCATATATTTATGGTCCGGGCTCAGAATAAAACTCATACCCCATGACCGTGGTCACGATATTAAAAGTTGTGTATCTACAGTCTTACTTGCTTTTTCAAGAGTCACGTATCACGACAGGCTTGCCTGCTTGCTTTTCTTAAATGATTTATTAGCTACTGATAATTATTTTCACCGAGCTCGATAGCTGCAGTCGCTTAAGTGCGGCCAGTATCCAGTATTCGGGAGATAGTGGGTTCGAACCCCACTGTCGGAAGCCCTGAAGATGGTTTTCCGTGGTTTCCCATTTTCACACCAGGCAAATGCTGGGGCTGTACCTAAATTAAGTCCACGGCTGCTTACTTCCCACTCCTAGCCCTTCCCTGTCCCATCGTCGCCGTAAGACCTATCTGTGTCGGTGCGATGTAAAGCAACTAGCAAAAAAAAAAAAAAATTCAAAAATTATCTCACTGTTAGCATCTTATATTTATAGATGATGCATTTAGAGTATAATTAATGTAGGCGATTAACTCAAAACTAGAGCCCAGCTCCTTGGCTGAATAGTCACTGCAGTGGTCTTCGGTTCACAGGGACCCGGGTTTTATTCCTCACCGTGCCAGGAATTTCAACCACGTCTAGTTAATTACTCTAACTCGGGGGCTGAGTGTTTGTGTTCGTCCTAATACACATCTTCATTACCTACAACACATTACACCACACACCATCAGAGAAACACGTAGTAGTGAATACACTCCTCCACATGGGAAAGGAAAGGTATCTGTTCTTGAAAATGGGCCAAATCCAAACAAAGTGCTGACCCAAATAATTTGGTAAAGGTCAGAAAGAATAAGAAGATGAACTTAAAACTAGGGGACAATAAATCCCGTAACACGGGGCATTTTAATCCAAAGATTACGAGTTACCAGTTGTAATGAGTATAGAAGAAATTATTTTCAGGGTTTGTTGGCGTTTCTCGAAATAGGTTAGCAGCTTCCAGCGTCTCGCTAGAAACTGCCCACGCCATTCTCAAAAGGTCTATTCTCTCCAAAGGTCAGAAGTGTCTACATATTTTATGTTCAAGTTGCGATTATAACCTGGGATTTGAAAATCATTCCGAGTGGCTTGTGCAAGTTTCATCATAACCCTACAATGGTACCATGAAAACTTTTGACCTTCGGAGCGAGTGTATCCCTTAATAACGCCGGGCGCTGTTTGCGGCGAAACATGGGGAGTTACTCACCCAGTTCGACCACGGCCTACAAGCCCGGAAGGTATCTTCAATATTCATCGAGTGCCGGCTGTGAAAGCCTAAGGTGTTATGTTTCCAGTTTTAATGTTTATATGATATGTGAGGTGTTCATTGTAAATTGATAAAAGTTATCAACACTTGACGAGAGCAAATTAAGTCTCTCATAGGAAAGCGCCGGTAAGTGAGTTCTTGTGATGTTATTTTTCTTGGATCCTGAATGATCGCTGTAGTCTATATATTGGTGGTGGGGGAGGGGGTGTTGAGAAAGAACGTGTGTGTGTTTAGTGCACCAACTCCTTAAATTTTAAGAAGATATGCAACCTGTTTAACACTGCTAGTCCTCAAGGTCGATATTGATCTACTTGGTACTTACAACCACAGTCTACTATAAGTATGTCAGCGATGTAAAACGAGTCAACCTTGAACAGAAATGCAATCTTCACACCAGGACGAAAAGATCATTGCACAAACATCACACTGATTATTGCGTGTTGTTATCATACAAGTACCGCGATTACAATCAAGTTAATGTGCACTACAAAGTGATTTGTTGTGGTGGAACCAAAATTAATACCGTAAAACAAGAATGAGAGATATGACACGAAAAGTAAATGTCGAGGTGTTAGGGTTATACACGAGTAGTGCGCTTCCTGCGAGCAAAGCTTGCGTCGTCGTTGTGGATAAATCAGCAAGGTACCGGTAAGGTCTTCGAGATCTTAAAACGGATCCACAGTTAAAATTCTGTTCCATTCAGATATTTTTGAAGGTATTCACAGCTTCATTGTGCCTACGTACGGCAGAGAATCTCCTTTAAGGCAATAACACAATGTTAAAGTAAATCCGGTACATATGCCGCATACATTGTAGGCAGAGGTTCCCATCGTTAGAGATATATGGCAGTTTGTATGGTTTCCAGTTTCTAAAGCAGACCCTACACGATCAATCAAACTGTCAGTACCGAAAAATATTGACAGTAATACTGATCGCGTGTGGACTAGAATGATGGAATGAAGGCCAGTACTGAACCAGATCCGGATTTCCTGATCTGCGAGCGTCAGTACTGTAGAGTGGTGGGGATACTGACAGTTATACTGACCGTGTGAGTGCGCTTGTCATTATTTCTGTCAGTATCAACGGAGCAGCGGTGGACGACAAATGCGTTTCTCACCAAGGCCAAGTAGAGGTGCTTGTGGAACCGTCAAGTAGGCCTATTGCAAAAGTTTATCGTGCTATATGAAAAGCTGCCAGAATAAACGTACTTAACACAATACTTTACATGTTTCCACAACTGCTGTACTGATGGAAACTGGTGACATTATAGCGGAAAACTTTAAATCTTCAAAATGTATACCAGTTGTAAGATACCTCACTGTCACCGCTAATATCTCTGCCATCGATAAACAGCACCGCATGTTTGTATTTTGCCTTATTACAAAAGGCTCTACCAATCTTCAAAATTTATACCAGTTGCAAGATACCTCACTGTCACAGCTAATCTCTCTGCCACCGATAAACAGCACCGCATGTTTGTATTTTTCCTTATTACAAAAGGCTCTACCATTCGTAGTAATTTCGCAAAAGTACCCTCACGCATTCGGAGATGGTTCTGATAATCTTCTGCTTCGGTATATTGTGTTTCCCTCAACACTTCATATGAGAATACTCTTCTCTTTTCCTAAGCCAATCTTTAACCCATCGTTTAAGTTTAAAACTGCGTTTCGTGCAGTACTAATATGATAGCTACAAAATGCCCGTCTTTTACGATCTATTTTGATAGAATACCGCAATTGCATGTTATAAATCTCATTCCGTAGTGACGGTTATTGACTTTATTTGTAAAGTGAGAATGCCGCAATGGTAAGCTAGTGCACTGGTACTGACCAAAATATTGACAGTAATAATGATCGTGTAAGGTCGCTACAATATTGATGCGTACTGTCAGTATTATTGAGTCAGTATTACTGATCAGTATTACTGACCGTGTAGGGTCTGCTTAAGGAAGAACTACTGTCTGCGGGTGTGATGAAAGTTGCTCGTATTTGACGCCATTCATAGCCAATATCTCGCGGAGAGTACATTTTCCTCCTGACAACTGTTCTGGCTTGTTGTAATGCTTCAGGCCAAAAAAAAAGGAAAAGGCGAAAACAACCTCCTCTACCTTTGTACGAGACAGGACAAGACCAGGAAAGAGGATCAACTCAGCAAATATAAAGAGCCCAATACATTCAGAAACGAACCGCTCCTCTGAATGTTGAAAGAATTATTTTCTAATTACAAAAATATGACTGGATCCGGCGTTTGAGTTGCAACCAGTGGGTCCACGAATCTTGTTCTACATGTAAAGACTGGTGTGTAGATTGTGGTAGGAAAATTGCTAGAGAACAAAGTACTAAGAAACAATCTGTGTAAATTTGTACCTTGTAGGAAGATAAATATAGGTTTTTGATTCAAGAATCATCCAGAGCTCAATTACATTTTACAAGATAATTATTATGTCTGAAGTACTTTATATTTTCAAAAGGGGTTAAATTACTTTGTCAGGACGGAATTATATTCGTGATGATCTTGATGTTTTCTTTATATAACAGAAGAATTCATTGCGCATCCACATTCATATAAATTGAAATTAAAGTATGACTAATTTAATGTTGTGAAATAGAATTAGATTGTTTTAGCATTTAATGATTAAATTATATATATATATATATAAATATAATTGCATTATATTATGTTATAATGTTCAGTTGTATTAAATTCGAAGAAATTAGCTTAAATTTGATTTTGGTCTTGATTATTTTACTTGCGGCATCTCTCCCGAGCAAAGTCGGCATCTATGCCAGGTTCCAGGGAGAGACGCAGCTGATGCAACAATTCTTTTGTTCTTTCCTTTCTTCCATTTATTTTCAATTACCAATGTTTTGCTCATTTATGATCTAATGTAAATATTTTCAAATTGTGCTCTATCAGTTTGCAGCAATTTTTAAAATAAATCCACGGATATATAACAAAAATATAAAAAGTGCGGCAACTCTACCTGAATAGCCTTACGTTAAGCATGTATGCTGCCTGAACTCCACAGCTGTTAAAATATAACAACGCAAAGCTTATTCATTCACTCCTGTAGGGGAAGCGAATGTAGTGTTTTTGATAATCTGCACTCGCGACGTATTCCAGTGAAGAATACATCGATATGTTACTTATCTATGGAGATAAATGACAGAAGACTTTACAGTCGTAACACCTGTATCACAAGCGATTTCGTGAGAGAAGAAAATCGACAGTCAATACGTTCCAGAGCCTTGAACAGCGTATGTGTTCAGCAGGGGCACTTAGAAGTAAACCTCGTCAGAGATGCTCCTATAATGTCTGATCATAAAGAGGAGTTTCTTGTAGACGCTGTCCGGAATGCCCCTTACATTGGTGCAAAGGCGCTTAGACAACAGACCAACATCAGCCGGTTATCTTTCATGCGAGTATTACCTACCAATAAATTTCGTCCGCACCATCTGCACTTACATTAGAATCTTCACGATCTGACTTCGATGCTTGATGAATAATTTGCCGAAGATAATTACTCAAAGTGGGTAGTGACACAGCATTTTTATCAATAGCTCTCTTTTCCTATGAATCACGTTATGTAACATCCAACTTCAAACCGACCTTTTCAGGGACAAATACAATTTCATTCTTTGGAAATGAGTAGGTATGCGCCCATACCATATCCACAGTAATAGACAGCAAGAAGAACGTACCGTATGAGATTTGAACTAGCCTCTGCACGACCTGGATTCTTAACCATATAGGAACAGAACGTATAAGATTTTTACACTGACTGACAGAGCAAATGCAACACCAAGAAGGAGTGGTCAGAACTTTATGCCAATTGCAGGGTAGACTGACGTCACTGAGGTATGCTCATGATGTGAAATGCGCCGCTGTGCTGCGCACGTAGCGAACGATAAATGGGACACGGCGTTGGCGAATGGCCCACTTCGTACCGTGATTTCTCAGCCGACAGTCATTGTAGAACGTGTTGTCGTGTGCCACAGGACACGTGTATAGCTAAGAATGCCAGGCCGCCGTCAACGGAGGCATTTCCAGCAGACAAACGACTTTACGAGGGGTATGGTGATCGGGCTGAGAAGGGCAGGTTGGTCGCTTCGTCAAATCGCAGCCGATACCCATAGGGATGTGTCCACGGTGCAGCGCCTGTGGCGAAGATGGTTGGCGCAGGGACATGTGGCACGTGCGAGGGGTCCAGGCGCAGCCCGAGTGACGTCAGCACGCGAGGATCGGCGCATCCGCCGCCAAGCGGTGGCAGCCCCGCACGCCACGTCAACCGCCATTCTTCAGCATGTGCAAGACACCCTGGCTGTTCCAATATCGACCAGAACAATTTCCCGTCGATTGGTTGAAGGAGGCCTGCACTCCCGGCGTCCGCTCAGAAGACTACCATTGACTCCACAGCATAGACGTGCACGCCTGGCATGGTGCTGGGCTAGAGCGACTTGGATGAGGGAATGGCGGAACGTCGTGTTCTCCGATGAGTCACGCTTCTGTTCTGTCAGTGATAGTCACCGCAGACGCGTGTGGCTTCGGCGTGGAGAAAGGTCAAATCCGGCCGTAACTGTGGAGCGCCCTACCGCTAGACAACGCGGCATCATGGTTTGGGGCGCTATTGCGTATGATTCCACGTCACCTCTAGTGCGTATTCAAGGCACGTTAAATGCCCACCGCTACGTGCTGCATGTGCTGCGGCCGCTGGCACTCCCGTACCTTCAGGGGCTGCCCAATGCTCTGTTTCAGCAGGATAATGCCCGCCCACACACTGCTCGCATCTCCCAACAGGCTCTACGAGGTGTACAGATGCTTCCGTGGCCAGCGTACTCTCCGGATCTCTCATCAATCGAACATGTGCGGGATCTCATTGGACGCCGTTTGCAAACTCTGCCCCAGCCTCGTACGGACGACCAACTGTGGCAAATGGTTGACAGAGAATGGAGAACCATCCCTCAGGACACCATCCGCACTCTTATTGACTCTGTACCTCGACGTGTTTCTGCGTGCATCGCCGCTCGCGGTGGTCCTACATCCTACTGAGTCGATGCCGTGCGCATTGTGTAACCTGCATATCGGTTTGAAATAAACATCAATTATTCGTCCGTGCCGTCTCTGTTTTTTCCCCAACTTTCATCCCTTTCGAACCACTCCTCCTTGATGTTGCATTTGCTCTGTCAGTCAGTGTCCTTTGTCAAAACACTAAACAGATATGTTCTATTGTTCTAAGTGTTGCATTTCTTGTTTAGATGAACTGAAAAGCTTATAAGTTCTATTAACTGTGTCTACACTGAAAAAATTGTATCCTTCTTGGCAATTAACCATATAGGTGCATGCTTTTCCCTCCTTAGCTAAGCCGAGGCTTAACCGTCAGTAGTAAGTTCACAGCCTATGTGGTATCTGGTCATGGGCTTGGCTTCAGAAATTCATTCCACTTTCTGTTATTTAATTACCATTGGCGTTAACGATTCAATCTGCGCCGTTGAGACCGAGTGAGTTGAGTGTGCGGTTTGGGTCACGTAGTTCTGAATTTACATTAGGGAGATAGCGGGTCCGAATCCCACTGTCGGCAGCTCTGTTTCACACCAGGCAAATACTGGAGCTATACCTTAATTAAGGCCGCGGTCGCATCCTTCCTCTTCCTTGCCTTGTAATATTTCATCAACGCCGTAAGATTTCTATGTGTCGGTGCGACGTAAAACACCAAGAAAACTAAAATAAAAATGTACCGTTGAGTTTCAATCCGAACATATCGTCGTGCTAATCTTTTATAGGAACAGGGTCAGATATGTTTAGGTTGCTGTCAACTGTGGGTTGCATAAAACTTTGGACTACCCACTATGAACATGTTAACTCACGATTATAACCTTGAATATAAAACTCATTCCCAGTGTCTTGTCATATTTAATTAATCAAGTGCTTCGTCCTAATTCTTCAAGTGGACACCAAATAATCAATCTCCAACTCTAAATACAACCAGCTACCATTTTGAATTTATGAAGCTGAAGAACATATACTTGGACAAGATAAGTTCGTTGTATGAAACTATTATCATAGTTTTCATGGTAATTGTGAAATTGGTTCCAAAGTCATTCATTTTGAAGTTTAAATAACTCATGCGGTATCCATCTTCAGTAAGTTAAAAGTTTTAAAATATAAATAATAGGCGTGGTTATCGTCATTATTTTATAAAGATAAACTTCATGTGCAATGTCATGTCCCATGTATGAACCTCGTCGTGTGATGGTAGCTGCAGTGGGTTTTGAGTCAGGCTCCTTAGCTGAATGCTTAGCGTAGCGGTCTTCAGTTCATAGGTTTCTGAGGATTTTAGGCACGTAGGGGTTATTCCTCTGATTCGGGGACTGGGTACTTGTGTGTGTCTTATTACACACTTCTTGATTTACAAACTACGCACCACACCTTACTGTCACAAAATCACGTAATAGTTGAATCTATGCCTCAAAAATTACATCAGGCAGCATTTACGGCCGTAAAGCTGGGTCAAATCCACAAGTCACAGATCGAACACACTACTCCATCAGTAGGTGGAAAAGCGGCTTAGAACGAAGAAAGTTGTATTAAACTTAGAGTTCTCATGTTTAATGTGCCAGTGCTGAGCATGGCCGCCTTATTGCGTTTATAAAACCTTTGATCCTGAAACGTAGACTATTCAAACATGATGCTGCTGCTACTCCTCGTTGATTAAAGGGGCCTAACATCTAGGCCATCCACCCCATATATTCAGACCCAACCTATTGTATTATTATTATTATTATTATTATTATTAATAATAATTAATAATTAATAATAATATTATTATTATTATTAATAATAATAATAATAATAATAATAATAATAATAATAATAAACACAAATTTGCTGATCAACCTAAAAGACAAGCTACAGGATGGACGGAAGAACGCAAAAAAGAAGCACAGCGAAAGGATGAAGAGATTTTTGGGAGACAAGAAGAAAAGTTGTGCTAACTAAGTTCCCACGCACTCCTTAGTTGGGCATAACGAATCAAAAAATAATCATAATAACAACAACAACAATTGTGTTTGACGTCCTTTCAACTACTGACTATCTTAAGTGACGATGAAGTACACGAATTTTGCACTTAAAGGAGTTCCCTTAATGTGCCAGTTAATGTACTGATGCTCGTTTTTTGTATTTAAGCACTCTTCCATGTAAACCAAAACTTCATTCCACATTTTTGAGCATACTAGTAGAAGCGCATAACAAAGTATGCGACGCAGCTGCTGTGAATACTTCTAAATTTCAAGTTATCATATTACTACTTCTTTTAGAGATGTCCGTTCTATTTAGAATAAATATAGTTATTTTAATATTTTCATCAGCGTGAATTTTTAACTTGAACTCTCAAGTTCTTAGAAGATTGTTCATATTTGGCAAATATTGAGATAATCGAATGAATGGTCTATCTGTTGAAAAAAACATAGAGTAATCAGGACAGCCTTCATTTTGTTTTTATGAAGATAGGAAATGACACTTGTATCAATATTTATTAAAATAGATGTCCATATCTGAAAATAATGGGACAAAGTGTACATCTGAAGCGACGAAAGTAGACTGAAAATCTAGCTGTTAAGAGAAAGGGAATTAAAGGAGGATGGTACTTTAAAGAGTATATTAATTTCTTCTTTGAAACGTTCTCTCCATTTCAGACTTCAGCTTTCTTACAGGAGGGGAAGACAGAACCGAACATTCTCCAATCAGCAACCCGACACTATGCATAAAGTCACTATATATTTAATGTTTCATATATATTACGTTTAATATGTTATATGAAATTAGAGCATGCAAATAGAATGAGATATTTTTCGAGTACTTTTGCCTTTGTCTTCGGATACTTAACCATTCCACTCACCTTCCACTCATCTACTAAATGAATTCAGGAAACAGTTCCTTGTTGTAGAAATGGAGCAAGGTTTCCATTAAAATCAGACCGTGAGGATCCAAGCCTGTCAACCGAAGTAGCAGAAGCAAGAATAGTAACAACAATAGCGACAATTTTGGAATACCTATCCGAGATTGCATACAGAACTAAGGGAGATGAGAATTCTTCTTCTTCTTCTTCCTTTTCCTAAGCGCCCTCTGAGGCTGGATATGTAAGGTTATCGAATCGGGAAGTTTTCTTTCAACAACATCTCAATATCTGTCTGGAATTGTACATGGGAATAGCAACTCTAGTACCAAAATCGGAATTTGTTCAGATTAGGCGAAATCTATCCTTGAAGGATCTGATTGCCACTTGCTCACATTGTGCCATTGTCACTGCCTGACTTCAACTTTACGATGGAGTCAAGTTTGTTAGAGATCACTTCATTCAGTCACTTCTCCACTCACTTCTGGGTTCTCTCTTCGCTCTTTAAAGTTTGATGTCCTGGACTCTTCTTGCTCCTCTGCATCAACTCTCTAATTTATTTCCAAGATAAATGAATTGTCCATTTTAAAAGACTTGCTGATCCTTTTCTAGAAATTAAATTTCTTTCTTTCTTAATCCGTTTACCATCCAGGGTTGACTTTCCCCTCGGACTTAGCCAGGTATCCCACCTCTACCACCTTAAGGACAGTGTCCTGGAGCGTGAGACTTTAGGTCGGGGATACAACTGGGGACGAGGACCAGTACCTCGACCAGGCAGCCTCACCTATGCTGAACAGGGACCTTGTGGAGAGGCGGGGTATGGGAAGGGATCGGAAGGTACAAACAAGGAAGTGGGAAGGAAGCGGCCGTGGCTTTAATTTAAGTACCATCCCGTCATTTTCCTGGAGAAGTGGGAAACCACGGAAAACCACTTCGAGGATGGCTGAGGTGGGAATCGAGCACCCCTCTACTCAGTTGATCTCCCGAGGCTGAGTGGACCCCGTTCCGGCCCTCGTTCCACATTTTCAATTTCGTGGCAAAGCCGGAAATCGAACCCGGGCCTCCCGGGGTAGCAGCTAATCACGCTAACCACTACACCACACAGGCGGATTAGAAATTGAATTGCCGAAGTATAATCCAAGTATCTATTTTCTCCTCTCGTATTAAAAACATAAGCCGGGCTGAGTGGCTCAGACGGTTGAGGCGTTGACCCCAGCTAGGAACATTAAATCCTGGCTTAGTCCGGTGGAATTTGAAGGTGCTCAAATACGTCTGCCTCGTGTCGGTAGATTTACTGGCACGTAAAAGAACTCCTACGGGATAAAATTCCGGCACCTTGGCGCTTCCGAAAACCATCAAAAATATTTTGTAGGGCGTAAACACAAGAACATTTAATTATTAAATTAAAAACATAATTTGAGGAAAGGTCCTTAAAATTGTCGGAAGTATTCATTTTATTTTTTCTTACCTAGTTTCAAATCACGAAAGACAAAGGCAGATAATGTTTATGTAAAGGGCTACCCCAATAGCAGAGGTGAATGAAGTGTTCATTCTTTAACGAGATGAGTGTCGTGATCTTCTTTTGGTATCTACCAAAATATAGATCTTTACTGGATTGTTATAAGACGAGTCAAGCCATTTCCCTCGGGAGAGATCCTAGTTAACTACGTTCAATTCCATATGAATGGAGAATCCTCTCAGCAGACAAGGAATGGACTTCATGTAAATTAGTGTGGGAGGTAGGGGTAAGCATCGTCAGTGTTTGGCAGGTCACCAAACGTATCCTCGGAATGAGAATAATTACATCTCTTTGGGTTCCACATTCCAGCGTGGTGCAAGAAGCACACGAGCAGTTGCTAACCTCTTTTAAGAAATACGGACCGAAATTGTACCATAGGTTTCGACGAATCATTAACAACGCTTAGGAGATCGAAATGATGAGATAAACTAGGAGATGAAGCCATTCATTTCCAAAATCGTTTTACCAGAATCTAATTGGATTCAAAGGCTGTGTATTAGCTACTAAATCGAAGGATGAACATGCTTAATATACAATAGGGATCTATTTAATAAATGTTAATAAGGAAAGCTGGACTTCATGCTGAAATATGAGATAGACAGTAGCAGCTGATGGACCTGAACTTCTTCAAGCACAATGGAAGATATGTAATCTGAGTAAGAGGTAATGTTTTAGTGTATTGCGACAAAGAAAGTAGGATTCTTGTTTCTGAATAACAGAGTTCTATTTAACTGGTGATTTGATCTCTGTGGCCTCTTATCACTTCACCCGAGTCAGACACCGAGATGATACCTGGAGAGATTTTTTTCCTTCACAGTCCCGTAAATAGGCTATACAAGGTATACGCTTGCTGAGTATAACAGATTTCACATGTTACAGAATGTAAATCAGATTCTTTGACCAAATTTCTTCGCTTACGCCCATTTATGAATCAGCCTATGATACACACGATATTCGTAGAACAGATCGTTTAGTTGTAAATTATAATGGTTATCATTAATATTTCAAACATTACCTGCACTAGAAATACGTCCACGAAGGTTGAGAGTTATTCTGGATGTATTTTAATAGCACTTCATTGATATCTAGAGATATCCACTCGTCCTTGCATGTTCAAGATGTCAAGTAAGTTTTCTTTTTCAAAATTAAACATACAGTGACAGAGAATTGTACATTAAATAAGAAACCTCTATCTCAAAATGGTTCCTGCTACTCAGAGCTTGTTAAACTCTTGTAACGAAGAACTTTCCATGTGTGGTCCAATGGGATTTTTCTGTTTTTTTATACTTGCTTGTTGACGGGCATCATGCAAATCTGAACCCACGATCTGTTTACGGCTTTTTCTTTTGTTGTTTATAATAACAACAACGTTTGTCAACTGCTCAGAACTTTTCTATTTTCCTAGCATCGGATGAGTTGGAAGCACTTTTGTAGTATCTACGAATTCAGTGTTTTTGTAACGGAAACCGTCTGTCATAATTATTGCGATATACTGACACGTTGCCGTACCAGGCTACTCATTAGTGTCTGTGACAAAAAATAAATAAATGCAATTAAGAACTCCGTCTCTCGTTATGTCTTTCACGAATGTGTATATGCATACAGTGTGATTCATTGATTATAATACAGTTGTTATTTAAGGCAGTGTGGGGCTTGACAAAGTACAATCACCACTTCCGTAAGGTAACTGGGAATCCTGATAAAATTGTTCAAACGAAGTTGATAAGTTCTACATTTTGTTTCCCTAGTGGTTTAAAGTCATACTAACACATCTGAGGATTTCGGCGATGCAAGGATGGCAAAAGGCTCGAATTGGGAAGGTAGTGCCCATGGTCTTAATTCAGGTACAATCCCAGTATTTGCCTGGTGTGAAAATGAGAAAACTCGTAGACCATCTTCAGAGCTGCAGACGGTGGGATTCGAACCCACCATCTCCCGAACACAAGCTCACAGCTTCGCGACCCTTACCGCATGACCAACTCGCTCGGTTTCTATTTTTCCTTGACTCCAAAGTGTCTCTTCGAGATGCCATGAGCAGTTATTTCTTGATAATCTGAAAATACATCATGACACATATTACTTTAAAGAGAGTATTTCTACTATCCTGGTCTTTTTTGCTGTTTGCTTTACGTCGCACCGACACAGATAGGTTTTTGGCGACAATGGGACAGGAAAGACCTAGGAATAGGAAGGAAGCGGCCGTGGCCTTAATGTGCAGCCTAGTGTGAAAATGGGAAACCACGGAAAACCATCCTCAGGGTTGCCGACAGTGGGGTACGAACCCACTATCTCCCGGATGCAAGTTCAAAGCTGCGCGATCATAACCGCACAGCCAGCTCGCCCGGTCCTGCATTTTCACTTTTGCTGAGTTGCTCAAACGAGAGAAGCGCTGCCCTTCTTAGCCCAAGTTGGCGGGTTCGATCCCAGCTCAGTTCGGTGATATTTGAAAGTGCTCGAATACGCTAGCTTCTCGTGGGTGGATTTGCAGGTAGTTAAAAGAACTCATGGAGGACAAAGTTCTAGCACCTCTGCATCTCCAAGAACCGAAAAAGCAGCTAGTGGGACGTAAATCCAATGTTATTACTATTATTGGTATTATTATTGTTACATTGTTATTATTTTCTGTATTTCCTACGATGAATGCCTAACTATTTGACAATTACTATAGTACCGGTATATGAATCCATATTCAAGTGAAAGATTTAAGCGAAACAATGAAATCTCTCACTCGATGACGACGGCGATGATGATGATGATGATGATGATTATGGCTAGGAGGATATATACCGAATCGAGGATATTCTGATATTAGTTACAGAGAATATAAGACATTCATCTAATCTCGAGCAAGTTCCACCTGTACTCTACCGAAGGAAGAAATGCCCCCAGCACGCAACATTAATTCAACAGTGTGGTGTAAAATGTACATCATCATTTGTTTTCGGTTTCCTATGTCGCATAAGTTCATCGATGAATTTACCGAGCGAGTTGGCGATTCGGCTAAGGTCGCGTAGCAGTGAGCTTGCATTCGGGAGATGGTGGGTTCGAATCATACCGTTGACAGCCCTGAAGATGGTGTGCTCTGATTTCCCATTTTCACACCAGGCAAATGCTGGGTCTGTACCTAAATTAAGGCCACAGCCGCTATCTTCCCATTCCTAGCCCTTTCCCATCCTTGCGCCCAGATTGTCGTATGTGCACATTCCCACTTGCCGTACACACACACACACACACACACACACACACACACACACACACACACACTCTCTCTCTCTCTCTCGCTCTCTCTTCACTCGCCCGTACCATTGATCTTTGGTCGCGCGATACTGATGTAGAGCAATATTGATTCTTCTCACTCAGCACTTACTATACTGAGCCCATAATTCTACGTTGCAACAAAAAATTCAACTACAAGATGAAGTGCATCCATATTTTAATTGCAAGCTCATCTCGTGTTCTGTGGCGTGACAACCCATAGCTGGAAGCGGCCCACCAAACATTCGAACGAGGTCGGAACATTTCGGAAGACCTCCGGTAATTAACAATGAGATTATGGATAATAACCCTCATTGCGAGAGATTTCGGCACGGTCATTAACAAAGAAATAAGTAATTAAGAATGTTGAGAAATATTTGATGACGCTAAAGTCCACAGGATGGAAATGTACTTAATTAGGTTTGGAGAGAAGCTGGCATTTATTCTGGCCGAGAGGAACACACGTGTCAAGGACATGCACTCAAAATGCGTGGGAATCCTCCTGTACGAAATTAATTAATTACCCCAGTTAAGGAAACAGGAAAAATCAGCAAACTACACAAGACTGGAAAAATAGGTGGAATCTCAAAGGTGAGTCTCGAAGAAATCGGTCCAGTGGTCATCAATTGGCATGATTGCACCATAGTAGATAACGCCAAGCAGAGCGTCCCTCCTACATGCATAAATACTCCCTCCTCAACCAAGAGCGTCAGTCAGTCATCATTATATGGTCCAAGAGTGTGAATATGCGTCAGGCGACACTAAGAAGAAGGCTTAAAGTGAGCTAAATAAACTTGTAAAATCTCTAAAGCCAGTTGGCTTGATGGAGGAATGTATTACCAAGTCGTAAATGGTGAACGAAGACAAATCAGATATTGATAACTTTGTATCCAGGATATCCATCTCGGTCGGGGAAGACAATCATAAGTTAAATAATTGTGGGATTTCTGAAGTTCTCATAGGGAGACAGCAGATTCATAGATAGCTCTTGTGAATTACTGCGGACGATGCTTTTTGTAATCGGGAAGGGAGGACTCTAGTCTGGCGGAGATGAGCTTGTGTCTCACAGTCAGCCACACTGTGAAACATCTGGATAGGAAGGAGTTGGGAGGTCTCCTCAACTGTATTAGTTGAGTACTCGATACGAAGCGGGGCGGTTTAACTGTAGCATAAGTGTACATAATAAAGTTTATTGTCAAGTGTTAGATAT
Source organism: Anabrus simplex (assembly GCF_040414725.1). Lineage (NCBI taxonomy): Eukaryota > Metazoa > Arthropoda > Insecta > Orthoptera > Tettigoniidae > Anabrus > Anabrus simplex. The sequence goes on from NC_090266.1 coordinate 770,728,382, forward strand.
GTAAAAAATAATGTGTGTTGCTTCAAGTCGAGTGCAGCAGAATTTATGTATTTGTAAGGTAATGTTTAAGCGAAGAGTGTGTCCTGCAATTATGAGAGGCATTGTCCGAGGTGGCTGGCATAAAATGAAGCCAAGATAATGCCATGCCAACGACGAAATTACAGGTCTGTCTAATTTAAATATCATGTTCTGTAGTTAGAAACGTAATTGCTTGTCCATTAAAATTAATTACTAAATCATAGCATTGCGGTATATATGTGGCGTGTGTAAATTTAAGTGTTGCGACGGCGATGATGTGTCTTGTCGTTATTCTAGTGTGGTGGCGAATTTTCTGTTATTTATGTCAGTGCGCGAGATTTTAAAATGAGTTTAAATTTCTTTAAAAAAATATTTAAAAGTGAAGAAAAATATTGCAATGAAAATCAATGAAATAATGTTCGGGCCGGTAAAAGTTACAATAATGATAACGATAAAATAACCGTTATGAGTGTTAAGAAGCCCAATATCAAATTATCCAATAATAATAATAATAATAATAATAATAATAATAATAATAATAATAATAATAATAATAATAATAATAATAATAAAAGTATAGCTGATACCTGTTTGGAGTGTTAACATGGAAAATCAGTTGGAGCTTCACATTCGAGTTATGCCATGAATATCGTGATGGTAGTGATGACTGTTTTCAGTGATATTACGTAATATCAGACGAGAGCTGAAACTTCACTGCGTGTGTTGAGATTGTATTGGGGAATAGATTAAACTATTTGGACTAGTTGTTTAATTTCGATCACGCAGCTCTGAGCTTGCATACGGCAGATAGTGGGTTCGAACCCCTGTCGGCAGCCCTGAAGATGGTTTTCCGTGGTTTCCCATTTTCGTACCAGGCAAATGCTGGGGCTGTATCTTAATTAAGGCCACGGCCACTTCCTTCCCACTCCTAGGCCTTTCTTATCCTGTCGTCGCCATAAGACCTATCTGTGTCGGTGCGACGTAAAGCAAATAGCAAAAAAAGTTTAATTTTGATTTCACGCTTTATTATAGAATTTAGACAGTAATATTTCCAAGCTCGAGTTCATTTTTGTAGCGAATTTCACTTCGTGTGTTAGAGTTTCAACGAGGATCAGGTTTAATTATCCGGACATTGTGTTAAAAGTTTCGATTTCGCCTGGCAGTATGGATGATTCGTAGATACCATAACGTTGGCTCAACGATAGATATAGAATGCCGCGTGTATTGTATATGAGTAGACACAGTAACGCTGACTCAACGACGGGATTACGACGTCGTCTGTACATACCCAAGTCATAGGTTAGGCATTTTTTGTGTAAATCGACTTGAACGATGTTAGTGTTCGCAGTAGTGGATACGAATGTGAAAGATATTAGCAGGTACTATTCACGCCAAGAATTGGCATAATTCTTACTAGTCAGAAGGTGCTCCCATAATAGCGTTGCATCAGTAGCGGCATGAATGTAAGGGTTGTCCTACGTGGAAACCTGACTAACGGAGACTGATCATTACTGCTTAGCCGCGCGTGTTCAAGTTCGATGAACTTTTGTTCACATTTATTTACTTTCCTTTACTATAAGATTTATTGTTCGGGTGTCCGATATGTTATGATAGTGCCGTGTGCTGACACTGAATTGATTTTTGTAGGATTTACACTACGAATGCCGTTTCGATTCGTCAGATGTTAATATATTTTATTCTCATTTTTCGTTACTAACATTATTTATGTGAGACGTTGATCTACCGATCACTTGTAGTTTGAGACAAATGTAATTTGTAATATTGTAGTCGTAGTTACAGAAAGGTGGAAAAATTTCCTTTCGTTTGTTTTATATTGTGGACTTGTATTTTAACAAATTTAACGACGTAATTGTTTCATAACCTGAAAGTTGGTTTAGTAAGATCATTTTCAAGTGATTTATCACTTTTCTATAACTTCAGTGTTTGGTATTTCTTCTAAATGCATAATGAATTAATGTTTTTCTGCATTTCGCAGTTTTGTTCCTTCAGAACGATGTAAAATAAGGTCCCATCGGATCATGTGTTGGTTCCTTCTGAACATCTATTTGGGGTGATGCATGGTTCAGCATCGGGATTCCTCTGTAACTTAAGGGTGTCACGAGATGACAATACATGGTGGAATTTTATTTTCGTTTGTGACAATTGCTGTTAATTTTTAATGAACACCATGCTTTCAAGTAATATTTCGCAACCTATCCAAAGCAACTGATAGTCGATTTGGTTCGATTAAGGATCCATTCGAGGGGTGTTCCAATATCCGTTGGGATAGTCGACTGGTGGATAACATTAATTAAATGTAAATCTGGAATTCTACTTGTTAAAGGTCAGATGTTCAACGGATCGTGTGGATTAACTCTCAGTTATCGTTTGAATCTATGGTGCCCGATTTTCAGGTTTTATTCTCGTTTCTTAATTTTTGCTGTCCACTACGTTTTCATTCTTTGAAAGACAGTAATAAACAATTTCAATAAAATTTTACCACTCACGTTATGCATTGTGACTGCGTCGAAACATGTTGTGAAACTTTTAAGTGAGTTTTGTTGTCTATTTAATAAATAAATTATCGTGATTTAGATTGGAATAAATATTTTAGTAAGCACATTTTTGCTCCTCATTTGAAGTAGTTATACTCTCCTCTGTACCCTATCGTTTGGTCGATGGAGTGTTAGAAAGAAAACTCGCAACGACCCCAAGATCCAAGAGTACGATATTGCTCTACTGAAACAGCCTAGGCAGACGACCAACGATGAAATCATAAGTTCAAGGGTTCAATTCAATACGACTTCTCGCTTCGCTAGCTCGATTACAACTGACTTCCCTGAACATCTGTACCCCTGTGTGTGAAGTTGGACGTCATCACAAAGGAGGAAAGTACCTTATTCCTTAGTCCTCATTTCTGATGTTCATTCGTATGAACCCGACACAATCCATCCTAGATCTGCGTTTCGTAGGACCGGAAACTTGCCTGATTTTGTTCGCCGGCTTATCCTGACAATTCTGCAAAAAATGTCAGCACCGAGAAGGATGTCTATCTTGGCTGGTACAAAAAGTGTGGATCAGCTAATTGAATGTAACGTGGCAGATACTACACTTTATGGGGTATGTGCTGACTGGGAATGTCACTAGTAATCTTGGATAACACAAGACCATCAATAAATTAATGGCTTTTGCTCAGGCAAGAATGTTTTTCAATGTTTACACTATAGTTAGCTTCAGATATAGATTGAGAAGTACTTTCGATGGGTGTGATATTTTTGGTCTGTCGCAACCCTAAGGCTTGAACTAAGCTTTCGGAAAAGAAGTTGCCTTTACTGGCGCTGTCTAACAGACGACAATGTAAGCGTGTCTTACCAATGTTATCCTTCACCTTAACGGCTGCTATAGCAAGTAAAACTTGAACCTGTGGCTTGAGCTTCATGGTACAATAAGTAGAGGAGTTGTTTCCACCATGATCATTGTGAAATTGGGTGGTATTTGAACTCGAGCCCGTGCTTGAATTCCCTTGACGGGGTTGATCACCACTATGGGATCGAAATGCAACGAAATATTGTGAAGATTATTACAAGTCTTGCATCTTGAATTTGAAGGGCATACATTAGTAGTGTGTGACTCACGCAAACAATTCTAGCAAAGCTTATGCTACTTTAGGAGAGTGTTTCTGTGATGAGCATCATAACCAAACATTTTTTGGCATCTCTAGATGGGGTGCGGCTCCTTGCATATCTTACAATTATCATTAATTGCAACGTAGCAACCACTATGAGAAAGTTGTTTATCATGCTCGAAACTTTGTTTGGTAATGTTACCTCGAGAAGAACTAGTAAGTACCTTCTGTCGGTGCAAGTGTTAGAGATCGAATCTTAAGATATTCAAACAATTTGCCTAAGGTAGCAAAGTCCTTGGATTTGTTACTCATCTTCCAATGTACTCTGGTAGCATCTAGTAGCAGCTGACTAATTATAATCTCATGGAGAGGTACATCTAATTTCCAAGAATCGATGGCCTTTGAATTGGACTGTACTTGATACAGAAATATGCTTAAGCTAGATACGGAATCCTTGTGGACGGTGTCAAAAGGTAACAGTAACTTTATGTGCTCATATTCTATTATTTTAGGATTCCTGTATCTCTTGCACACTCTTTCCCTAGCTACAATAAATTATCTGCAGTAAGAGGCACGCTCTTGATAAGTTGATGAGCAGTGCCACGCAATGTCGGCATTAATAATGCAGTTTCTCAATATCACCCAGCGAATGATTCTTCAAAATGAGCGAATCTAACATGTCATCAAAATGCGTAAATTGAATAACATCGCCTGAGAATTAAGGTAAGCGAATCTTCATTGAGCTGTACGCACCCCTATTATTATTTGTAGGCTTCATGCATTTACAATTTTTAGGATAGGAACTGTTATCCCGTGCATCGATTATTGTCTATTGTAGTTTAGCCCTAATCGCATCATTCTTATCCCCAATATCTGCTCTGCCCTTTTTTTGAGAATTAGATCCATCTAATCTTTCTGACACTAGACATCATTAAAGTCTGATATCAGTGCTAACAAATGTACGTTCTTTACATGTAATAATTTGATGGGGAATCACTGTTAAATTCATTAATTTGATTACAAAGCCTGGCGAGCAATGCCACGGGAGCACGTATTCTATTAACTAATGCCTTTCTCTCCTCTTCCGTTGACATGGTGAGGCTCGCGAACTTATACTAGAAAGGAATGACAGAAATGGAAGGAATACAGATAGGAATGCCTTTGCTAACTTGACTTACGTACCCTAACGTTCCGTCGCTGGGAGCGGATTATGGACACTTGGATACCAAGTTTGGACTGATGCCAGGAACGCCATCCGTGACAGAGCAGAAACTGTATTGCTGCGAGTAGATTCCAACCATGGACCGCCGACTGTGGGTGGAATTGAACCACTGAGCTCTTGCTGTGAGATGAACTCCAACCGAGTTAAAAAGACGAACACTGAATAATACTGCTTACACTAAGTATACAACGCTTGCGCGTGTTTAATCTGCGACCGTATGAAGCAAAGTTTTTCTGCATGAATTGTAAGACGTACTTGCTACGAAATAGCTTACTACAGTTTGAGAGTAATACGTTTGTTCATACTGTTTGCTCGGGAACACTTGGAAGCGATCGTCCGTACTGGTATAGAAGCCCTCCAATGTAAATCGAACTGAGCACGATCACGCCATTTTACCTTCTCAAACGGACAGCCACTCACGAATAAATCCGCCGTTACATTACATTTTAATTCCACTGTTTTGAGCATATACTGAAATGAAGTAAATTGCACTCACGTTCAAGTAGCGAGAAATGATTTCCTGTTGTGAAAACACAATGGTATACATGAATGCACATAAGTTCCTCGTCGTTATTGTCACGTGTTTAAACAGTAGTTTATGGCAGCCTTTCAGTCGAAGAAAAACTTGTTTACTATCTGGCCCGGACGACTAACAACATGTATCGATGCGGGATGCATGCGCCTCAGGTGAAACATTAGGGTATATAATACACTTTGGCAGCAAGAACTGTATTGAAACTTGAAGATTATTTAGATACACTATTTACAATTATATAGATTGAGCTTGTTGCTCTGCACGACCATGTCCCCTCGCCATCATGGCTTATCAAACACTCTCCATCAGTACCAACAGAATGACACAAACAAATCAATCTACAGGGTCTCTCATATATACACTAAGACCCTCGAAGCGGCGTTTATACACTCCGATCTGCAAGCTGCAGTATGGGAAGGGCGCGCATAGTTTTTGACCTTGCAAGCAGCCTGCACGTGTTCGACCTGGGAAGCATCAGTCGCCAGTCTGAATCTCACCTGTTAACATGGTGCGACAGTTATCATTGCAACACCGTATTTTCTTATGTCAAAGTTCTGGTTTCATTTTAATGGTCGTGTGAACAATCATCACACTCGCTATTGGTGTGCATAAAAACCGAATGGTATTTACTAAGTTCCTCATTATGATAGCAATTTTCTTTTGTGCAATTAGTGCAAGACAACTTTTTACGAGACGACAGTGAATGAAGAGAAGTACCAAGATGCCACTTTGACGCTGTTCTTCTATTAGTTAACGGAAGAAGTAAAACGCGTGGGTGGTTTCAACAAGATTCAGCCCCTGCTCATACAGCAAAAGACACCCTTCTTACAATCTCGGAAGAGTTTGCAGACGGAGTGATCAGTGCTGGTCTATTTCCCTTTCGTTCTCCAGATCTAACAGTGTGTGATTTTTATCTGTGAGGTCAACTGAAAGTAAAAGTATATCGAACAAATCTTCACACATCGTAAGAACTGAAAGTAAACATTACGAATTTAATCAGAAACATTACAATGGCAGAACTTACTCGCGTGAACCAGAATTTGGTTACCAGATACAATGCCTGTATAACACACGAAGGACGACACTTCCAGCATCTTTTATGAGGTAAGATTTAATATAAGATTGTATACAGGCTTAAAGCAGGGCGGTCGCGCACGACGCAAGTTTGGCTGAGGTAGCTGTCGTAGCGCAGAGTACATACAACGTGCGTTCGGTCTTAGTTTATTTGAGAGACCTGTACAACCAACTGTGGCACAAAAATACACACACAAACGTTCATGAGTTCAAACAGAGTCCATCCCAGATAATTGAAAAATACAAACAGAAGAAGAGGAAGAAAAGAAGACGTTCGCATAGTACTTCGAGGTTTCTAGCGTGGGTTCGTACAATTAGGCGACTCTATCGGTTCTGTCCAGAGCACGGAATCGTGCCGATACATCTAGTTTCCAGCGGTGTTTTCTGTTATCTAATACAGTCAGAGTTTGTTGGCCACACCAGCCCCGTGATGAGCCATTGCCTTACACGTTCAAAGTAAACTCCGGCACACGGATGGGATCTATGGACAAAGGTCTGCTCTGGGTAAGAAGTGCGAGGGAAAGAGTAAAGAAAGAGTGAACGTGAAAGGTTGAAACGCAACTGCCTTGCAACTTGATCGTTTAGGTACAGTATCTTGAACTCGTTAGACAGTGCGAGCTAAGGCTGCCAATGAGTACAAGGGAATAGAAAGAACCCGATAAGGAGATGGCCATAAGTGGGGCAGAGGCCTTGTAACATTCCATTACCTACATAAATCACTGTTTGTACATCGTAAAGATGCCGTGCACACAACTTGACTTATTTGCAAAGAGGGAACAGTACTTCAGCACATTTGAATACTTTCGTATAATGTTTGAAATAGAGATGTGATGAATGACTCAGACGGTAGAGCTACATTGGTGGTTTCAATCTTGGCTCAGTACGGTAGCATTTGAAAGCGCTCAGATACGTCACCCTTTTTTCGTAGATTTAACGTGATGTGTGCGACAAAATTTCGGTACCTCGGCGTCTCTCAAAACCGTCAAATTAGCAATAAGTATGTTACTGGTTTTGCGTCTCACTACTTTTACGGTTTATCGAGACTCCGAGGTGCCAAAATGTTGTCCCGCAGGAGTTCTTCAATTCCATTAAATCTACCGACACGAGGCGACACAGTCATATGCCATCGGACTGAGCCGGAATTGAGCGACTAAGCTCGGTTCTTAACTATACATTTTCTTTTAGGTTTGCAGATTTATGCGTGTTTATTTCACTCCGTTTTATCAAGAATGGTTTCTTCGGTAATACCGTACCAATTTCTTGTAGGTATGTTTATTTCTACTAACCAATTGTTGTGGTTAGTCAGAGATAGTGTATGGTTTAGAAATGTATTTCTCAGCCTAATGTTACACATTCTGCCTAAGTGTCCGTGGAATTTCAATCGCCTTTCATCTTTTGAAGCCTAGACTATGTGTGATTTCTGTCTTGATTTGATTCATTTCCTGCGATTTCTTATACATCAAAATTCCACTTTCTAATTTGGGTCCTAGGATTTTTCAGAAAATATTCCTCTGTAGTGTTTCGATGATTTTTATTCGTTAATGTAGTGTCCTTCGGTTCAATACCACTCAGGTTTGATTCCCGACTTGGCCAACCGTTTATTGCTGCGTTTGGTTATTTATTTTAACTCTGGGGCTAGGTGTTTATGTTCGTCCTAATACATATCATCATCTACATACAATGCACCCCAATACCAACTACCAGGGATCACGCAATAGCGAATACACTGAGGGAGTTCGTCACGCGGTTAGAGGCGCTAACTGTGAATTTGCATTCGAGAGATTGTGGGTTCTAATCCCACCGCCGGCAGCCGTAAAGATGATTTCCCATGTTTTCCCATTTTCACACCAGGCAAATGCAGGGGCTGTACGTTAATTAAGGCCAGGGCTACTACATTCCCAATACTAGGCATTTCCCATTCTTGCGTCGCCGAAAACATTCGATGAGTTAGCGCAACGTTAAACCACTAGCAATAAAAAAGCAAAAAATTAATAAAATAAATGCATCCCTACTCATAGGGTTGGCATAAGGAAGGGCTTCCGGCTTTAAAACTGGGCACAATCTCCATTAATCGCGACCCCAGGCAATCGGAAAAGAGATTACTATTACGAAGGTCGATCAAATATAAATGGGATTTTTGTTCCTGACCATCAACAGTTGGTAGGACTGGCCCCGCGCTTCTGCTATGCTTTGGTGAGACCGTTAGGAGTGGGGAGAGCGTGCTGTTAGATATTTCCCGCCGTATCGTCAGTAACGCTCACGATGTCGGAGCAACAGGTGCACCATTCCACTGCGCAACGCATAATTATGAAATCTCTTGCTCGTGAAGAAGTTACAGCGACGGAAATTTGCCAGAGATTGACTGCACAGGTCGGAGATCAAACATTGTCAAGGACGTGCGTGTTTGCCTGGCATAAAATGTTCAAAGAAGGACGAGAACGTGTGGAAAATGAACAACACGATCGCCGTCCTCGGACCAGCATTTCAGACGAAAACATTCGTGTGATTAAAGACATTATTGACGACGATCGACGGGCGAGAGTATCAGAAATTGCAGAACAAGTCGGAATCAGTTATGGGAGCTGTCAAGCCATCATCACAAACGACCTAACGTTCCGGAAAGTGTGTTCCATATTGTTCCCTCGCTTTTTGACCGAAAATCTGAAGTTGAGACGTTTGGAGGTCTGTCAGAGGCTTACAGCAAGGTTTGTGGAAGAAGGTCGGAGCCGGATCGTCACCTGCGACGAAACATGGGTCCACCACTACACTCCCGAATCCAAACAAGCCAGCAAGGAGTGGCGGAGGAAAGGGGAGGCAGCACCAGTGAAAGCCAAGACTCGACTGTCAGCTGGCAAGGTTCTTGCAACCATTTTTTTTCGATTGGCGAGGCATTTCGCTTATTGATATTTTGCGTGAGCGACGCACAATCAATACTGCTTATTACTGAGAGCTGTTGAACAAGGCGAGGGTTGCATATCGCCGCAAAAGATGAGACCAACCGACTCGACAGGTCATCATCCTCCACGACAATGCGCGGCCTCATACTGCACCTCTAACTGTCTGCAAGCTACAGGAAATGCATTGGGCTACACTTGGTCATCTTCCTTACAGCCAGGAGTTATCGCCCTGCGATTTCCATTTGTTCGGACTGCTTAAAGAATTTCTAGGAGGGCAACGATTTCAAGAAGACGAGAGTGTGACAGACTTTGTGCGCAACTGGCTGGTGACACGACCCTGTTCATTTTACGATGAAGGCATCAAAAAGCTACCCATACGCTGGGACAAATGCATTTCCAAAGCAGGAAACTATGTGGAAAATAAATTGTAATTGCCTTGTGTTTTTCAATAAATAAATTGAAATAAAAAATAAAATCCCGTGTACATTTGATCGCCCCTCGTATTCTTCTTATTATTATTTAAACTAGAAACCAATGGGCACTAAAAATAAATTTGTAGGTCACTATAATACTGGTACACAATACATTAATTTAATTTATAAATCACCAAAATACGAATTTTTGAACTTCAACTATCCTCTTCGGACGAAGGACGGACTGATGCTTTTTTGTTTTTTTGATTATAAGTTGATTTACGACGCACCCACACAGCTAGGTCTTATGGCGACGATGGGATAGGAAAGAGCTAGGAGTGAGAAGGAAGTGGCCGTGGCCTTAATTAAGGTACAGCCTCAGCATTTGCCTGGTGTGAAACAGGGGAAACTACGGAAAACCATCTGCAGGCTGCCGACAGTGGGGTTCGAAGCCACTATCTCCCGGATGCAAACTCACAGCTGTGCGACCCAAACCGCACGGCCAACTCGCCCGGTGGACTGTTGGTACACGATCTAGAGGCTTCTGCAGGCATTTCTATTCTGGAGCGGATTTTTGAATTCTTAAATACTATTCGTGTGGTATGGTGTGAAGAGTTTACTTCCATTCTCATTCCTGGAAAGCGATGGCCGACGTAAAGGCGATTGCATGAAAGATGTTTCCCAACCAACATTTCCTGTCTCCCTTTCCACCCTCTACGTTACTCTCCGGCCATCACCGAGCAAACATGCCGCAGCTGTGACCCCGGTCTGACCTTGTTCGTAAAGCAATAAGCTAGCTTTGTGGAGAATATAAATAGTTCCCCTTTGAGACATGAGTTTTGTAATGGTTTCCCTCAAGAAACAGAATGTCTAAGGGAAGTAAATAAGTCATTGTGCGGCATAAACAATATTCCGTGCAAGTGGTTCTCTGAACTATGAATCATGGAGTTAACCACCAAGAATAACACATGAACTAACGAGAAAGTTGGGCATGAGGTTAGGGTCACGCAGGTGTGAACTTACATTCGGGAGATAGTGGGTTTGAACCCAACTGTCGGCAGCCCCGAAGATGGTTTCCCGAGGTTTCCCATTTTCACACTCTGTACCTTAATTATGGCCACGGCCGCTTCCTTTCCATTCCTAGTTCTTTCCTGTGTCCGTGCGACGTTAAAGCTAATTGTAAAAATTGTGATACATGAACTGCAGTATAGGTCTCCGGAGTGTGGGTGACTTAGTGTAGATCGCTCAAAAATGTTCACTATCTTTGAAGGTCATAAATAAATGATGATTTGCTATTAGTTCTTCTTTTATGGTTTTAGAAGATGCCACGGTGCCGGCATTTTGACCCGCATGAATTCTTGTATGTCCTGTTAAATCTACACCGAGCGAGTCAGTTACGCTGTTCGAGAATGACTGACTTGTACGGTATGGGGGCCCTTTCTCCCTTTATCGTAAATTAACTAAGCTTTAAAACTTCCCTGTATTTCTTGTTAATGTCAAATCTTTGTTATTGAGGTTTCAAAAATATTATCCGATAAGGAAAGAAAGAAAGAAAGAAAGATTTTGTTATCGAAACTTAAACTTTGGTTCAAGCTTTGTCCAACCGTTTATCAACACGCTTCTTTTCCTCGCTACTACGTGGATATCTACGTAAAAATCTATATATTTAAAACACTAGGGAGATTTTTGTGATCGAGATTTTGAGAGAACGGCTGAACCCATTGACATCGTAAAGTAATCTGACGCAAGCTCTTTTGACCTGTAGACTTGCTGAGTGTCTTTAAGAGCATGAACATTTCTTGCCGTATATTTTTAAAAAATATTTTAATATTAATTTAATTAATATTTTAATTTAATATTTAAAAAATGCTTTAGAGAGGTTCAGCGGTGTTACTCCTGGCGTCATGGTGTGGGGAGCCGTCGGTTATGACTTCAGGTCACGGCTGATAGTGATTGAGGGAACTCTGACAGCACAACGGTACGTCACGGACATACTGCATCATCATGTGTTACCTCTCGTGCGGCAGTGTCATGATGCCATTTGGCAACAGGACAATGCTCGTCCACACACGGCACGTATCTCTGTGAACTTTCTGCGTGATACTGTGGTACTCCCTTGGCCATCAAGATCCCCAGATCTGTCCACGATAGAACATCTGTGGGATTAGCTCGGTCATGAACTCAGTCCAAATCAATCAATCAATCAATCAATCAATCAATCAATCAATCAATCAATCAATCAATCAATCAATCAATCAATCAATCAATCAATCAATCAATCAATCAATCAATCAATCAATCAATCAATCCTGATCTACATTTAGGGCAGTCGTCCAGGTGGCAGATTCCCTGTCTGTTGTTTTCCTAGCCTTCTCTTAAATGATTTCAATGACATTGGAAATTTATTGAACATCTCCCTCGGTAAGTTATTCCAATCCCTAACTCCCCTTCCTATAAAATAATATTTGCCCCAATTTGTCCTCTTGTATTTCAACTTCATATTGTGATCTTTCCTACTTTTAAAGACGCCACTCAAACTTATTCGTATACTAATGTCATTCCACGCCATTTCTCCGCTGACACCTCGGAACATACCACTTAGTCGAGCAGCTCGTCTCCTTTCTCCCAGTTATTCGCAGCCCAAATTTCGCAACATTTTTGTAACGCTACTCTTTTGTCGGAAATCGCCCAGAACAAATCGAGCTGCTTTTCTTTGGATTTTTTCCAGTTCTTGAATCAGGAAATCCTGGTGAGGGTCCTATACACTGGAACCATACTCTAGCTGGGGTCTTACCAGAGACTTATACTCCCCCTCCTTTACATCCTTACTACCACCCCTAAACACCTTCATAACCATGCGCAGAGATCTGCACCCTTTATTTACAATCCCATTTATGTGATTACCCCAATGAAGATCTTTCCTTATATTAACACCCAGATACCTACAATGATCCCCAAAAGGAACTTTTACCCCATCAACGCAGTAATTAAAACTCACAGGACTTATTTATTACTCTATAGTGAATAACATCATCCGCAAAAAGCCTTACCTCTGATTCCACTCCTTTACCCAAACCATTTATATATATATATAAAACATAAAGGTCCAATAATACTGCCTTGAGGAATTCCCCTCTTAATTATTACAGGGTCAGATAAAGCTTCACCTACTCTAATTCTCTGTGATCTATTTTCTAGAAATATAGCAACCCATTCAGTCACTCCTTTGTCTAGTCCAATTGCACTCATTTTTGCCAGTAGTCTCCCATGATCCACCCTATCAAATGCTTTAGACAGGTCAATTGCGATACAGTCCATTTGACCTCCAGAATCCAAAATATCTGCTATACCTTGCTGGAATCCTACTAGTTGAGCTTCAGTGGAATAACCTTTCCTAAAACCGAATTGCCTTCTATCGAACCAGTTATTAATTTCACAAACATGTCTAATATAATCAGAAAGAATGCCTTCCCAAAGCTTACATACAATGCATGTCAAACTTACTGGCCTGTAAGTTTCAGCTTTATGTCTATCACCCTTTCCTTTATACACAGGGGCTACTATAGCAACTCTCCATTCATCTGGTATAGCTCCTTCGACCAAACAATAATCAAATAAGTACTTCAGATATGGTACTACATTCCAACCCATTGTCTTTAGTATATCCCCATAAATCTTATCAATTCCAGCCGCTTTTCTAGTTTTCAACTTTTGTATCTTACTGTAAATATCATTGTTATCATATGTAAATTTTAATACTTCTTTAGCATTAGTCACCTCCTCTATCTGGAAATTTTCCTTGTAACCGACAATCTTTACATACTGTTGACTGAATACTTCTGCCTTTTGAAGATCCTCACATACACACTCTCCTTGTTCATTAATTATTCCTGGAGTGTCCTTCTTGGAACCTGTTTCTGCCTTAAAATACCTATACATTCCCTTCCATTTTTCACTAAAATTTGTATGACTGCCAATTATGCTTGCCATTATGTTATCCTTAGATGCCTTCTTTGCTAGATTCTATTTCCTAGTAAGTTCCTTCAATTTCTCCTTACTTCCTCAGCTATTTCTAACTCTTTCTTTCCAATCTGCACCTCCTTCTTAGTCTCTTTATTTCTCTATTTAATAAGGTGGGTCTTTACCATTCCTTACCACCTTTAAAATTACAAACCTGTTTTCACATTCCTCAACAATTGCTTTAAACCCATCCCAGAGTCTGTCTACATTTTTATTTACCGTTTTACACCGATCATAGTTACATTTTTAAAGTGCCTCATGCCTGCTTTATCAGCCATATGGTAATGCCAATAGTCCTACTTTTAAAACCTTCCTTTCTATCACATTTATTTTTAACTACGACAAAAACACGTTCCTGATCACTAATACCATATATTACTTCGGTTTCTCTATAGAGCTCATCTGGTTTTATCAGCACCACGTCCGGGATATTTTTCCCTCTAGTTGGTAACATCACTTTCTGAATCAGCTGTCCTTCCCATATTAGCTTATTTGCCATATGTTGGTCATGCTTCCTGTCGTTCGCATTTCCTTCCCAATTAACATTTGGTAAATTAAGATCTCCCGCTACAATCACATTCCTTTCTATGTCCTTTCCCACATAGCTGACTATCTTATCAAATAATTCTGAATCCGTGTCAGGACTACCCTTTTCCGGTCTGTACACTTCAAAGACATCAAGTTGCCTATTATCTTTAGAAATGAGCCTTACACCTAGAATTTCATGTTTCTCATCTTTATCTTTTTCGTAGCTTACAAATTCTTCTTTCGCCAGAATGAACACTCCCCCTCCCACCATTCCTATCCTATCTCCACGATTCACACTCCAGTTCCGTGAGAAAATTTCTGCATCCATCATATCATTTCTCAGCCATGATTCTACTCCTATTACAATATCTGGTAAATATATATCTATTAAGTTACTTAATTCTATTCCTTTCTTTACAATACTTCTACAGTTCACCACTAACATTTTTATGTCATTCCTACTTGACTTCCAGATCTCTTTACCCTCATTACCGCTCCCTAGACAACACCGTTTCCTTGAATGTACCTCCCTATTACCCTTCTAAACAAATTTCCTAACTTATACGTACCACTGCGATTTAAGTGAAGACCATCTGAGCGCAGATCCCTATCTCCTACCCACCCACTAGGATATAGAAATTTCACTCCCAGTTTCCCACATACCCACTCCATAGTCTCATTTAAATCCCCATTCACCGTCCAGTCAGTATCCCTCCTACACAGTATTCCACTGATAACAATCTCCGCTTTCTTAAACTTCACCCTGCTGGATTTACCAGATCCTACACATCCCCAACTATGTTGGTACTTATATTGGATTGCCTTACGTTGTTGGTACCAACGTGAAAAACTACCACCTTCTCCTTCTCCTCCTCCTTCTCTTCTACTTTTCTCCGCATCTGCCTCAACCTAATTCCTGGATAACACTCTACCCTGGTTCCCTTTCCTCCGCACACTTTCCCCACGTGTCTAACTATGGAATCCCCCATGACCAGAGCGTCAATCCTACCCACATCCTTTGATCCCCTCCTCTCCTGGTCAGCCCTATCTTTCCTGATAGCTGCAGAAGGTACTTCCTCCTTCCTTATCTCCCTCCCATGACCCTGTTCCACCTGTCTTTTCCTATCCTCTACTCTACATTTTCCTTTCCTAGCTTTTCCCTTCCCCTTACTTCCACACATCTCAGCAACAGTTCCCTGTTCCTCATATTCCCTCTGTTGCTCTACCTGGAGTGGCTCGTATCGATTTGTCACAGACACCTGTCCTGAGTTCTGATCCTGAATAGAGACCTTAGCCTGCAATCTCTTTCCGCTTAGAACATTAGACCACCTGTCTTTTACAGTTCCCCCCTTTCCTTCCCCTCCCTCTTGTACACCTACTGTAACCTGTATATTGTTTGAGGGAGTCCTATCTTCCTTCCTGTCTTCTGTGAGAATAATAATTATCTCCCTCAAACTCTCCAACTCCTCCCTCATACTCCTCAATGCCTCGCCACACCCACAGTTCCTACACTGGCACTCTTTAGCCATTCTTTACGGAAAAATGAAAAGAAAAGGAAAAATGAAATAACTTGTTTTGTGCAAAAAAATGAACGAAAAGAAATGTTGTCTAAGTTAGTACTCAAAGATCACACGACAATTAGGTAATTAATATTCTTCTACACTATAATACTACTTAGTCGTATTTTATCTTTATCCTACAGCACCCTAACAGATAAAAACTACTGTTAATTACTAAATACCGAAAGGAATACACAAAAATTACACAATTCTATACGGCAGTTCAGCCTTGCTTAATTACAACAGCAGAATTTTATTAAGAGAGTTTCTACAGATACCTCTACTATACTACACAAAAATTTTACAATAATAAACTAAGCACGCCTATTTCTAATAAGTTATTACTCGTATCCTACTGTACAGTACACTACAATAATTTTAAACTACGTTCAGACGTATCCTAATTACAATACCGGTATCGTATGTCACTACTAAGCACAAACAGAAATTGAAATAGCAAGTTTGAAATTTGCACGAACTACTGTACTCAAAGATTACCAACAAGGCTAAATGCTAGGGCAGATAATTCGAGGAGAGAACCGAAATTTCATCAAGCAGAAATATTGGAGGTTGCTCTAATATGCTCTAATAGATACACACACAAAGATACACACGAATATAGCAGGTAATATGCTGTACTATCTAAATATACCGTATCTGCACTACAATTCTAAACTGAAGTGTGGTTATATGAATATTACTGCGGGACGGAGAATATAAGTGTCCTTAAATGCCGAAAAATAAGAGGTTGTCTACAATAATTTCTGTCAAGACTACGCCGGGACTTCAAATGCAATATTATTACGAAATGCCCTGTAGGAATTTAATTATTAACTTTTAATCGATGTATAAACGAAGGTGCAAAGTACAGTATAAAGTATGCCGGGACCTTAGGCTACAAATTATCGGAATACAGTAATAGGCTGATTTTGTATTTGTTTACACAACTACCATGTGCCTGTAGCCCGTTCTCTTTGATCTCGTCGGAGTATATGGTATCAACAATCGTCAACAATCCAAAAACTGTTAAGTACCGTAATTATCCAGTGAAATTACCGTGTAATCTCTTTAACTTCTTTTTAAATCGAAGTTTACAGGCGTATCGTGCTTTTTAATTTAGTAAATTATTACCTTCGCGATAGTTTGAACGGATAACTATACGAAATGCCGGAATTGTTGCGGCGGAAGTTACTGTACTATTCCTGATGATAATTTGCCTTTTTAAGTATTATACCAACGAATCTACAGATATTTACAAATATTTTTAAAAATTAAAATTATTACCAAAAGTATTTCCTAAACCTAAATTCGAAACAAGGTACACCTAGCTAGCCGACTTAACCTAGAAAACGTAATTTACTGAAGACCAACTGAATTACTTGTTATAAAATTTAAATAAATATCACTACTCCCAATTTCTACCAACAAGCACTAAACACCACTATATAAATAGCACTGAATGAATCACAAACACACAAAATTAAGCAATTTCAATAGGTTTTAACTACTTTATCACTACAATAATGCAAGAGCTCTCTCAACAGCTAACCGTTCCCAGTTCCAGAATCCAGGATATCAAGGACCAGTCACCACAGTTGTCGACCAGCTTGCCTCTGGAGAGGATACAACAGCTTTATGACACCCTTCCCAACCAAATCAGAGCGGGCGCAACGTCAGCACCATATTGATAAGTGGGCTCGTACAACCAAGTTCCTTGTAAATTTGACTCCATTTTGTAATCACTGAAATAACATCACATACCCTCTCAACACGTGAAGTTTCATTTCGTTTCCTCCTCCCCTTTTAGGTGCTTAAATTTTTTTGCTATTGGCTTTACGTCGCACCGAGACAGATAGGTCTTATGGCGACGATATGATAGGAAAGGGACAGGAGTTGGAAGGAAGTGGCCGTGGCCTTAATTAGGGTACAGCCCCAGCATTTGTCTGGTGTGAAAATAGGAAACCACGGAAAACCATCTTCAGGGCTGCCGACAGTGGGATTCGAACCTACTATCTCCCGGATGCAAGCTCACAGCTGCGCACCCCTAACAGCACGGCCAACTCGCCCGGTCTTCAATTTTTTGGCAGGCAGTGTATGTATTAAGTAAGTAGAAGAAACTGAAATCTTAATTGTTAAAATAAAAATTACCTTAAATAAATTAATAAAAATAATTAATCGAAACGTCCGTAGTATGAGCGCCAGAGTTCACCAGAAAGGATCCCTCAAATTTTGATAAAGCATGATAATTCTCTCTCCCAGGACGTGTACATAAAGCTGCGTACTGGTACATCTGCTTCAAGCCTTACCTAACCTTCTGAAAACGACTAAATAGGTAGGAACTGCATCTAGGTTCATCAATAACTTCACTGATTCTAAAATAACTAACTATGTTCTGAATAACATCCGTGCGTGAGCACCGCATCAACACACCAAAATATACATAAAATACACTCACAAAATACTGCTGCAAGACTCCATATTTACAACAACAATAACAATAAGAACAGTGGGAAACCAAAAGCGAGGACCAAGCTACCATTTGCAGTCAGCCCGATGAAAATTCATTGCAAAGCATATATATGTGGATTAATACCCTTCACTGTCTCTGTGTATCCATACAACTTGCATATTCTCATTATTGGCACGTGTTTTATCACACGGATACTGTACCTTTATGGTACTGTGTTCACCGATTCTGACACTTGGTTTAAAGGTACATTCACTTGAGCAACACACGCTTGTCGTTCCAAAACATAAATTTTGGAAAGTCTGAGATACAGTTCCCCCATAGCTTTCACCAATATATAATACCAAGCCGCCACAAGTGATACAATACCAAGTGCCTAAGCACTCCATAGTTCAAGGTTAGCACCACACTTCACATTCCATAAACATTATAGGACCACGTTCCACCAAAGTTGCATCACCTTTTCCTACCTAAATTTTAAATCAAGTCTCTTCCACCAAAGTTTGAAGTCAAGTCACACGCTCTTTTAACACATGCGTATATAAACCTCAGATTCCCTCTACTCTTTCATGATACGTCTAGATTGATGTTGGCCATCCAATCACAAGTGGAAGAACCACTTCCGGATCCCAAGACAATAACAACATCCACGGACTCTGGGCTGTTCCACATGACTCATACAAAGTTTCCAAGTTGTAAATAGCACTGTTCTCCCATCTGTTTGTAAAAAAAGTACTCATATCACATATGAATTCTTTCCAGCTTAGAATTTTAAGAATAAGTACACAGATGATATAATAACTATAATAATAATGTTAATAATAACACGAATAATAACAATAATAACCCTTACTTCTGGATACAATGCGAGGGTGTGATATATGTACTATTACAAAGTGGACTGATAGTTCTGCATTGTGCACTAACATTGCTAGGCCTACAGGAACACATGTAGTACGTGCAGAAGTTAAATGAGGAATTCACACGTGTAGAAAACGGTACCTCTACCTGTCAATGTTATACCGTATCTTTAAGTTCATTCTGCCAGAATTTTTGGAGTTTGTTTCTTGGTCCAGGTTAATAAATGTCATGCTATTTTGCTAATTATGACTGCAATTGTTGTTGCCTTCTGAGAGAAGCTGTGCAACAAATAAAACATACCCCGTTTGTTGGGGCGTAGAGTAGATCTGCGGTATCCCTTGCCTGTCCTAAGAGGCAACTAAAACGGGTCACTCCCCAAGGGCTCACAGCTTTTCAGAGGGGATTCGTTATCACTAGGGCCCGGACTTTTAGGTAATATCACAGTACAAAATATTTACATACAAATGTAGTAAAAATCAGTGAAATATGTAATATTCATATAATATGTAATAGTATTAATGCACTAAATTTACAAAAAAGTTCGTATATTCCTTTTATTATGAGTTATGGTAATGATATGAGACAATAACATTGTTTTAAATACATCCATATTTTGTGACAAAGTGATTTGTTGCTTTAGATAATTGATTTAGTTTACTGCTTTCTAATTCTAATAATTATAATAACTTTCTTGTTGCGCAGTGTCACCAAGTAGTTCTCCTTGTTTTCCTTTGTGATGTTTTGGCACTGATCCGAAAAAAAGTTCACTTGTAGGCTGAACATCGCAGGAAGTCACCCGTGCATATGTTAAGAGATAACACTAGTTTGGTGAAATGTATTCCACGGGCTTTTCTTGTTCCCCACTAATGATCTTGCAAACATACAGAACTTGAATAACGTAGATTTCGTTTCATGACTGCACGGAGTATGACAGAAACTCTGACCAATGAAAGGCATCTGGCCATCCCATATTCTGAGAAAGGATTAGTGCTGTTGTATGCAGTTGACATCCTCGGACCTTCTGCATTTGACAGAAAAAAAGGGTTAGAAATCCTCATTTTAAAGATATTTTAAATCCAACTTTAGCAGTTGAAATATATTCTATATGAGATGAAATTCTCCAATTGTTTTACTATAGTCTGAAAATAAACGAGCCGTCACAATTTTTAACTTTTTTGAATAATTACCCGGATATTTACAAAAATGTTACATCCTTCACAAAATATGTAAACATATGTTATATTACTACGAATATGTAAAAATAAGTCAAATGAAACACAGGTATAACAATATCACAATCACAATTCGCCGACATTTTCGATTTTCAGTTGACTACAAGAAAAGGAACGAAATATGAAATTGGATAAGAATCCGGGCCCTAGTGTTCAGAGCCCCTAGCTGTCTGTGAGCTTCCTCGCTCCCGAACTCCCTGGGTCAACTTTTGCTCTCTTTCGATCCGGACGTTATTAGATTTGTGACGCAAGTGGAGTGGACTTGAAACCTACATCTTGCGATATTCATGTCGTGATGATTCTCTTCTAACTAATTAGCTCATACCCCGTTGCACGTCCAGTCTGATGCATCCCGAATCACCTGATTTCATTCTACTGAATTCCCTTATATTACTTTTAGATTTATTTTTAAGTAATTAATTACTGTATTCTATTTATTTATATATTTACTTTTTATTTATTTATTTATTTATTTATTTATTTATTTATTTATTTATTTATTTATTTATTTATTTATTTATTTATTTATTTATTTATTTATGGGATGCTCTTCCTGACGCTAAGCCTACATGGAGGAATATTTTGAATATGGTAATTGCGTCTTTTTGTAGTAGTTGAAATAATAATATTATTTGCTTTACGTCCCACTAACTACTTTTATGGTTTTCGGAGACGCCGAGGTGCCGGAATTTAGTCCTGCAGGAGTTCTTTTAAGTGCCAGTAAACCTTGTGGTAGTTGACAGTGTGGTGTGTTGTGTGTATAATTTCTGGTCCATCTGAGAATCGAAACGGGTTCCCGTGAACTAGATTATGATTATGATTATGATGATGTTAATAATAACAACAATGCTAGTTTTACGTCGTATTTACAACATTTATGATTTTCGGAGACGCCGAGGTGCCAGAATTTTGTTCCGCAAGGCTTTTTTTACATGCTGTCAAGTCTATCAACTTGATGATGGCGTATTTCAGCATCTTCAAATACCACTGTCAATCATTACTGATCTGCATTTGCGGCAGTCGCCTAGGTGGCAAATTACCTATCTGTTGTTCTTCTAGCTTTTCTTAAACGATTGCAAAAAAAATTGGAAATTTATTGAACACGTCCCGTGGTAAGTTATTCCAATCCCTAACTACCCTTCCTACAAATTAATATTTAACGGAATTTCTCCTCTTGAATTCCAACTTTATCTTCATATTGTGATCTTTCCTACTTTTAAAGACATCACCCAAAAGTATTCGTTTAGTAATGTAATTCCACGCCATCTCTCCACCGACATCTTGGAACATACCACTTAGTCGAGCAGCTCGTCTCCTTTCTCCCAAGTCTTCCCAGCCCCAATTTTACAACCAATTTTTCACCCAAAACAAATCGAGCTGCTCTTCTTTGGATTTTTTCCAGTTCTTCAATAAAGTAATCCTGGTGAGCGTACCGTACACTGGAACCATACTCTAGTTGTGGTTTACCAGAGACTTATATGCCCTCTGCTTTACATCCTTACTAAAACTCATGAACACCCTCATAATCATGTGCACAGATGAGAAATGAAAATCTACAACCTGTTTTCCAGTCAGTGACCGGGTCATGTATAGAATAAATGAAGCCCCCATCTTGCGGCTGCCGAGGACTGTCGCACTTCTCTGGGGCAATGATTAATGACTGACAGATGAAATGATAGTGGAGAATGTTGCTGGAATGAAAGATGACAGAGAAACCGGAGTACCCGGAGAGAAACCTGTCCCGCTTCCGCTTTGTCCAGCACAAATCTCATATGGAGTGACCGGGATTTGAACCACGGATCCCAGTCCCAGCATTTGCCTGGTGTGAAAATGGGAAACCACGGAAAACCATTTTCAGGGCTGCCGACAGTGGGGTTCGAACCTACTATCTCCCGAATACTGGATACTGGCCGCACTTAAGCGACTGCAGCTATCGAGCTCGGTAAGACCTAAGTACTTACAATGATGCCCAAAAGGAACTTTCACCCCGTCAACGCAGTAATTAAAACTGAGAGGACTTTTCCTATTTTTGAAACTCACAACTTGACTTTTAACCCCGTTTATCATCATACCATTGCCTACTGTCCATCTCACAACGTTATCGAGGTCATTTTGCAGTTGCTCACAATCTTGTAACTTATTTATTACTCTATACAGAATAACATAATCTGCAAAAAGCCTTATATCTGATTCCACTTCTTTACTCATATCATTTATATATATATAAGAAAGCCTTTGTTTCAGAGTGGTCCGGGTGCTATTCCTGGCCGGGCCGAGGATTTTAACTGCTATGATTAATTCGCCTGGCTTGAGAACTGGGTGTTTGTGTTCGTCTTCATACACTTGCCTTCACCTACATAGAACACATCCCACTAGCAGTCACTAGAGTAACACGCAATAATGAACACGTCCCTTCACGTCTGGTTGGCGACTGTAAGAGCAGCGGTAAAATCGGTCCAAATCTACAGCAAGTGGCGACCCCAATAAACTGCTGAAAAGGTCAGGAAGAAGGATGTTAGGAAGTCAAATTGCTGGAGTTATTGATGATGAAAAGGCTGAAGGCGAGTCGGTGAATCTATAGAGTCTGCATAACAAGTCTGTAAGGCAAAATTGATAATCTGCTCCGAATTTGGTGGAACTGTCATTTAGTGATACCAAGTACCAAGCACATTGCTACAGAGTCTCCAGTGCTCAGGACATTGTGTGCTTATAGGCTCCTTAGAATGTCTGTTACTTTTTCTTAATGGATTTAGTATTTTTGTTTCTGTCTCTTGCCACAAGCTAGAACAAAATGTAGCTTCCACTGAAGTCTCAGTCTAATGACTTTGGGAGTTTCGAGATTGCTTAAACGTGGGTGGTTTGAATAATGACATTAAGAGTACGATTTGTGTATCTGGATACTACAGAAGGTGAGTAGCAGTGTAAAAATGACTTCCTAGTTCAGTGAGGAAAAAATGACAAATTGCCGCACCGTTCATTTTGCCCATTATCCCTTCTTATAGTGTCGAAATTGGTTTCTACAGTTTCCCTGTAACTGCATAATCCTCCGCGGTTCTATTTAAGATACAACCCCACATTTTTCTTAAATATTCTGGAAGGGTTTAAACATGTCCATTACCGAGCTCGATAGCTGCAGTCGCTTAATTGCGGCCAGTATCCAGTATTCGGGAGATAGTAGGTTCGAACCCCACTGTCGGCAGCCCTGAAAATGGTTTTCCGTGGTTTCCCATTTTCATACTAGGCAAATGCTGGGGCTGTACCTTAATTAAGGCCACGGCCGCTTCCTTCCCACTCCTAGCCCTTTCCTGTCCCATCGTCGCCGTAAGACCTATCTGTGTCGGTGCGACGTAAAACAACTAGCAAAAAAAAAAAAAAAAAAGCATGTCCATTTCTGTGGTGTTGATAGTCGGAATAAATTCCATTCATTCACAAAGTTACTTGTATTAATACAGTGTGTCAGTGATATTGGAACATCGCAAATGACACCAGGGCTACCCAAGATAGCAGAAGCATGTTATCATCCTGAGCCTGATCATCATCATCATCATCATCATCAATATCATCATCATACGCCACGACAAAACTAGAGAACTGGAAGTCCAGGCTAATGCATGAACTTAAGTCGCAGTACATTGCTACAGAACTGTTCATACATACTTAGGTGTAGATGGAAACAATTATAAAATATTTAAGATAGAGTTAACTTTTCATTTCATACATGAGTAATACAATGATGTACTGAGCGCACAAAAACCAGATTACTTATCTCCCTAACACAAACATCCCCAGGAGCACAGAACGGGCTTTGTCTGTACTAATTACCCTGTGATTGACGTTTGGTAGGAAGAGGGAACTCCATTGTATGCATCACCTCAATACTGGAGATAAAGACCATCGTTCATCAGCCTCCTGTTCCACGTGTGGCTAGGCTGAGCGTTCCTCCATTCCTCTTCGTGTGTTGAGAGAAGTAATGACGTTTCGCTCCACAAGCCTACTAACAGTTCAGTCCTGTTGTTTCCCGTATAAACATCTTAACGAAGCTGATATTCGTTGTACCGTGAACTACATTCTCCAGCCAAATGTATCCAAAACACAAATAATATACATTGGCTATAGCGCATTTCTGAAGTTAGCGCAACCTGAGAAATTCACGTTTGAGCTATTTCTTACAAATATTTGAGAAACCTAGGATCATTTTTTATAGAATTTGTCCTTGAATAGAGCGCGACACAGTAATTATGAAAAGTTTTATATCATGGTCGCAATTTTTGAAGAAGAATATCTCTCAAATCAATTTCAAAATATTAAAACTCTAGATGTGGGTCCCTTAAAACAACAATAATCATCAGAATCATCATCATCATCATTTTTCAATTTTAATCATCAATGATCTGCATTTAGGGCTGTCGCCCAGGTGGTAGATTCCTTATCAAATGTTTACCTAGTTATTTCTTAAATGTTAATCATTATCACAATATAGCGATGCGAGGTCGATACTTTGAAACAATGAGCCGGCTACCGGGTGCTGAGTGCACTCGTGAGTGTGCAGGGTATACTAAGAATGGTTCCGAATAATCACAGAAGACATTTCGGGTTTCGGAAAAGTTATTCCATTGATGCTAAACTTGTGGGATTCCAGCAAGATATTTTAGAAGGAGGAGGTCAAATGGACTGTATCGCTATTGATTCATCCAAGGTTGTTTCATAGCGTGGATCATGGGAGATTACTGACAAAAATGACTGCTTTTGGACCAGAAAAAGGAGTAGTTAAATGGGTGGCCAAATTTCTATAAAATAGAACAAAGTAGGTGAAGTGTTATCTGATCCTGTAATGATTAAGAGGGTTGTCTACAGGGCAGTATTATTGGATATTTATGTTTTCTTACATATATAAATAATATGGATAAAGAACTGGAATCACAGAGAAGTCTTTTTTCAGATGGTGTTATATACTATATAGAGTAGTAAATAAGTCACAGGATTGTGAACGACTACAGAAGGACATCGACAATCCTATGAGATGGACAGCAGTCAATGGTATAATGGTAAATGTAATGAAAAGTCAGGTCATAAATCCTCTCAGTTTCAATTACAGTATTGATGGGGTAAATGTGCCTCACGGGGTAACTACTTAGAGGTTAATGTAAGGAAAGATCTTCATTGGGGAAATCACATAAACGAGGAGAGGTTAATGTAAGGAAAGATCTTCATTGGGGAAATCACATAAACGAAGTTGTAAATAATGGTTACAGATCTCTTTTTTCAATTGGCTTTACGTCTCACTGATACAGATAGCTTTTACGGCGACGATGGGATAAGAAAGCTAGGAGTTGGAAGGAAGTGGCCATGACCTTAATTAAGGTACATCTCCAGCATTTGCCTGATGTGAAACTGGGAAACCACGGAAAACCATCTTCAGGGCTGCGACAGTGGGGTTCGAAGCCACTATTTCCCGGATGCAAGCTCACAGCTGTGCGCCGCTAACTGCACGGCCAACCCGCTCGGTACTGATCTCTTAATAGTGTTATGAGAGTATTCAGCGGTTGTAGTAAGGATGCAAAAGGAGAGGGGGTATACGTGTCTGGTATGACCCCAATTAGAGTATCCACACCAGGATTACTTGATAGAACTGGAAAGGATCCAAAGGAAATCAGCACGGTTTGTTCATGGTTATCTCCGAGAAAAGCGTAGTGTTACGAAGATATTGGAAACTTTGGGCTGGGAAGACCTTGGAAAAAAGGAGACGAGCTGCTCGACTAAGCGTGATGTTTCGAGCTATTAGTGTAGAGTTGGCGTGAAATGATATAAGTAGACGAATTAAGTTGGAGTGGAAAATGTAAAAGTAGGAAGGATCGTAATATGAAGATAAAGATGGAATTCAAAAGACCAAATTGGGGCAAATATTCATTTACAAGAAGGAAAATTAGAGATTTGAATGATTTACCAACGGAAATGTTCTATAAATTTCGAAATTATTTGAAATCATTTATGAAAGAATTAGGTAAAAAAAATTGATAGGGAATCTGCCACGTGGGTGCCAGTCCTAAGTGCTCATCAGTGATGATTGATGATTGACTATATCGTGATAAATGGGACCACGATAACTAAAATGAGGCTGGGAACCAACCCTCTGACTCGTGATTTTTACCCACAATCATCTTGGGGAAAGAAACGAAATGTGCAATAGTTTTACACCCATAATTTGACGTGTGGGATTTTCCACGATCCATTTTGTACTCTTGAACGATGATAGGAGTGAAACAAGTATTGCATTCCTGCAAAAATTCGACATCCAGTTTTTGACGGCTCTTACGTTTCAGGATCACTAAACTCCGAAAAAGTGGTTTCACTGCACAACTGTCGCGTGGGCTCGTTTCGAGGTAGTTTTACCGAGACATCGTCTTAAACGGCATTATGTTACTTGCCTCATTTTCATTCTCCTTCTTCTTCTTTTTCTACCGCTTTTCCCACACCTGTGGGGTCGCGGTTGCGAACTGCGTCGCACATGTTGATTTGGCTCTGTTTTATGACCGGATGCCCTTCCTGAAGCCAACTCTATGTGGAGGGATATAGTCCCTATTGAGCATTTCTGTGGTGCTTGGTAGTGTAGTGTGTTGTCTCAATATGAAGAGGAAAGTGCTGGGACAAACAGAAACACCCAGTCTCTGGGCCAGAAGAATTAATCAGAGGCGATTAAAAAACCCTACCCGGCCGAGAATCGAACCCGGGACCCTCTGAACCGAAGGCCTCCACGCTGGCCATTCTGCCATTGAGTCGGATACTTGCCCCATTTGCATCTGGATGAACATTTCGAGTTAGAGGATTGGTTCCTGTCCTCATCTTAATTATCCTACCAAGGCGACAACAGTTAGAATCCAGTCAATGCATGCGGAATTTTTGAAATGAATAGTCACGTTCCTGTGGTTGAGATTCCACGTAATACCGTAGGTCCTGTGGCTATGATCACGGTACAGATATTCAAGTAAAATTACAAACCTGTTCGATTTCTAACCGTCCAAACCCCCTTTACCCTACATCTTGTATACGGTACTGAATCTCGGTTGGTGATATTTTCTCAATCACCGGTTCCATTACATTTTCCAAATTATTTCCCTAGAATACATTCATTCAAACCGTGAGTGAGGTCATTGATTCATGGATCAAAAGTTGTATTCATTGTTACTTCCTTTCGATTTGACATCAGTCGTAAACAATGGCTAATCAGAAATACTAAATAGACATGATGCATTACGTAGGCATAATTACTCCGAAATAAAATGAAATGGCGTATGGCTTTTAGTGCCGAGAGTGTCCGAGGACGTTTTCGGCTCGCCAGGTGCAGGTCTTTTGATTTGACTCCTGTAGGCGACCTGCGCGTCATGATGAGGATGAAATGATGATGAAGACAGCGAAATTAATCAATGATGGTTAAAATTCCCTACACTGCAGGGAATTGAACCCGGGACCCGTATGACCGAAGACCAGTACGCTAACCATTTAGCCATGGAGACTCCGAAATGAACGCACGCATCTCGTTGCAGTTTGTGTTAGCTGGTATGTATTCCCATTTCAGGTTAATGGACGAACACTCCGCGGTTTGTCATTCACAATCATTCAACCATGTGTCCGGCTCCATGGCTGAATGATTAACGGGCTGGTCCTTGGTCCAAAGGACCCGGGTTCGATTGTCGATCGGGTCGGGGATTTAACTTTAATTGGTCAATGCCGATGGCTCGGGATCAGCCTTAGAACTCATCACAGGTAGGGCCCCACCTTCACTGATGCGCAGCTCGCCAATGAGGCGTCAACTCGAGAGACCTGTAGCAGGCTTCTCCGCAGGCCACACACCATTGTTATTCAACCACATGCCTGTTTCGTGTCATCATTTCCACACTGGTCATGTTGAGTCGTATTCTCAGCCAATGGTGGCTTTTAAGAGTTGATCCTTTGCTGGGACAATGTGAACCTAAAGTCAGCAGTCCGCTTCATATTCTCTGAATGTTTCCAGACTAATGGGAGTGAAAGAGTTCCACTTTCATTTGGCAGCCCAGGGATTTGTTGGAAACTCCCTCAGTCACTTGAGTTTAGATGGGACGGCGCGTATATCAAAAGGCTTGTACGTAGTACAGTCATTAAGTTCTGAGACTGATGGCGCTGTGGTGCACTATAGTGCATAGGTGGCGCCGTGGTATGATACCATGTCAGTTAGACTCTCGTTCATGCAAGAGACAGTTGAGTGCATGCATTGGAAGCAGACGTACGGTCGTTGTTGTGACGGTGATTTGAATGCGCCTGTCGGACCTTGACATGTCACAGTTTGAGCAACGGGCAAACATCAAGTTCTGCCAGAAATGAGGCAAAACCGCTGCCGAAGCGTTTGAAATGATGCAGCAGGTTTACGGTGAGGACGCATTGAGTTGCAGTGTTGTGTTTAGGTGGCACCGACGTTTTGTGCAAAGACGGGACAGTTTGGAAGATGATGTGCATACTGGTCGGACACAAACTGTTCGAACGGAATGCAAGATCCATGAAATTGCAACGTTGGTGCGCGCTAACAGCTCCCAATCGGTAGACGATATCGCAGCAGCAATAGGGGTCAGCCATACACTTGCCACAAAATTCTGACGGATGACCTCAACATGTCTCGTGTTACGCAGCACAGTGTGCTGGGAATCCTGTCGCAAGACCAACGTGATGATCGCATGACGACTTGTGGTGACTTCATCAGTAGTGCTGACGATTATCCGACGTTTCTCAACCGTATAATAACTGGAGACGAAACATGGTTTTTCCTTTATCATCAGCAACTGAAACGACAATACGCCACCTGGAAAACGCCATCATTACCATGACAGAAAAAAAACCCACGACAAGACTGATTAAAAGGCAAGGTGATGCTGGAACTGCTTTTTGATTCAAATGGAATCGTTCACATGGAAATCCTCCCAGACGGTGCAACGGTAAACAAAACCCGCTACAAGGAGATCCTTGGCCGTTTACGCGATTCAGTTCGCCGTAAGCGACCTGGGCTTTGGCGTACAAAGACTTGGCTGTTGCTACACGAAAACACCCCTGCACATCGCTCTGTCCTTGTCCAACAGGAACTTGCAAGGCAACAGGTAACAGTTTTGCCACACCCTTCTTACTCACCTCATCACGCACCATGCGATTTTTTTTCTTTCCTCGTCTGAAAGCACTCCTACGTGGGAGCAGATTTCAGTCGTCCGAAGAGGTCACGACGGCCACAAGAGAAGCCATACGGGACCTTCCTGCCAACTGCTTTCAGCGGTATTCCCAGCAGCTATGCCAACGTTGGCAAACGTGCATAACGGCCAACGGTGACTATTTTGAGGGTAGATGTGGTCCTGTTTGAGTGGTTAACGGCCAACGGCGACTGTTTTGAGGGTGGATGTGGTTCTGTGAAGGTGTACGCCGTGTAATGCGGCATCGTGCGCAACACACAGAGTCGCGTGCGTGCCTATCCTCCAGGTGTCAAGTCTCAGAACTTAATGACTGTACTACGTATAAGAAAGTAGAATTGACTGGGTCAGCAACAAGGAAGGGGGCAGAATACGAAATAGAATTATTCACTGAGAAATTAATTTACGTGTCTAACTGAAACTACATTGTGTGGAATGTTTTTCTTCTGTTTCAGGTATTTTTATGCTTTCATTTACAGTGAAATGAAATGTCGTATGGCTTTTAGTGCCGGGATATCCCAGGACGGGTTCGGATCGCCAGGTGCAGGTCTTTCTATTTGACACCCGTAGGTGACCTGCGCGTTGTGATGAGGATGAAATGATGATGAAGACAACACATACACCCAGCCCCCGTGCCATTGGAATTAACCAATTAAGGTTAAAACCCCCGACTCGGCCGGGAATCGAACCCGGGACCCTCTGAACCGAAGGCCAGTACGCTGACCGTTCAGCCAACGAGTCGGACTTCATTTACAGTAATTTCATTGCTATGTTATTCTAAGCAGCCATCACCACAGGGATATCTCAAAATTGCGAATATATTTGTTGATAATACTAGTAATAATCGCATCTCCTCACGATATTTGCTGTTTGGGTTGGGAGCATGTCTGGAGGCTACCCATAACGTGAACGTACCACTGCAGTATATATTTTTAATTTCCACACTATAGAGGAAGTGCGGGAGAGTATTGCAGCAGAAGCTAGGAACATTACCGAATAAGAACTCATGAGTGTGAATGATAATTTCATCAAGAGATGTCACGAATGTGTAATTACGGATGTAGATCACTTTCAGCATCACCTATAGCAAGGTCAGTAAACAGGAAATGAACGCTCTGCATGCTGCCAACAGCTCGAGTGGAGGATGATTTTTTATTTTTTTTTGGATTGGCCCACTGTAAAACTCCCATGCATATGTTCCTTTACAATGTGGTATTTCTTACAAGGGAACATATTGATCGCACTCGCTCAGATTGCAATAAAACAGAGATTAATACATAGAATGTATCAAACAGTCTCACGAGACGACACGATAACCAAGAAAAGAACTGTGTCGGCACACAGAATATTATACACTGACTGACAGAGCAAATGCAACACCAAGAAGGAGTGGTCAGAACTTTATGCCAATTGCAGGGTAGACTGACGTCACTGAGGTATGCTCATGATGTGAAATGCGCCGCTGTGCTGCGCACGTAGCGAACGATAAATGGGACACGGCGTTGGCGAATGGCCCACTTCGTACCGTGATTTCTCAGCCGACAGTCATTGTAGAACGTGTTGTCGTGTGCCACAGGACACGTGTATAGCTAAGAATGCCAGGCCGCCGTCAACGGAGGCATTTCCAGCAGACAGACACTTTATGAGGGGTATGGTGATCGGGCTGAGAAGGGCAGGTTGGTCGCTTCGTCAAATCGCAGCCAATACCCATAGGGATGTGTCCACGGTGCAGCGCCTGTGGCGAAGATGGTTGGCGCAGGGACATGTGGCACGTGCGAGGGGTCCAGGCGCAGCCCGAGTGACGTCAGCACGTGAGGAACGGCGCATCCGCCGCCAAGCGGTGGCAGCCCCGTACGCCACGTCAACCGCCATTCTTCAGCATGTGCAAGACACCCAATATCGACCAGAACAATTTCCCGTCGATTGGTTGAAGGAGGCCTGCACTCCCGGCGTCCGCTCAGAAGACTACCATAGCATAGACAGCATAGACGTGCACGCCTGGCATGGTGCCGGGCTAGAGCGACTTGGATGAGGGAATGGCGGAACGTCGTGTTCTCCGATGAGTCACGCTTCTGTTCTGTCAGTGATAGTCACCGCAGACGAGTGTGGCGTCGGCGTGGAGAAAGGTCAAATCCGGCAGTAACTGCGGAGCGCCCTACCGCTAGACAACGCGGCATCATGGGTTGGGGCGCTATTGCGTATGATTCCACGTCACCTCTAGTGCGTATTCAAGGCACGTTAAATGCCCACCGCTACGTGCAGCATGTGCTGCGGCCGGTGGCACTCCCGTACCTTCAGGGGCTGCCCAATGCTCTGTTTCAGCAGGATAATGCCCGCCCACACACTGCTCGCATCTCCCAACAGGCTCTACGAGGTGTACAGATGCTTCCGTGGCCAGCGTACGCTCCGGATCTCTCACCAATCGAACACGTGTGGGATCTCATTGGACGCCGTTTGCAACCTCTGCCCCAGCCTCGTACGGACGACCAACTGTGGCAAATGGTTGACAGAGAATGGAGAACCATCCCTCAGGACACCATCCGCACTCTTATTGACTCTGTACCTCGACGTGTTTCTGCGTGCATCGCCGCTCGCGGTGGTCCTACATCCTACTGAGTCGATGGCATGCGCATTGTATAACCTGCATATCGGTTTGAAATAAACATCAATTATTCGTCCGTGCCGTCTCTGTTTTTTCCCCAACTTTCATCCCTTTCGAACCACTCCTTCTTGGTGTTGCATTTGCTCTGTCAGTCAGTGTAAAATCAAAAAGGAGATGTAACACAACTTAAGACACTACCAATACATAAGCAGATCAAAAGTTAGGATGTCCGCGGCATCCATCTCTTCAAAATGTTCTAAAACGCGAAAATATTTGAAAATAAATGCAGAGCACCGTCTTAAAGATAGGGCAGAACGGCAACAACCAAGGAACGTAGAATTAAGCAGGTAAGGGAAAATAATCTCATACAAGAGACCGGGGCTTTGGCGACATCTACCGGTTAGGAGGAGTTTTACTAGACAATGGAATACATTGACGTTAAATAGGAAAATAAAAGTGAGCTGAGGAGAACTAAACGTTTAAGGAAGAAGAGTGAGTCCAGTACCGTATACATAACACATAGATAAGGACTCAGTACATTTCAACACCATTGAACATTTACGGGCATGGTGGAAAGGCCATATAAAGAAACACTCGCCTCGCCCTCCCTGGTCGGCAGATTCAGAGTAGGTTGGCCCGTGGTCCGACAGCTCTGCACTCTGACTGATCAATCGAACAGAACGGCTTTAGCGTGGCTCTACGCCTCTGTATTCGGGAGACGGAGAGGAGGGAGGAGATCGCCCTCGGCGAGGATTACTTTTGGAAGCTTGTTGAGTCAATTCCACGTCGGCTCCAGGTTCTTTAAGCAGATGGATGCCGGACGAGGTATTAAAACATTTCTAAAAGTGTCCTTTTCAGGACTAATTAATTAAAGGCATAATGCAAGATTTCACAATGAATAGAAATACACACGTACTTAGTTAACACAAGTTTATATCGAGTAATGCGTAGAGTAGGATATAACGCGCTTAATGTTGTACGGTTGATCCCCGCACATGGCACCTTTATAACCGTCCTTCAAGGTTCGAGTGGTAATTACAGTTCGGAGTTTTATGTAATTACACATTTTCCGCTCTGCGTGTATCTGTCTGAAAACGTAAAATGTTTAGAAATTAGACTAATAGGACCACTATATTTAATTTTAATGCTACATATTTTTACCCTACATATTTCGTACAATACTACATATATTACTAATAATTGCACGTTATTACCACGAACCTAATACGCAGGCGTAGCAGGGGGAGAGGTGATACTCCCACGTGGCGCGTCCCAGGTGGCGGATAGGGGGGTACTAACCGGCTTGCCGGCGGACTTGAGGGAAATAAAATACCTCTCGTGGACCAAACACACAACCCCCTGCGGGTGGGGGATGCACATATAGAATACACCCGCGGTATCCCTTGCCTGTCGTA
Source organism: Anabrus simplex (assembly GCF_040414725.1). Taxonomy (NCBI): domain Eukaryota; kingdom Metazoa; phylum Arthropoda; class Insecta; order Orthoptera; family Tettigoniidae; genus Anabrus; species Anabrus simplex. Next base: position 770,762,050 of record NC_090266.1, read on the forward strand.
AGAGGCGACTAACAGGGGCCCAAGGGGCTCTCAACTTGGGAGTGTGGATTGGCGACCACGGGGCCCTTAGCTGAGTCTTGGCATTGCTTCCACTTACTTGTGCCAGGCTCCTCACTTTCGACTATCTTATCCGACCACCTTTGGTCAACTCTTGTTCTTTTCTGACCCCGATGGTATTACAGCATTCGAGGCCTAGGGAGTCTTTCATTTTCACGCCCTTCGTGGCCCTTGCCTTTCTTCGTCCGTTACTTCATTTTTCGAAGTGACGGATCCCGTCTTTCTTCTTCTTTTTCTCTCTCTTTAACCCTGTGGGTGGGGGACGCAGACGAAAAATACACCCACGGTATCCCCAGCCTGTCGTGAGAGGCGACTAAAAGGGGCGACCAAGGGATGTTTGAATTATAACAATGAAACTACTTTTGATTCGTACCATCACGTGGGGAACATGTTTTGCCTGTACTTGCGAGTAGTATCACTATATTAGGTACGAAATAGGTTTGTGATTAGTAGCAGCAAGAGGGGGTTCTCCTGTGGGTTTCCAGTACCCGTGCGTCGTACCCATGTGAGCAACACCGCGGGTCTGGGCGTTGCCTGTGAGTTATACCACTATATGAGCGACACCGTGGGTGTGCGTTGCCTGTGATTAGTACCCACTATGTGAGAAACACCACGGGATAGTACGAGTCCCTGTGGTTAGTACACCTAGGTGAGGAAACTCATCGGTTTGCGTTGGCTATGAGTGGCGCCATTGTGTGAGAAACACCATAGGTTTGCGTTACCTATACGAACTACAATACTTGTGATTAGTACCATCTTGTGTGGAACACTGTGAGTCTTCGCTACTTTTGATTAGTACCCCAACATGACAAATACCATGGTTCTACTTTACACTTGACATGTACCATTCTGAGGGGCCTTAGACCTGGATTTTGGACCCCTTTAGACATCAAGCATCCTCGATTAAGGACTGTGCTTTATAAGTGGTCCCTTGGTCAGTTATACTATTATTTATGAGCTTTTTTGAGTCGGATCCACTGTTTTTTGTTTGTTTCTTGTTTGTTCTTGTTTTTTTGGGTTCATGTCCATCCATTCATTTTTCATGACATTTTTTTATTTTGGTCAGTGGATTTTTTGAACTTTTTGCTGTCATTCCATTCGTGCCATTAGGGGCCGATGACCTCGATGTTAGGCCCCTTTAAACAACAAGCATCATCATCAGCAGCACGTTATTACATAAAACCAGAGTCTATGCTAAATGCTTAATTGAACACACTTTTTCTTCTACCGATTTCCCCACATCTGAGGACTCGCGGGTGCGAGATGTGCCGAATATGTGGATTTGGATTTGGCCCTGTTTTATCGCTGTATATCTTTCCTGACGCCATCCTTATATGGAAGAATGTAATCACAATTGCGTTTTTCTGTGGTGGTTGGTAGTGTAGTGTGTTGTCTGAATTGAAGAGGAAAGTGCTACGATAACCATAACCATAACTCCCCGGGCAAGAAGAATTAATCAGATGCGATTAAAATCCTCAATCCGGTCGGGAAATGAACGCGGGACCCTCTGACGGAAAGCCTCGAAGCCAAGGAGTCGGACCTTGAATGAACACAATGGATTACACAAAATAACAAAACAATTAACTTTTCAATTTTAAATTGAAAGTTGTCGGTACATTAACTGAATACGACGCGACGGGACAATCACTCACGTGTAACCTGATATTTCCCAGTTTATCCTTTTATCTTGCGCTTTCTAATCAGCTGAGGAAAACGAAGTTGATTGACAGGTCTCAGTACATTGGCTCGTCACCCTACTACCTGAATGCAGCTTATCTTTTACCGCCACGAACCTACTACGCTGGCGTAGCAGGGGGAGAGGTGATACTCCCACGTGTCCCGTCCCAAGTGGCGGATAGAGGGGTCCTAACCGGCTTGCCGGCGGACTTGAGGGAAATAAAATACCTCTCGCGGACCAAACACACTACCTCTTGCGGGTAGGGGACGCACATGTAGAATACACCCGCGGTATCCCCTGCATGTCGTAAGAGGCGACTAAAAGGGGCGACCAAGGGATGCTGGTATTAGAACCATGAAACTACTATTGATTAATACCATCACGCGGGGAACACCATGGGTCGCCTTTACTTACGAGTAGTACCACTATATTTAATACACAAAAGGTTTGTGATTAGTAGCAGCAGAGAGCGGTTCCCCTGTGGGTTTCCATTACCCGTGATTAGTACCATTGTGAGGAACACCACGGGTCTGGGCGTTGCCTGTGAGTTGTACCACTATAAGAGCGACACCGTGGGTCTGCGTTGCCTGTGATTAGTACCCACTATGTGAGGAACACCACGGGGCCCGTGGGACTGGCACCCGTGCCTAGTACACCTAGGTGAGGAAACTCATCGGTTTGCGTTGGCTACGAGTGGCGCCATTGCGTGAGAAACACCATAGGTCTGCGTTACCTGTGCGAAGTACAATACTTGTGAGTAGTACCACCGTGAGTCTTCGCTACTTTTGATTAGTACCCCAACATGACAAATACCATGGTTCTACTTCACTAGCGATAAGTACCGTTTTGAGGGGCCTTAGACCTGGATTTTGAACCCCTTTAGACATCCAGCATACTCGATACAAGATTTCGCTTTATAAGTGTTCCCTTGGTCAGTAATACTACTACATATGATCTTTTTTGAGTTGGATCCACTGTTTTTTGTTGTTTTGTGGTTTTTTTGGTTTCATGTCCATCCATTCACTCTTCATGACATTTTCTTTATTTTGGTCAGTGGATGATTTTGAACTTTTGTTGTACTTTCCTTTCGTACCATTAGGGGCCGATGACCTCGATGTTAGGCCCCTTTAAACAACAAGCATCATCATCATCATATCTTTTACCGCTATCTTTTGTAAGAAACAGGCTATTCTTACATCTGAATTGCTGTGGACGAAATCACCGACGTTTTGGGCCGATACATTTCAAAATTTGTTGTGAGAAGGCTGAGTTCGGACAGTACATCATTGCCAGCAGAGTTCTAGAACGTAAAGATCACGCAATAATTGCCGGATTCGTTAATGACGGTCTAAAAGCTTTGTAACCTGGAGTGTACAAGAAGAAAGAGTTATTTTAATGTAGGCCTACATTGACTGAGCAGCCTATACATTAAGGGCTGCAAATGCACTTAAACTATTCTATTCCCACTTCATCCATTTCACTTGTTTGGCCCATGCTAGTCACCGAGTTGCAGAACGGGTACGAAGTCACTTCCTTCACGTCAATGAATTTGCTTCTTCAACCAAGAAAGTTTTTGTGAAGTTTACCTTATCAGGATCAACTATCAACAGTGACACTTACTCCATAGCCCATATTAACACGAAAGGGCACTTGGATCTAGTAGTAAATTTCTACAATGAACCCCTTCAAGACTGTTGTTGACTCCTCCTCTCCTGAGCCAGCTGTATCGGTGAGGGATACACAGACAATCTTGCAGAATCCTAAATTTGCATGCGATGTTGCGAATATCAAATCTAACTTCGGCTGGATTCCTGAAAACACCGAAAAATTGGGAACTTGTGGACTAACGCTCACGGAATCGATGGAATAATATGTGACGTGAAAAATAAATTTAATGCCGGCCGCGGGACAGTAGATGAAAAAGATTAAAAGTTCAGCTACCGAGCTCGATAGCTGCATTCGCTTAAGTGCAGCCAGTATTCAGTAATCGGGAGATCGTGGGTTCGTGCCCCACTGTCGGCAGCCCTGAAGATGGTTTTCCATGGTTTTCCATTTTCACACCAGGCATATGCCGGGGCTGTACCTTAATTAAGGCCACGGCCGCTTCCTTCCACTTCCTAGGCCTTTCCCATCCCATCGTCGCCATAAGACATATCTGTGTCGGTGCGACGTAAAGCAAATAGCAAAAAAAGAAAAAAATGTTCAGCTTGTTCTTGATAGAAATCCGGTTTAGTCAAATCATCATCAGAGAGTCGCGAGAACCTCCAAAAGACATCGACCCCAGACACATCCATTAGCTTAAGTATGGACAAGTGACCTGCGACATCGAGCGATCATTTTCAGTGTATAAAAATATACAGTACATTCTGATCATCGACGGAATCTGACTGAGAACATACAGAAATGCCTTGCTGGCGAGACCTAGTGTTTACAGTGCACTATGTCTTCTTGTATAGGCTAGAATTAATTGGTTACTTTCACTGACCTGTCTCAGTCTCATCCTTGGCTTTGACAATATTAAAGGGATAGTGGTATGACTGATGCTAATAACATCATTCCTTATGCAGCCCATTCCCGGTTATGAATGGTGTGAAATTATTGCTGACAGGGTCGGTTGATGCGGGCATTTAAGTGGGCTTGGCAGAATGATATGTTATACCAAATTCTGGTTCTGTGAGGAATGCAACGGGAAATTACTTCACTCCTCATTTCCCTTGAAGGCCTTTTCAGTGACCACTAGGCTATCTCTTATAGCTGAGGGTGGAGCTGTTGAGGACATAACCAGATTTCAGGCAGAATACTCACCATATATACACCTTGTAACATACCGTGCATCGCACCTTGGCCGACTCTTACACCCCTATCTAATTTATATTAGATAATGGGTTCGAACCCCACGGTCGGCAGCTCTGAAGATGGTTTTCAGTGGTTTCCTATTTTCACACCAGGCAAATGCTGGAGCTGTACCTTACTTAAGGCCACGGTCGCTTCCTTGCCATTCCTAGCCTTTTCCTATCCCATCGTCACCATAAGACCTATCTGTGTTGGTGCGACGTAAAACAAACTGTGAAATAAATATATATATTGTAATGGTTTAACATGAACTTTCTTTTTATCTTCCATGCTTAATACAAGCATTTTGAAAGCTGCTCGACTAAGTGGTATGTTCCGAGCTGTCAGTGGAGAGATGGCGTGGAATGACATCAGTAGACTTCTTTAAAAGTAAGAAAGATCACAATATGAAGTTAAAGCTGGAATTCAAGAGGACAAATTGGGGAAAATATTCCTTTATAGAAGGGGAGTTAGGGATTGGAATAACTTACCAAGGAGATGTTCAATAAATTTCCAATTTCTTTGCAATCATAGAAAAGGCTAGGAAAACAACATATAGAATCTACCACCTGGGCGACTGCCCTAAATGCAGATCAGTAGCGATTGATTGATTGATTGATTGATTGATTGATTGATTGATTGATTGATTGATTGATTGATTGATTGATTGATTGATTGATTGATTGATTGAAATATTTCTGCGATTTTAATATTACGTATTTATGTGCATATTTCATAGGTTAATAGTACATAAAAATCTGGACTATAGTGATAAACTACGCACTCATTGCAAGCATTCAAAATGAAAATGCAAATATTGTTAGTACGTATGTTAAAGTCACACAATAGAGTACCGGAGTCCAGTAAAAAAGGAAAAATGTCGAAACATGTATTCGCAGCCCAAATCTCCTGCTTGAAAACCAAGGACCTTTACCCTATACTAACAAACACCTCGTGAACTGCTTCATTTCTTGTTTGCAATTTTGCTTTACGTCGCACCGACACAGATAGGTCTATGGCGACAAAGGGATAGGAAAGGGCTAGGAGTGAGAAGGAAGCAGCCGTGGCCTTAATTAAGGTAAACCGCCACCGTTTGTCTGGTATGAAAATGGGAAACCACAGAAAACCATCTTTAGGGCTGCCGACAATGGGGTTCGAACCCACTATCTCCCGAATGCAAGCTCACAGCTGTACGACCCTAACCGCACGCCCACTTGCTCAGTACGAACTGCTTCACATCGAGCTTCGCTTGCCAGGCGTGTCCCTCACTTCACATACTTATTTACCGATTATGGCAGTTTTTCGCCCATTTCATTGTATTCTTTTACGTTGTTCTGATAAGCGGACAGTTGCATTGGTTACTGACAGTCGTATTTCGTCAATAACGTGTTGTTTAGCAATAAGCGAGTTGCACCACTTTTTTGTTGTAGCTGTACCGCCTCGCCCGAGTACTATGACACCCGATACAGTACTTAAAAATTTCATGCGTCAATTTTTGATTGTTCAGCTGTACATGTATCGACATTTAGTACATACCTAGTCCATGTGTTAATAAAATAAGCTGCGATTATCCTTGTAGGATATCATATCGATGGAATTTTCCTCTGTAAGTCTCTTTGGCTCGTCGGTAGATGCACGGACACGGGTCTCTGGCATTTGAGCATTTAAATCACAGCCTGCCACTCCGAGTCACCATCTCACAACCATGAGAACAAGAGACAACTGAACTATGTAACCACAAATACGAAAAGTTTCACAAATAGGAAATTTCCTCTCAGTTTTAATTACTGCGTTAATGGGGTGAAAGTTCCTTATCGGGATCACTGTAAGTACCTAGGTGTTAATATAAGGAAATATCTTCATTGGGGTAATCACATAAATGGGATTGTAAATGAAGGGTACAGATCTCTGCACATGATTATGAGGGTGTTTAGGGGTTGTAGTAAGGATGTAAAGGAGAGGGCATACAAGTCTCTAGTAAGACCCCTAACAGAGTATGGTTCCAGTGTATGGACCCTCACCAGGATTACTTCATTCAAGAACTGGAGAAAGTCCAAAGAAAAGCAGCTCGATTTGTTCTGGGTGATTTCCGACAAAAGAGTAGCGTTACAAAAATGTTGCAAAGTTTGGGCTGGGAAGACTTGGGAAAAAGAAGACGAGCTGCTCGACTAAGTGGTATGTTCCGAGCTGTCAGCGGAGAGATGGCGTGGAATGACATTAGTAGACGAGTAAGTTTGAGTGGTATCTTTAAAAGTAGGAAAGATAATGTAATATATTCAGTTAAAATTATCAGATTTATTTCTAGAACTTGAGATTGTAAACCATGTGATTATAATCAGCTGTATCAGATTGTCACTACGTCAGGATTGGACGATGTGTACGTCATTGGGTCATGTGGCCGTTCAAATAAAGCTTCCTCATTGGCTACTCCTATCTCGCCTATCCACAGCCTAAGCTTTTCCCTTGACCTCGAGTCAATCGTCATGTAGCCTGCACCTGAATAATTCCGACTCCTTAGCTGATGTGGTACTTTAAAAATAACGTGTACTTCTACTGAGTATTTACCTTAAGGTGTTTCATACGTAATAATTGGCGACGAGGTAAAAGTAATCACATTACAGCAAGTGCCACTGCTTCCCCATGTCAACAAATCGTTTCCGGTGTGTTTTCACAGTGAATGATGCAACATAGTATAGTCCATTGTATCGGGCCTCCCGAAGCAACGTAATATTGGGTATGCCTTTCGCTTCATGCCCTTGGACAACAGTTTTTCGCCGCCTTTTCAACTTTAGCTCACTTATATCACGCCATGTCTTTAATTGGTAATATTGGACCATTTGACAGTTCGGAAGAAACTTGGTCAACCTACGTGGAACGCTTTGAATTTTACGTATAGTGCAATGACATTCCCAGTGCTAAAAAGGTTAGTACCTTTCTAACAGTGGTCGGTGTTAAAACCTACAATTTACTGAAAGATTTAATCACCCCTGATAAACCTTCTGAAAAATCCTTTGAAACCATTGTTAAAATTGTCCAAGACCATCTCCATCCTAAAACTTGATTTATAATTGAACGATATAAATTCAGCAGGAGAGATCAATTGGAACATGAGACTGTGTCAGAATATATTGTTCAACTAAAGCAGTTATCCAAGTATTGCGAGTTCTAGGACAAACTTCCTGATTATTTACGGGACAGATTAGTCAGTGGCATCCGTGATGAATCCATCAAAAAACGACTGCCGTCGGAGGAGAACCTCACATTCCAGAAGGCGGAACAGCTGGCGATATCGTTGGAAGCAACTGACAAGGATGCAGTGTCTTTGGCCTGCCACACCACACCAAGACTCCAGAAGTTTACTGCACGGCATTCTCCACGCAGCAGTGTACCTAAAGTGTCATCGCGTGTTGTGAAAGTGTCTCAATGTTTTTGTTGTGGTCATAAATGTGGGCATTCTGCTGCTAAGTGTCGTTATCGTGAATATACACTGACTGACAGTGACAATGCAACACCAAGGAGGAGTGGTTCGAAAGGGATGAAAGTTGGGGAAAAAACAGAGACGGCACGGATGAATAATTGATGTTTATTTCAAACCGATATGCAGGTTACACAATGCGCACGGCATCGACTCAGTAGGATGTAGGACCACCGCGAGCGGCGATGCACGCAGAAACACGTCGAGGTACAGAGTCAATAAGAGTGCGGATGGTGTCCTGAGGGATGGTTCTCCATTCTCTGTCAACCATTTGCCACAGTTGGTCGTCCGTACGAGGCTGGGGCCGAGTTTGCAAACGGCGTCCAATGACATCCCACACGTGTTCGATTGGTGAGAGATCCGTAGAGTACGCTGGCCACGGAAGCATCTGTACACCTCGTAGAGCCTGTTGGGAGATGCGAGCAGTGTGTGGGCGGGCATTATCCTGCTGAAACAGAGCATTGGGCAGCCCCTGAAGGTACGGGAGTGCCACCGGCCGCAGCACATGCTGCACGTAGCGGTGGGCATTTAACGTGCCTTGAATACGCACTAGAGGTGACGTGGAATCATACGCAATAGCGCCCCAAACAATGATGCCGCGTTGTCTAGCGGTAGGGCGCTCCACAGTTACTGCCGGATTTGACCTTTCTCCACGCCGACGCCACACTCGTCTGCGGTGACTATCACTGACAGAACAGAAGCGTGACTCATCGGAGAACACGACGTTCCGCCATTCCCTCATCCAAGTCGCTCTAGCCCGGCACCATGCCAGGCGTGCACGTCTATGCTGTGGAGTCAATGGTAGTCTTCTGAGCGGACGCCGGGAGTGCAGGCCTCCTTCAACCAATCGACGGGAAATTGTTCTGGTCGATATTGGAACAGCCAGGGTGTCTTGCACATGCTGAAGAATGGCGGTTGACGTGGCGTGCGGGGCTGCCACCGCTTGGCGGCGGATGCGCCGATCCTCGCGTGCTGACGTCACTCGGGCTGCGCCTGGACCCCTCGCACGTGCCACATGTCCCTGCGCCAACCATCTTCGCCACAGGCGCTGCACCGTGGACACATCCCTATGGGTATCGGCTGCGATTTGACGAAGCGACCAACCTGCCCTTCTCAGCCCGATCACCATACCCCTCGTAAAGTCGTCTGTCTGCTGGAAATGCCTCCGTTGACGGCGGCCTGGCATTCTTAGCTATGCACGTGTCCTGTGGCACACGACAACAAGTTCTACAATGACTGTCGGCTGAGAAATCACGGTACGAAGTGGGCCATTCGCCAACGCCGTGTCCCATTTATCGTTCGCTACGTGCGCAGCACAGCGGCGCATTTCACATCATGAGCATACCTCAGTGACGTCAGTCTACCCTGCAATTGACATAAAGTTCTGACCACTCCTTCTTGGTGTTGCATTTGCTCTGTCAGTCAGTGTATTTGCAATTTTTGTCGGAAGAAGGGTCATTTAGAGAGGGTTTGCAAGTCAAAAAATAAGAGCAAGTCTCAATTTCAGGTAAAACCAAACATGCTTACAAACAATCCTTCATTTTCTAAGGGAACTAAGAATCAGCAGGAAAACAGACTTAGACCCAACCAGCACTATGTAGACTTACATGAACCCAATGTTAGTCAAGAAAACTTGTGTGATGAAGTTTATGATCTTTCTAACATTTTTCAGTGTGGTGTAAATGATCAAATCATTCAGCCAAAGTTAGTCAAAATAACAAAATTTGAGCCAATTAGAGTAAATGTAATTGTTGAAGGAAAGCCAATTAATTTTGAAGTAGGCTCTGGTGCTTGTGTGTCTGTTGTTTCTGAAAAATTGTATAAGGCTAACTTAAGTCATGTAACATTGATTCCCACAGACTTAGTTTTAAATTCTTACAGTATCGAGAAAATCACGCCTGTGGGTAAGTTGGAAGTGAATGTTAAATATCAGTCCCTTGAAAAGAGTTTAGATTTGTATGTTATTAGTAATGGATCTAATCCTCTCATGGGGCGTGATTGGATAAAAGAGCTCCAAGGTGTTATACGCATTCCCAGCAGTGTAAACAACGTAAACTTTTCGAATGTAAAAACCAATCAAGAGTCTAAATTAGTGCAAGACTTATTTAGTGAATTTCCAGAGGTATTCACTAGTAAGTTAGGCTGCTTTAAAGGAGACCCAGTAAAACTAAACCTTAAGCCAAATTCAGTACCTAAGTACCATAAACCTAGGTCAATACCATATTCTTTAAGAGAAAAGGTACCGGGCGAGTTGGCCGTGCGCGTAGAGGCGCGCGGCTGTGAGGTTGCATCCGGGAGATAGTAGGTTCGAATCCCACTATCGGCAGCCCTGAAGATGGTTTTCCGTGGTTTCCCATTTTCACACCAGGCAAATGCTGGGGCTGTACCTTAATTAAGGCCACGGCCGCTTCCTTCCCACTCCTAGCCATTTCCTGTCCCATCGTCGCCATAAGACCTATCCGTGTCGGTGCGACGTAAAGCAACTAGCAAAAAAAAAAAAAAAAAAAAAAAAGAGAAAAGGTTAAACAAGAGTTGAAAAGTTTAGTGGATGAGGAAATTCTTTCCCCAGTATCTTAAAGTGAATGGGGCACTCCGATTGTTCCAGTATTAAAAAAGAATGGTAAAATCCGTATTTGCGGAGATTTTAAGGTCACTTTAAACCCCTTTCTAGAAGTAGACAGACGCCCAATACCTAGAATTGAAGACATCTTTGTTGTCTTACAAAAGGGAATTCAGTTTTCTAAAATAGATTTGTCATCAGCTTACATGCAGTTGTGGTTAGAGGAAGAAAGTAAAAAAAAAACTATCTACTATAAGTACACATAAAGGGTTATTTGCTTACAACCGTCTTTGTTACGGAATTTCGTCAGCACCGGGTATTTTTCAAAGAGTTATTGATCAAATACTACAAGGGATACGAGGTGTGGCCTCATTCCTTGACGATATTGTGACTGGAGCAAATAAAGCAGAACATTTGTCAAGATTAAGAGAAGTTTGTAGACGCTAAAGTAGTCATGGGTTGACTGTTGGTAAAGATAAGTGCAAGTTTTTCTGTGACTGTCTAGAATATTTAGGCTGTCATAAGTAAAGATGGTTTAGCTACAGCCAGTCATAAGGTCAAAGCAGTTGTTGAGGCTCCAGTTCCTAAAGATGTTACACAGCTTAAAGGATTTCTTGGTCTTGTGAACTACTATGCTAAATTTATCCCCAATGTAGCCACTGTTCTTACGCCCTTGTACCAGCTTCTTAGAAAAGATGCAGATTTTCACTGGAATTTAGCTTGTCAAAAATCTTTTGAATTAGTCAAAGTAAAATTAGTTTCGGCTAAGGTACTAGCACATTACAACCCTGACTTACCAATCAAGTTGTCATGTGACGCGTCACCGTACGGCATTGCAAGTGTTTTAAGTATAATAGAAAAAGATGGTACTGAGAGACCAATTTCTTTCGCAAGTAGAGTCTTAAACTCAGCTGAAAAAACTACTCTCAAATTGATAAAGAAACCGTGAGCATTGTGTATTGTGTAAAGAAGTTCAATCAGTATCTAAGGGGAAGACATTTTACTCTGTGTACAGATCACAAGCCGCTTTTAACCATTTTTGGTCCAAAAAAGGGTTTACCAGCCTTTGCAGCAGGTAGATTGCAACGCTACGCATTGTTTCTGTCAGGTTATGACTATGACATTCAGTATGTTAAATCTCAATGCCATGGCAATACAGATGGCTTATCTAGGCTACCTTTATCAGCCAATCATTTTGAGGACTTTGATGTTAGTTTAGAGTACGTAGGTAGTTATTTACAATGCAGAATGGAATCTGATGTTCCCATAAACTTAAACGATATACGTATTGAGACCCAAAAAGACCAGGAGTTAAACAAAATCCTAGGTTATGTGTTGTACGGATGGCCTACTACGCCAAATCCAACTTTAATGAACTTTGTTAAAAGGCAAGCTGAGCTAACTGTAGAAAAAGGAATTTCGATGTGGGGTTACAGGGTTGTAATTACAAGATCCTTGAGAAAGTCCTTATTAAATGAATTAAATGAATTACACAGTGGACACCTCGGAGTAGTTAAAATGAAATCATTAGCTAGATCGTGCTTATGGTGGCCTTCAATTGATAAGGACATCGAGGCAGTAGCCAGCAGTTGTTCAGCGCGTCTTGCCCAGCGAGAAAGTTCTAATAGAAGTACACTTCATGTATGGGAATTTCCACCCAATGTATGGCAAAGAATTCACATAGATTTTTTAGGACCCTTTAAAGGAAAACTGTATTTGATTGTGATGGACGCTCATAGCAAATGGTTGGAAATTGAAACAGTTAACTCGACTTCAGCTAAGCAAGTCATTGAGAAATTGCGTCCCATGTTTTGTAGATTTCGTCTTTCCGAACTCATTGCTAGTGATAATGGCCCTCCCTTTTCCTCTGAAGAATTTTCTCGATTTTGAAACAAAACGGGATAAGGCAAACGCTGATAGCACCATACCATCCTTCTTCTAACGGGCAGGCTGAGAATGCAGTTAAAACTGTTAAAAAACGTTTAAAATGTGCAATGTTTGAACATGAAGATGTAAATTTAGCTTTGAGTAGATTTTTAATAGCTTATCGTAACGCTTTACACAGCACTACTAATAAAACTCCTGCTAAGCTAATGTTCAATCGTCCTTTGAGAACTAAGTTGGATTCGATCAGACCTAATTTGTAGAAAGCTGTAGCAAATAAACAGGACGAACAAATAATTAATGCAGGAGGTAGTTACACTAGGCAATTAACTATAGGACAATCGGTATTAGCTAAAGACTACAGAGGAAGAGATAAGTGGGTAGAAGGTGGATTATACATAGACTAGGCCCAGTTACGTATTTAATTCAACTCGAGTCTGGGTTGGCTTGGAAAAGACATATAGACCAGCTAATAGGGTTACGGTCAGGGCCAGTTGCTTTTAGCACTGACCACTGTAGGGCAAATCCTTTACAGCGAGGGACGTCACAGTTAGTTGACTCTCCCTCACTGACCACTCCTCTGCTTACACCAGCCTCTGAGTGCCAACAGAGTTCTCCTACTTCTCGCTTCCCGCCCCCCTTACAACCTGCATCGCCCCAACGTCATAGTCCAGTTGCAGCTAGCAGACGATCTCTGCAACCCTCACAGCTAACTGTTACGTCACCTGTCGCAACTAGACGCTATCCAATTCTAGACAGGAAACCTATTGTAAGGTTCAATTCAGAGTAGGTCACTCTTTTGTATTGTATAGAAAGATAGTATGTTAATTTAAATTGATGTGATTTTTCATATTGTATGGTTGTTTATAAATGATACACAATCATACATAATCACCTTTTGTATTTGGTATATATTGGTGTGTTTTGTGTTTTCTAATGAATGCGTATACTGCATTGGCCTGATCTGTTGTAGTCAAGACTTAAGGAGGAAGGAATGTAATATATTCAGTTAAAATTATCAGATTTATTTCTAGAACTTGCGATTGTAAACCATGTGATTATAATCAGCTGTATCAGATTGTCACTACGTCAGGATTGGACGATGTGTACGTCATTGGGTCATGTGGCCGTTCAAATAAAGCTTCCTCATTGGCTACTCCTATCTCGCCTATCCGCAGCCTAAGCTTTTCCCTTGACCTCGAGTCAGTCGTCATGTAGCCTGCACCTGAATAATTCCGACTCCTTAGCTGATGTGGTACTTTAAAAATAACGTGTACTTCTACTGATTATCTACCCTAAGGTGTTCCATACGTAACAGATATATGAAGATAAACTCAGAATTCAAGAGGAGAAATTGGGGCAAATATTCGTTTATAGGAAGGGGAGTTAGTGATTGGAATAACTTACCGAGGGAGATGTTCAATAAATTTCCAATTTCTTTGAAATCATTCAAGAAAAGGCTAGGAAAACAACAGATAGGGGATCTGCCACCTGGGCGACTGCCCTAAATGCAGATCAGTATTGATTTATTGAATCAGACCATATTTATGTATTCCTAATAGCGTACGAAAATAAACTGAATATGTGATTCAAAATAATATTAAAGGATATTGAAACTAAAATTTTGAAAAGAAAAATGGAGAGTCTGCTCTAACTCTCAGCTAGTAAAATGTCCCGAAGTAAATTCCTACCTTCGTATTCCCCGAGGTTCTGCAGCTCTTTTCAATCACACACCAGCACACCCGCCAATCTAAAAATTGTGAGAGGGTGGAGAATCGAGGACGACACTGAGTAGCGCTAAACGTTATACTGCGCGGGTTGATGATGATGATGATACCTGTACATAAACAGAAGGGTGCAATCATCATAAACAATAATGGTATAGTTTTACATTTTATGGTTTTCGGAGGTGACGACGTGCCGGAATATTTTCCTGCCGGAGTTCTTGCACGTGCAAGTAAATCTAACGACACAAGACTTGCGTATTTGAGCACATTCAAATACCACCGGACTGAGCTGCGATCGCGCCTGCGAACTTGGGCTCTGTAGTCCAGAGCTCCGCTGTCTGAGCCACTCAGCTCGGCCACTGTTGGTAACACGACGATCTTATTTTCCTTCAGATGTAAAGACTGTGAGCTTGTGCTCGGCCAGAGGACAGGAAGAGCTGCTAATGGAGTGTAGCTCCTCTCCTCCAGTGCTGTGCCAATCTGTGCTAATTGCACAACCTTCACCTTGAATATGCACTCATTAGCTCTCAACTACAGGATCACCGGGCGAGTTGGCCGTGCGCGTAGAGGCGCGCGGCTGTGAGCATGCATCCGGGAGATAGTAGGTTCGAATCCCACTATCGGCAGCCCTGAAAATGGTTTTCCGTGGTTTCCCATTTTCACACCAGGCAAATGCTGGGGCTGTGCCTTAATTAAGGCCACGGCCGCTTCCTTCCAACTCCTAGGCCTTTCCTATTCCATCGTCGCCATAAGACCTAACTGTGTCGGCGCGACGTAAAGCCCCTAGCAAAAAAAAAAAAAAAAAAAAAAAAAAACTACAGGATCAGATGGTGTCAGTGGTGCTTGGCTCGCGCTAGAGAGCGCGGTATCACGCCTCAGCGCAGTGACGAATGTGCTATACCGTAAAGTGTATTATTGTTTTCGGATAAATGATTCCAGGAATTACATGAAAGTTTACTTTTCAAAATAATTTAATATGAATATATAATTATATAAACGAGAAACACAATGGTAACTTGCTTTCAGCAATATATATACCAATACTTTTACAAATAATATATTAATTTAGTGTCATTACGTATTTGCATAATAAAATGAATGAAATGGGCATTTTTCTAATGAGGATACACCTGAAAGTACAACGATATGACTATTATTAATGTTGTGCCTGTGCCGCGAGACGTGAAATTAATAGACAGATCGTTCTACTTGAATGCAGCCGAAATACAGATGTCAAATGACTATCGCTAACTTGAGATCTATGACCGGTGTTACATACTTAGAATGCAGAGGAAACCTGCTCCGATAAGTATTTGGTACCGAACATAGGCCTACACATTATTCTCATATTGCCGCTCTACATTATTTTTGTTTTTGGTGAAGACAATGCCACAAACCAAACATGTTGATCTTTCATCCATTTCTTTCTGGTGTATGAAGTATCTCTGAGTTTAAATTTCTGACTGTCTCCTTCCTCACTTGGCTGCGTCCATGTCCGTATTGCAAGATAGAAGAAGTCCATCACTTACTTTACTGTACCAATACCGGACAGCTTGCAGTTTTCAGCGAGAAAGTCGCCTATTTGGCACGGTGTGGCTAATTCTGCGATAGCATATTGCCACTTGTATGGTTCTTGGTCCACTGGCGTGTTGTTTATAATGTACCAGTGTTTGTCCCTAAATAGTCTTCCATTGCAGTGACAATCCAAGAAACAAGTTATGCGTTGAAGACATTACCTAGCGAGATGGGAACTGATAACGACCGCAAGTATTAAAAATCAGAATCTCGCATTTTTCTTGAGGTTCACTTCTATGTCCCTTATATTAAGAAGTCAGTAAAATACTGAGCTTTGCATCCGGGAGATAGTAGGTTCGAATCCCACTATCGGCAGCCCTAAAAATGGTTTTCCGTGGTTTCCCATTTTCACACCAGGCAAATGCTGGGGCTGTACCTTAATTAAGGCCACGGCCGCTTCCTTCCAACTCCTAGGCCTTTCCTATCCCACCGTCGCCATAAGACCTATCTGTGTCGGTGCGACGTAAAACCCATAGCAAAAAAAAAATACTGAGCTGTTATTGGGACGTAAAACCAACAATATTAACAAATGTTGAACTCTTCATGCACTCAAACTTGAGGGCCGTAATGTTAAGTAGTACCGTAAATTTCGCACGTGAAAGTTTGTGGGCCGGTAGCGTAATGATTATCGCGGTCGTCTTCGAGTTGAAAGACACGATTTTCGGCCCAGTCTGTTTCAATTTATTTTTTGCTGTAATAAAATCATTTCAGTGTATTATTGGCGTAGGGTTGAACACCCGTTCAAAAAAAAGTTAATACGTATGATAATGCCTCCGTAATGTAGTGGTTAGTGTGATTAATGCTATCCCCGAGGCCCGGGTTCGATTCCCGGCTAGGCCACGAAAATTGAAAAGTGATATGAGGACTGGAACGGGGTCCACTCAGCCTCGGGAGGTCAGTTGAGTAGAGGGTGGGGGATTCAATTCCCTCCTCGGTGTGCCTCGAAGTAGTTTTCCGTGGTTTCCCACTTCTTCTCCAGGTAAAACGCCGGGATGGTACCTAACTTCAGGCCACGGCCACTTCCTTCCTCTTCCTTGTATATCCCTTCCAATCTTCCCATCCCTCACAAGGCCCCTGTTCAGCATAGCACGTGAGGCCGCTTTGGCGAGGTACTGGTCGTCCTCTTCAGTTGTATTCCCGCGACCCAAAGTCTCACGCTCCAGGTCACTGTCCTTGAGGCGGTAGAGTTGGAATCCCTCGCTGAGTCGAGGGAAAAACCAATCCTGGAGGGTAAACAGCTTAAGAAAGGAAGAAAGAAAGAAAGAAAGAAAGAAAGAAAGAAAGAAAGGAAGTGTGATAATTCTTCATGCATAAAGTTGTGGAAGAGACATTAGGAGATTTTTTGCTTGTACTTATTTAACGTCACAATAACACATAGAAAGTTTTCGGCGACGTAAGGATGGGAAAGGGCTAGGATTGGGAAGTTAGTGGCCGTGGCCCCAAATTTGCCTGGTGTGAAAATGGAAAATCATTGAAAACCTTCTTAAGGGCTGCCGGCAGTGGGGTTAGAACACTCTCTCTCCCGAATGCAAGCTCACTTTTTGAGCCGTTAAGTGTAAAAAATATGTACTCTTGTAAGGATACAAAGGAAGAAATAAGGTTAATTGATTTCCCCTGAAATTAATGCTACATTAATGTAATGCATTCTCCGTCTGCTGACTAACTAGAGTGCGGCGGTGTGATGTTGCCGGGCGCCTGATCCCAGCCTGGCATTGCAGGAAGCCGTGGTCAGTTCCGAATGTAGCTCTTCGGAGCAGTAACGGACAACCATTTGCCTTGTTTGATACAGTCAGTATATCTGACACACTGTAGTTCCTGTACCTAAATGTATTTTAGGTACGAAGAGTCATGTTACACGACAAGGCTCTGCAATAAATAAGAAGAAGATGTAGTGTTTGCTATTAACATTTTAGTAAAAAGAATGCCAAATACTGATTGCAGACTGTATAAAAATGTATGCAATGCATTAGTTACACCTAAGATTTTGTAGGGAGCAGAGATCTGGGGAGTTGAAGAAAGAGTTTCCATAATTAATGTAATCACTATAGAATCTGCTAAAATAATTATGGGTTTACTCATAAGTAATCAGAAGCCTGTGGATTAAGGATGATGTGTAATGGTGAAAGTTTACATGGCGATATTGTTAAAAAGGTATTAGGTATGGCTAAGACTGAAGTTGCGATCAGGTGGTGAAATGTTAAATACAGCTTTCCTACACCAAATGGAATATCAAAATCGAGGATACTGGGAGGATGGGGTACGAAAATTTCTGGAAATGGTAGGAAAAGGATTGTACAGAACACCAGATAATATCCTATGTAAAAAAGTAGTAGTTCTAAGAGTTAAGGATTTCGAAAAGCAACAAATTGCTTCACTGTGCAAAAATAAGAGGACACTGGGAGAATTTTGCAATGTAGGTCTAATTGGGAGAATGAGAACAAAAGTAGATAACATGGCAAACAAAGGAAATGAGGGGTATAATGTGGTGGTTAATGGGGGTACACAAAAATAAAGCCTACGGGAAAGATAACGATGAAAAAAATGCGTTCTATGGTCTAAAGAAATGGGTCTAGAACATCTTGTAAATACTGTTTAGAAACAATGGAAGTAAGGGAGAAATGTATGGATGAGGGTGATATAAGGAAAACTCAAAACAAAGTTCAGTTGTATACAATTGTAAAGTTATTGAAGAGTAAGTGGATGCACCCGGGAAGAACTGCAAAATTATTCAACATTATTAAGAGAATGTGATGAAATAAATTGATAAAAGAAAAATAATTGATACAAGCTAGCTAAAAACAGAAATGTGCGTAAGCCAAACCAGGTAATATAATTTAGTTGAATTCTAGAGCAATTAGGTACGTAGATTATAGTTATAATTAATTAATAATTAATATATAATTACTAATCACCGTCGTATTCTAATTAGTTTACAAGGTTCTTGACAGTTGAATACTAATATTCACTTGATATGTCGGACATACTACAGAGGGACTGAGAATGACTTTGGGAGTTCACGGTTTTTGGGTATGGTATGGACCTCTATAGCAGGTCTGAAAAGCTTGATTTGATTTCTTCTTTACAATAATGACTCTGATACTTCTTTCAGGTCATTCCTTCTTTGTTCAATTTCTAGTCACTTACAAGTGTTAAAGTTTAGTTATTACCTTAACTCTGTTTCCTGACACTTTATTCTAGTGCATGTTTCTCAGCTATTCTATATCGTTTAAAATTATTCGTAATTGCATGTGTCCAAAGAAAAGATTACAATAAACAAAACCCTCTCCCTAATCTGTTGTTCCGAGATTATGGGAAATGGGTATTACCTTACCTTATCTTAAATAAGAGGAAGGAAATTCCCTCTTCTTCTGTGGTTTTAGTTGGAATATTCACTCATCCACTGTCCTACAGTTGTGAGAGATAAGTTCTAATAAACCGTTTTCTTTCAGGGTCGTCTTCCCGCAGCACTGCCATCTGTTTATCAGAAGAAGGGAATCACAATTCTTTCATGCGAGGTAAGGAGGTCTGCTTTCCCTTTATGTTCAGCCTGTCAGAATAAAAGTGTTTCATGTTGTATTCAAAGCTCAGCAGTATTACTGGAGTGAAGAGTGGAGATGTAATCATAGAGTATAGACAGGCGGAAGTGGTTAACTCTGTGGTTTTGCTGTAAGATTTGCTCTGGACGGCTGAGGTGGAATTTACATTTTAAATATCGCATGGTGTCAAGAAGGGAATCCGACATTAAACAGCTGGCTAAACGAGACAACTTGGCTCCAATTGCTCCTTGGGTGAATGGTCGGCATTGAGGTTCTCGATTTAGAAGGAACCGGGTTCGATTCCCGGCCGAGTCGGGAATTTCAGTCATATCTTCTCAATTCGTCTGTCTCGGCGACTGGGTGTTTGCACACCTCTTCATCCACACACAACACACCACACTATAGTAAGACCCTGGAAACCACGCGATGTAAGCGCGATTTCCCTGAGCTGGTGTTACAGAGAGAACAGGACGAGTATGAGACAGTAGACAGTGAACGCGTTTTTGCTTTTGCTTTTTTTGCTAGTGGCTTTACGTCGCACCGACGACGATGGATGGCGACGATGGAATAGGAAAGGCCTAGAAGTTGGAAGGAAGCGACCGTGGCCTTAATTAAGGTACAGCCCCAGCATTTGCCTGATGTGAAAATGGGAAACCACGGAAAACCATCTTCAGGGCTGCCGACAGTGGGATTCGAACCCATTATCTCCCGGATGCAAGCTCACAGCCGCACGCCTCTAACCACACGGCCAACTCGCCCGGTGTTGCTTTTTCTTTCCTTTCACCATGAACAACTTTGATTTTAGCACTTGCCATTACTTAACACACGGAAATAATATTGCACTTGAGATAGAATAAATTGTATTCTGACAAAGACGTCAGCAAAAAAATCTTACACCCAATGCAGTGCCAACACTCAACGTACAATGAGAGCCGGCCGCACTGGCTATTTAGGCCTAGTTCCCGCCAGCACAGATCACGGTGTTGCCAAGCCGAGCGCTGTGATAAAGCACAGAGCTAGACCACTCCAGTGATGGCTTAACGGAAACGTCTCCTGTGACAAGCTAGGCAAGCACTATTCTGCAACATTGGGCGATCTTCACTTCGACTGGCTCGTGACGGGGCACTCCTCTGTACAGATTAGAAAGCTATTGGACTTGCATGATTAGGAACAGAAGGGCTGGAGTTAGTTGTTCGAAGTTCGCATTTCTTGCGGGGTTTCACTTGGAGTTGCCGAGTTCTAACAGCCATTTCAGAAACACACGATAGTGAATACTTAGGGTTGGCGTCAGGAACGGTATATGGCCATAAAACTGATCTAGCCCATAGGCTATGTGTGCACACATCTCACCCATGACCCCACCTTCCCCTTCACTTAATTCCTTTGATTTCTAAGCGGAACATAGAGCTCAACCAAATTTCCCCAATGTGTTCGTTCTATCCAATGCCAATGTTTTTCACTTCTTGTTAGCCTGTTGTTGACAGTTGTCTTCCAGGCGATCCTCGGCCTACTTTGCCTGAACTTTCCTTGGGGATCGCATATCTTGCAATATAGTCTTCTCAGGATATGGTGAATCCATCCCCAAATTCTTCTCACTGTCTGTTGCTGGATGGGACTCTGGATTGGGTACTCCCGAAAACCTTGCTTGAGATGGCCTTGGACCACCATATTCACATATGTACCCCAGGCAACGATTTATGAAGTTCTCACATCTGTAGATCAATATAGATTCAATATTTGAGTCGAATATTCTAAGTTTTGATTTGCTGTGATTGTTGGATGACCTCCATATTGGCCATAACTGTGAAACCACACCTTTTGCTTTATAGATACTACGCGTTACATTTCTAAACGAACTACCATCCTCGCCAACCATTTTTTTTACATTACGAGCCACCAGTGTGTGATGAAAGGTGGCAGAAATAATCAAGAGGGCGAAGTGGAGAAATAAGGTTGCATGATTCCATGTAAAAGTATCAAAGAGGTGTCACTTTCACGTTAACTGTATTAGTATAATCTTGTATTCTAGCCCAGACTTGTGTTGGCTGTATAGGTCAACGCCAAATTTGTCCTGGATAGAGTGTCAGAAGGGAAGCATTGCTGTGCTTTTGTGCAAGTAGCAATGTAATATCCGGCCGGATGGTTTTAGTCACAGTTGTAACGCTGTCATGTGTGAATAACACTGCGCTCCACACACTTCTTTTTTGGCCTTGTTGCTGCTCATTTACCAAAACTGGATCTAATCCGTAGGAAATAAGTACAGCCATATACACTGCTTATGGTTTAATTAAAATGAAGGCAATTGATTTCATACTGGACATTTCATTTACAACGTGAGTATTGTCCCAGTTGTATAAAGAGAATGAGGTGGCATAGAGCAAGAGATACAGAAAAATCGGCTGCAGCTGGCTATCAACAACGTATTTAAACTCAAGAGTTCTGTGTAATAATGCCCTAACCTCGAAAACATGAAATAGAGAAATTGACGTATACATTTTTCGGATACTAAAATATGTTATACAGACGCGTGGTAAAACTCTCAAATTAGTAATGAAGAAGGCAATGACACAAATTCATTGTTGTTCTTTTATTTTATTTTTAGACAAGAACTAGGACGGGAGAGTCAAGGGTTCTTGTGTAGACACCTATACTGTAGGATTCAGTTAATAATTCCAAACAAAGATGTTTTTCAGTTAGGTTTATCGGAGAGGCCTGGTTGATTCCGGTATTCCCAACTCTGACGCACGTTTCCGTATGAATTAGACAGGAGATTGCTCGATAGATTTTTCCACGTCAGCACGAAGTTGTAGTCTGGTGGATGATCTTCCACTTCTCGATGCGTCGCGAACACTGCCCGTTAAAAAGGCTTTCTTTTCCCACGGTAACAATGTCTTCCTTGTCGGTACTGCTTTCACAATCCGCACAACGAAATCGTCCCTCACATTTGTAATTGATTTGCCACTAATTTTACGCTTGTGAACCCACACAGCGGCCAGCAAACATCCCTCGATCGTATAATCACTTGTATCAGCCATTCTTTCAATATCTTGGCACCAACTGCTGTCAACAATTGAAGACGATAACAATGGGTATCTGGCATTAGACATAAATAATGGGTAGATGTATACGGACATTTTGCGCACTCTGTACATTTTAAAATGCATATGAATATCAGGCCATCACTTTCATCGAATTGGAGGGCTAAAATACAATAAGTAAGATATGTACAGTATATACTGTAAAGTAATTCCTTCACATAGACTTATTTAACATTTGTATTACTTTCAGCATCAATACAAGTGTATTATTCCAAATTACATGGTGTCTATGTACTTCATAGCCATATCATGATATGCCCCAAATTATTTGTTAGAACACTGTGGCATAATTTTATTTAACGCATCATAGAGTCGCGGGGAATGAGGGCAGGAACCCGGGATGGCCGTGCCATAGGCCATGAGAACCCCGTATTGAGCCGGAAGGAACGGATTCCTCGAGTGTGAATTGAGCCGCAAGCCGTAATTTCAGTCGTGCAGACCCTTACTATAGCACCAAGCCCAACCGCTGTAATCTGGAGGGGATATAATTTAAACCTGGGGATCCACAGAACAGCCGTCTCAGGTTGACAAACCTCGCTATACCAGGTCTGGAATAATCTGAATTTAAGTCAATATATCCGCCACTAAGCTAAATTCCACAGATCTGACTCGACATATAATTAAGAACAGAATTATCGTATGCCAGGAGTCGATAATAGTATTTACTTGTGCTTAATTGAGAGAAGTGCGTATTTAAAGGTGAGGCCGTTGACATCTGCTGGCCGTTACAAAGAAGGACTCTCTGTTAGCCGGGGTTTCACCTCGAGATCGACATCTTTTCAAGGTTATATAAGCTTGCTTGGAGAGGGAAGCGTCCTCATTCTCTCTTTCGAATTCAGTCAGTCTTTGTGTACGTATGTACATATTGTGTGTTACAGAAACTTATTAATTCTCAGCGCTTTGTGACCCTCAGTAAACAATGATAGTTCTCACTTGATTTTTATTCACTGCTGCCATTCACAAAATTACTAGATACACTTATTTGTGAGCATGGTAAGACTATTACTCGATCGCTGTGAGTTAGCTCACCAGAGCTAATAATGCTATGAAGTAGCATAAAACATTTAAAACGCGTTCGCGGATCGCGATGGTAACGTGTGCGAACCGTGTAGATATAACCGCTGCGAAGGACTGATTTCAACCGGGCAAGTTCCCGTAAATTAGTGACGCACAAATCAGGACTAATATTTGTGCGTAGACTATGATCAATGGTAGTCTATCACTAAGGTAGAAATCTTGTGTAAGATCACACCAAGCGGTGAGGCAGATGTACTGAAATACATCACCATTCCTGACGATTCGAGGATCAAGCAGACGACAACCATGGCGTTACCAGGACTCGAGACGAGGACCATCCAGCCCGCGATGTCTGTAGTTACTATGGGCTAGCCAGACATGACATAGCGGTCATGTGATTCGTTGCTGATAGAGAGATGGCTGCTAAACCCTTAAGTTCTATAAGTATGCAAAGTGATATTCGAGCACTAGTATAGGGTTTCTCAAGTTAATTAATTATTGATTAAACGTAAGCCAGTGCGGTACTTGTTTTGCTCAATTTTAGTAAGATTAAATACGTTCAGGGCTGCAAAGCATGTTTAAGCCCCGAGGTAAGTGTTAATATTTTAATTAGATGGGAACAAAGGGTAAAGTAGGTTAGTTATAGGTGTGTGTTTCTTTGTTTTAATAGTGTTTTATTCCCGTACGAGTTGATTTTGATAGAGATATTGGTCAGACTCTTCACACAGTATCAAATAGTCTGCACGCCGTCGGCGTCGCGAAGTTTTACAGAATTGATTAGAGACAGCATTAGATCGGGATATTTTCTATGCATGAAGCATGGCTTTTTCAGCTGCGACGAGTCGTATGGTAGAGTTATATTCACCTTTAAATACAGAGCAGGGTCTTCAACTTTTGAGGCAGGCAAGTTCAGGAATGTAAAGGGTATCCAAGCAAAGATATATTATGTGAGAGGTTAGAATTGCCATGAGATGTTGATGGGGCTGAAATAATGAGAGAGAGGCGATTAAGTCATAGTGTCATTGGGAGCACTGATTTATATGTGTCAATAAGCCAACCTGTGATTATGCACGTGAATATAATATTGGCTGTGTGTTAATTTTGTCAGAGAGAATTTGTGCCATGATGCAGGGATAACGAGTCGGCTTGGTCCAGACTAATTGTTGAGCTCCCAGGTAGAAACCCCCAAGTCAGTATGTACCCTGTGAGCCCACTATGGGTGCAAGTATATTTACGAGTGATCCCGTTAATTCCAATAACTACTGTCTCCCTGCCCCAGTTATTTAAATGTTTGTTGCTCTACAGCTGATATCCCAGGCTGTGTGGAGGAAGACTGCTGTGCTGTGTCATGTCGAGACATAAATTTTCGGAGCCTGAATACGTCGGAATCGAATCCCGACGCCTCTATCAACGTCAGCATATTTGTGTGTGTTTTATTTTGTATGTGTACTTTGTGTTGTTTATTACTGTCCTGTGTATTTATTGTTTTGTCTTGTGATGTTGTCCTTTGTTGTGTAATAGGGTTACATTAGCCCGTCGGCTAATTTTAAGGAAGCCAGGTTTTACTCTGATTCTTTGCTAATGGGTACGGACCCATATGATTAGAGCCTGTGCTATTTTGGATGGGTAATTTAGGCGCAGGCTTGAACAAGTTATTTTTATATATTTGTGTCCGAGTATTGGGAATGTACATATATCAGCTAGACCAATTACTAGTGTGTTGAGTACTATTTTCGCATCTAATGGACGATTTTAGATCGAGCCTACGGGCAAAGGACTTAGGGATTTAACGAAGCAGTCAAATAATCCAAACAATGTAACACATTCCAACTTCCATGTAAAATTTTGTAATATTAATTTTCGGGTCGTTACCCGTGTTTCTTTTGTATAAACAATTGCCAAAATGTCAATTATGTATATGTGCGTATTACTTTTTGTGACCAATTTTATGGTCAATGTTACGTTTTTAATTTGCTATTTTGATTAGTATGAGCTCAATTCATGTTTTTAAATGAATAAATCTATCTTACCCGTATACGTGCGTTCTCATTCATTAGTTATATGTACGTATTTCCTACCCATATACGTTTAGTATATTTTAGCTACTTGAGATTTTATTGCCCAATTCCGGAGATATTTTACCCTGAACTAGGCCGAATTTGTGACAGGACACGGTGCAATACCTTTGGAAACAGAGTTTTTCACAGGGTGAAAGAAAGTGTACTTCATACCTTTAGAGACAGAGTTTCTCACAGGGTGAAAAAATGCTTACACTTGCATACTAACGCTGGCTTGATTCTAAACCCCAATTTCCAACCCCTCAGCTCAGCCTCCTTGAAAATCTAGGAGTTGATACTGTTCCCTTATTTTTACCACGTCGGTAATTGCCCCAAACCAGTCAGCGGTTCCCAGGCGTGTTCAGTCGGTGCCCCAGAAAATATATATTTAACTTAAGTGAGGCCCTGGATTTGTAATGGGAAACATATATTTACTAAAACGAGCAAGTCAAGGAACAATAGTAGGCAGACCACGACGTAAGATTGAGGAAATATTTATTACACAAAATTTTAAGCAAGATGTTAAAAGGATCAAACACTTCAGCAAATGGCATGAATAAAAGTGTTATTTCCCAAGTTTAAGAACAGAGTTCGTCCTGATGAAAATAAGAGTACAGCAATCATACGTCGACACACGCAGTTAATATTAAACACTTTTAACTGGGCTTGCGTGATTACACTACACTCCTGGCTCACGTTGATTCTTTATTCAATCTTAAGAATGAATACATATCTCGTTTCTGCGTACTTTTACATCGCAGTGGAGATTCTAGCCTGACACGTTATGTAATTGCTTCAGGGAAATTCCTATTCTAACTGTACACAAGTGCCTGAGTGAGGAGGCGTGTTCTACTACATACTGTACATCTCTCGCTGGAGTAACAAACAAGAATGAATGAAAAACATGGGTTGAAACCACATACTACAAATCACATCAAATCAAATATACAAACAAATCAATTAACATTCACATGTTGTCATATTTTCCACACAAAAATAAGCATGCAACATTTATGTTAGTTCACTCAAACGACTCCAAATGAAGGAAATCAAATAATACTACTTGAAATGAACACACGTTACGTAAGACCCATCAGACATATGAAAGAACTCAACACCTATTCAACGTGGACATCCTGAAATATAACATATGGCACGAATAAACAACACATTGGACCATAAATCAATCATTAATTCAACGTTGGGTTTCTGAAAATAATCGCATGGCCCAAATTCACTCCTGATTCCACACAGGAACGGAAAATTCAAATACATAACTTGCACTACTACATCTTGAAGTAAACAATACTTAACAACTTGGACGATAATACACAATCGGCCCCTTCACAAACCTCTCATTGGTAGACAGAGATAAATTACCCTAACCGGACATCGATGGAATAACAAAACAAATGGAGAACCATGCTCGCAACGCAGCTAAATTATCTGGGTGCCCAATACCCAAAGAAACATGAAACACAGGCCTCACGGTTTCATAATACACGCTGCACACCACATCTACCCAAGACAGGCCACATCAATTAATCCAATAACGCTGGTTTTTACTAAGGAATACACTTACAATAAATCACAGTAAAATAGTTCCACGTGGTAAGTTTATCTAAGTTGACATTTAATAGGTGACGCTGACTATCGCCCCATACTATCTTCAAAATCGTTTGAACCATCTCAAAAATCATACTCGTGGATGTTTAATTGAATCATTTTAATCAAATAATTGATATCACTTTAATTAATGTCGATGACTAAAAATGTATCCACAGGTTACTCAAATTTACACATTAATCATGAAAGCT
Source organism: Anabrus simplex (assembly GCF_040414725.1). Taxonomy (NCBI): domain Eukaryota; kingdom Metazoa; phylum Arthropoda; class Insecta; order Orthoptera; family Tettigoniidae; genus Anabrus; species Anabrus simplex. The sequence goes on from NC_090266.1 coordinate 770,789,363, forward strand.
ACTGAACTATCTTGTAAAATATTCCCAACAGTAATAATAATAAGTTCCCCATACGTCCAGACCCCGAATACAGTCTGATTAATCCACTAACATGAAACCGTACACCTACTGTTTAAGAAACAATTATTCTTTCTAGAAATCTGATAACATTATCACGTTGACATCGCAAATAAATTCACCGGGAAAGTAAGGCGATGACACCATCAAAGATGTGGATCAAAGCTCTACGAGCATTCATGCATACTCACACAGTCATGCACATGCCAAGGAAAATTTCACCGCATGTTTGCCGTTCAAATCCCTTTATCTAAATGACATTTACTTTAATGATTTAATCTTATTTCCCGTAAACCTGACATTTATCCCGAGACGTACAAAGCATCTCAGTACAATCAAAGATCAAAATCTAACAGAAAAACAACAGTAAAAGGAATGAGATGATTAGACATCACGCCAACCCGCTCGGCTTGAAATAAAAGAAAAATGTTATGATTTCATGCACTAGTCATCATTCACTGTACAATATTTACAAGTTACTCTGAAAATCTACCCTACATTTAAAGAAAAATAAATGAGGACATTGTCCCAGAGAATATTATCGTGTCAAAACTATTTTATCAAAATTAACCTACCCCTTGGCCATTAGATGCCGTTTTACATCTTATAAATTCATTCAAATCTTGTACTCATCTTGGTTGATTCTTCGCTCCGCATCAGCTAGGCGGCCCCATTGATTCAGTGAACGGACGTCGTCACTGTGGGCGGTAGCGGCGATTGGTAATATGAATTGGGGGTGGGGGCAAAGAATGTTCAGCCAACAAAAGGTACCCAGGTTCGTGGGATATAGCGTGGAAGGGGCGGCAGGGTATATACATTTAAAACAAGCTAATTCCGACAAAAAGGTAAGTGTTTTCTAACTTAAGAGCAGTAATAATAGTTTTTATATTTTTTTGATTCAATACAATACAATAAAACTTTCACCCAAGGAAGAATATTATACATGTATTACAATTATATAGAAGTACAGCGTGATTATAAAATTAAAAGTCATCTAATATTTGACCACAGACTAAGAAGCTAAGACACTAGACTGCCCGACTGACGAACGTGCACGGCAAGCGGGTGAATCGTACCTCAGTGTCTATGATCTTGGCAAAAAACCTGCTACCCTTCTTCATAGCACATGCTAAGTCTCTACGGTACTATTTGCTGTGACGCTATAAAAATCTGTAAGCCGTGACGAACGACATTTTATTCATATTTACGCTAGTCATTTTGTTAATAATTCAAAAACAAAGGAAATAATTAGCTGATAAGACAACAGGACTTGCACCATTTTTAAAATAATTCCTATAATTCTTCGTTTCTGGCGGCTAAAACGGACTAAAAATGTAATGTTTCCTCCACAAAGTTGGGGGGGGGCGACTGCCCCCCCCCCCCCTTCGCCCCCCTAATCGCCGCTACTGACTGTGGGATAAGCAAAAAAAGAAGATGAATATCCTGCAGGTCTCCATTTCAGCAGTCCAGATTTTAATCGACGTCTTCTTTCTAGCGCCTCAACACTGGTACAACACAAATTTCATCAACTTTGGGATCTACCACTGGTATTGACAACCTGCGTGACATAAACACTGGCGTACTGTAACCCTTAATCTACATAACCAATTTACGGTTGCTTTCCTCCCGCAGCTACTGCTTACGTAACATAAGTCCAGCTACGTCCCTTATCTTCAAGTCCAAGTTCATGTATACCTGCTTTCTCCCTCTAACTGACGTGTTCACGTTCCGCAAGGTTTACACAGTTTAACAAGTAGATTTCCATTTCATTCCCCATGTCTTACTTTCATTATCTTTGAACACCATAAACATAAATAATAACGTTATTTGCTTTACGTCACACTAACTACTCTTTTACGGTTTTCGGAGACGCCGAGGTGCCAGAATTTAGTCCCGCATGGTTCATGTTTGTGGGTTACTGTAGCCACGTCCTAGTTCGTGAACCATGGGCAACGGATGAGTGGCCTAGTAAGTGGTCCTGAGAGTCGGGATACCAGTTGCTATGGAATGGGAGTGGGCATCTCGGACATATTCTGAGTCGTGGCCCTCCTTGTGCTCAGGCGGCTAGGACTACACAATTCACCGGTGGTCCATAACCCGTTAGAGGAGAGATCCTCACTTGGACTATGTACAAGTAGGGCAGCATCCTGCTTCATGAATTTACCGAGCTCAGAAGACTTTAAGCAAGCCTCGGACCTATGGGAGTAATGGAGTCCCACTCCCATTTGACAGGCGAGGGACTCCTTGGAAACAACTTGGCGAACGAAATGGAATTCGATGGGGAGCTATCAATAATAATGGGGCTTATGGAAGAAAGAAGGTAGAACTTGCTGAGTCAGCAAAGAGGATGCATCTGGATGTGCTAGGAGTAAGTGATATTCGGGTAAGGGGAGATAAGGAGGAAGAGATAGGAGATTATAAAGTGTACTTGACGGGTGTTAGAAAGGGAAGGGCAGAGTCTGGGGTAGGGCTCTTTATCAGGAATACCATTGCACGCAACATAGTTTCTGTTAGGCACGTAAGTGAGCGAATGATGTGGGTAGATTTGTCAGTGGGAGGAATTAGGACAAGAATTGTGTCCGTGTATTCACCATGTGAGGGTGCAGATGAGGATGAAGTTGACAAGTTTTATGAAGCATTGAGTGACATCGTGGTCAGGGTCAACAGCAAGGATAGAATAGTGCTAATGGGCGATTTCAATGCGAGAGTTGGGAATATAACTGAAGGATACGAAAGGGTGATTGGTAAATGTGGGGAAGATATGGAAGCTAATTGGAATGGGAAGCGTTTGCTGGACTTCTGTGCTAGTATGGGTTTAGCTGTTACGAATACATTCTTCAAGCATAAGGCTATTCACCGCTTCACATGGGAGGCTAGGGGTACCAGATCCATAATAGACTATATCTTAACAGACTTTGAATTCAGGAAATCTTTTAGGAATGTACGAGTTTATCGGGGATTTTTCGATGATACAGACCATTATCTGATCTGTAGTGAACTAAGTATCTCTAGGCCTAGGGTAGAGAAAGTGAAATCTGTCTGCAAACGAATAAGGGTAGAAAATCTCCAGGACGAGGAAATTAGACAGAAGTACATGGATATGATTAGTGAGAAGTTTCGAACAGTAGACAGTAAGCAGGTTCAGGATATAGAAAGTGAATGGGTGGCATACAGGGATGCTGTAGTAGAAACAGCAAGGGAATGCCTAGGAACAACTGTGTGTAAAGATGGGAAAAGGCGAACATCTTGGTGGAATGATGAAGTGAGAGCAGCCTGTAAACGTAAAAAGAAGGCTTATCAGAAATGGCTCCAAACAAGGGCCGTGGCAGACAGGGATTTGTACGTAGATGAAAGAAACAGAGCGAAACAAATAGTTGTTGAATCCAAAAAGAAGTCATGGGAAGATTTTGGTAATAACCTGGAAAGGCTAGGTCAAGCAGCAGGGAAACCTTTCTGGACAGTAATAAAGAATCTTAGGAAGGGAGGGAAACAGGAAATGAACAGTGTTTCGAGTAATTCAGGTGAACTCATAACAGATCCCAGGGAATCACTGGAGAGGTGGAGGGAATATTTTGAACATCTTCTCAATGTAAAAGGAAATCATCATGGTGGTGTTGCAAACAGTCAAGCTCATGGGGAGGAGGAAAATGATGTTGGTGAAATTATGCTTGAGGAAGTGGAAAGGATAGTAAATAAACTCCATTGTCATAAGGCAGCAGGAATAGATGAAATTAGACCTGAAATGGTGAAGTATAGTGGGAAGGCAGGGATGAAATGGCTTCATAGAGTAGTCAAATTAGCGTGGAGTGTTGGTAAGGTACCTTCAGATTGGACAAAAGCAGTAATTGCACCTATCTATAAGCAAGGGAACAGGAAGGATTGCAACAATTATCGAGGTATCTCATTGATTAGTATACCAGGCAAAGTATTCACAGGCATCTTGGAAGGGAGGGTGCGATCAGTCGTTGAGAGGAAGTTGGATGAAAACCAGTGTGGTTTCAGACCACAGAGAGGCTGTCAGGATCAGATTTTCAGTATGCGCCAGGTAATTGAAAAATGCTACGAGAGGAATAGGCAGTTGTGTTTATGTTTCGTAGATCTAGAGAAAGCATATGACAGGGTACCGAGGGAAAAGATGTTCACTATACTGGGGGACTATGGAATTAAAGGTAGATTATTAAAATCAATCAAAGGCATTTATGTTGACAATTGGCTTCAGTGAGATTTGATGGTAGAATGAGTTCTTGGTTCAGGGTACTTACAGGAGTCAGACAAGGCTGTAATCTTTCACCTTTGCTGTTTGTAGTTTACATGGATCATATGCTGAAAGGTATAAAATGGCAGGGAGGTATTCAGTTAGGTGGAAATGTAGTAAGCAGCCTGGCCTATGCTGACGACTTGGTCTTAATGGCAGACTGTGCCGAAAGCCTGCAGTATAACATCTTGAAACTTGAAAATAGGTGCAATGAGTATGGTATGAAAATTAGCCTCTCAAAGACTAAATTGATGTCAGTAGGTAAAAAATTCAACAGAATTGAATGTCAGATTGGTGATACAAAGCTAGAACAGGTCGATAATTTCAAGTATTTAGGTTGTGTGTTTTCCCAGGATGGTAATATAGTAAGTGAGATTGAATCAAGGTGTAGTAAAGCTAATGCAGTGAGCTCGCAGTTGCGATCAGCAGTATTCTGTAAGAAGGAAGTCAGCTCCCAGACGAAACTATCTTTACATCGGTCTGTTTTCAGACCAACTTTGCTTTATGGGAGCGAAAGCTGGGTGGACTCAGGATATCTTATTCATAAGTTAGAAGTAACAGACATGAAAGTAGCAAGAATGATTGCTGGTACAAACAGGTGGGAACAATGGCAGGAGGGAACTCGGAATGAGGATATAAAGGCTAATTTAGGAATGAACTCGATGGATGAAGCTGTACGCATAAACCGGCTTCGGTGGTGGGGTCATGTGAGGCGAATGGAGGAGGATAGGTTACCTAGGAGAATAATGGACTCTGTTATGGAGGGTAAGAGAAGTAGAGGGAGACCAAGACGACGATGGTTAGACTCTGTTTCTAACGATTTAAAGATAAGGGGTATAGAACTAAATGAGGCCACAACACTAGTTGGAAATCGAGGATTGTGGCGACGTTTAGTAAATTCTCAGAGGCTTGCAGACTGAACGCTGAAAGGCATAACAGTCTATAATGATAATGTATGTATGTATGTATGTATGAGTTCTTTTACGTGCCAGTAAATCTACCGACACGAGGCTGATGTATTTGAGCACCTTCAAATACCACCGGACTGAGCCAGGATCGAACCTGCCATGCTGGGGTGAGAAGGCCAGCGCCTCAACCGTCTGAGCCACTCAGCCCGGCGAACACCATAAACAGTCTGTTACCGTTCCCTACTACACAATGCGGTCTTCGCTGTCTAAAGCAAAGAGTCTCTACCATACTAATGATCTTATTTCTCTATTTAACTCGTCTCTCACTATCTTAATTTTCGAATTTTGTCAGTCCCATAGTTCCCGGACACCTAGTCCCCTCACTCTCTAAGACATTCAGCAAGTAGCAGTTCTATTTCTTGTTACGTTCAAAGTTCACATCAGTTCTAAAATTTTACATAACTCAATCAATTATACCTATCTCTTTTACCGTTCTTCCCCCTTATCTCCTTTTATTCAAACAATTTCTTTATAAATCTTGCTCTAACCACGTTTAAAAATTTTGAATAATTTGTTCCTTATCCCACTCTCTACACAACCATGATGTCATCTTATAAACTTTATCTAACTTCTCCACTTCCTTCTTATTAAGCAATTTCCTTTTCACCTCATTCAAAGATTTGCAGTGGTTGAATATATGTAAATCCTCCCACCCCTCCCCTCACAATACACACCTATCCTTATTTTCCCTTCCTACCCCCCCCCCGCCCCACTTTTAGGTACGCCTAATAACCACCAACACAAGCCTCTCTTTGCTCTTCTCCCCTCAAAGTCTGTTTATGGGTTAGTTACTTCTGTCAATTTGTTTAACACTGATAGAGAGCCTCTATTCTTACATTCCATTATTAGACTCCGCCTCTATATATATAATATTCTCCCCATTTATCTTTTTCCAAATCCAGTCTTTCCTCTTCCCCCACGTAACACTCCCATACTCCCCAAGCTTAGTTTTTGCAACCTTTCCTTACACTTATTCACCCGATATCCTTCATTCTCCATTCTTTTTGAAATCTATAAGCTTCCTGTAATTAATTCCCCTCCCTTCCCTTTCTCCAATCTTATCCAATACTTTATCACCCTCTTTACCATTTCTACCTCCATAGACTCTTTGCAAACTAATCTAGCCTCCGCATTTGCCGTGCAGTTTAGCAGTCCCATCATAATCTTATTGAATTTCACCACAACTGGGTTTAATTCTACCTTATCCTCTTCCAATCCCCATACTTCCACCCAAGTAACATTTTACTCTTGACCACTAATTGAAATACCATTTTATGTATTTTGCATTTTATATCTAGGAATTTATTTTCTAATACCCTTACTGCTGCAAGCGCTCATCTTCCCTTTAATTTGGCCCTTCTGCATTGTTCTTTCCACGACCCCTTATAACTTATTGTTACTCCTAAATGTTATATTTTTCTGCTGGTATAATTTCCTCATGATTTACCGTCCAGGCTTTCTTTCCCTTCCTATCTCTCCTTTTCCTACATATCATTATCTGTGTCTTTCTCGCGTTTACTCTAAGACACCATCTCCTGGTATAATCTACTACCTCATCTAACCCTCTTTAAAAAATCCCTTGCCGTCAGTGCGAGGATCAATAAATCGTCTGCAGATAGCAAACTGGGAACTTCTTTCTTCCCTATCCATGGACATTGCCATCTGTCTCCTCCGGATAGCTTGTTTCACACCTATCTTCGACTCAATACGCTTACTCAACCTTCCTCCCTGTAATTTGATCATCACCAATACCATCTCATAAATTATTTCAATTGCCCCTATCATTTTCTTCGATAACCCTATCTCCCTTCATCTCGTAAATAGCGCCTCCCCGCTCACTGTATCAAAAGCGTTTTCGAAATCTATCGCCACTACGTATAATGTGCACCCTGCTCTCTTCACATATTTAGTAATCAATGTATCCAGTATCCACACATTATCGACCGTATTTCTTCCTTTCCTGAATCCGTTCTGCAACTCCGATATCCTCCCATACTGCTCCGCTCAATTCTTTATCCTATTAGCCAAGAACCCTGTGTACAACTTAGACAAGGCGTATAGCAGTGTTATCCCTCTATAATTATTCCGATCGCTTCTAACCCCTCTATTTTTTATAAATTGGGCATAATACCCCCTTTCTCCATTCACTCGGATATTCATCATCTTCAAACAACCTGTTAAAAGAATTTTACCATCCCCCTTAACATCCCTTCATTGGCTCCTACTTCCCTCCTTACGCTGTTAGTGATGCCATTAACACCTCCTGCTGCCTTAGGTGTTGCATTATTTATTACGCGGCCGGGTTGAGTGGCTCAGACGGTTAAGGCGCTGGCCTTCTAACCCCAACTTGGCAGGTTCGATCCTGGCTCAGTCCGGTGGTATTTGAAGGTGCTCAAATACGACAGCCCCGTGTCGGTAGATTTACTGGCACGTAAAAGAACTCCTGCGGGACTAAATTCCGGCACCTCGGCGTCCCCGAAGACCTCAAAAAGTAGTTAGTGGGACGTAAAGCAAATAACATTATTATTATTATTATTATTATTATTATTATTATTATTATTATTATTTATTACGCTAATTACTTCCTGCCCTGTAATCTCCTCATTTAATATATAATTTCCTACTTCTAATTCTCTTCCTATATATGGCTTCCCCATTTCTCTATACCAGTTATCCTCCGCTCCTAAAAGCCTCTTAAAATATTCCACCCAATCTTCCTCCCTTATGCTTTTCCCCTTCTCCATTGGTTTCGCTCTCCTTATCTTATTTATAGACTCCAAGACTTTCTCCATTCTATTTTCCCTACAGTATCCATTCATTCTTTCTGCTTCCGCCTCCTTCCACCCTCTTTTTTTCTCACTCAACACACCCTTGTATTCTTTTCTTAATTTACAATATTCGTCCCTCTTTCCTTGTTGCCCGAGCTTCCTAAACTCCGCTAGAACTCTCAATACACCACCTCCTTTCCTGCTACATTCCTCGTCAAACCACTCAGTCCCTCTATTATATTTTATAACTTCCCTGCTCTTACCTCTCCTCCCCACCGTCCGCACTGGAAGTTCTATTAACTCTAACTCCTCATGTATGCCATTTCCTTCCAACGCCCCTTCATTTCCCACCGTTAATATTACTCCCCCTTCCAACCTTAGTTCCTCTTTCGTTGTCTCGTTTCAGTCATAATTCCACCCCTCGGCCTTATGCCCCACCCTTCTTTTTCTCACTCCTCCTGCTCTTTTTCTATCTCTCTTCTCAATTTTATCTTTATTGACGTATGTTCTGTCACCCAACACTCTAACACTTCAAAACTTATCACTCTCCTTAAGGCTATCTCCGAGCTTATTCCTATATCCACTACACTCCCCTCAACACGGTTAGTCCCTCTGCCTCGGGGACGGGTTCTTTGTGTTTGTCTTAATGCACTTGTCTTCATCTACGTACAACAAAACACACTACCAACCGTTGAATATTCCTTCCACACTGGGTTGGTGTCAGGAAGGGCATCCGGCAGTACAACTGGTCCAAATCTCCATAAGAAACGGTCTCCAAAATTTGCAAAAAAAAAAAAAAAAAATCGGAGAAGAGGAAGAAGAAGGTTAATTTAGAGGACATATTATTGGCAAAATTTGCCACTAAATAAATTGTTTTGGTGGCTAATGAAAATCAATAATCTGGCTTGAGACTCTGCTGCTTACAAATATCCGAAGACTATGAATGGAACCATGATGAGCGATTAGGTTTTACATGACAAGTTTACTGCACAATACTGCTGAAATGGTTAGCATTGCTTTCTCATAGGTCAAGGCATCGTGGCTCAGACTATCAGACGGTGCAACGTCACATGACGTGAAGTAGGCTGATAGTAACTAAGTAAGTGTTTCTGCTACAAGCGGTGGCAGCATAAAATGCACAAAACACACGCTACACAATAACATGAAATGAATAAAATACACGATACTGATTCCGGATGTCAAGCGAAGATAAAATTAATAATGGTGTGACCCTTTATATGAAAATGATATTAGCGATGATTCCAATAATACTATTGCTAACGATAAATACAAGAAAACATTAATAAAAACCTATTCACTTAGTAAATTCAGCATTATTTCGCCTCAGTGGTACAGTGGTTAATGTAATTAGCTGCCACTCCCGGAGGCCAGGGTTCGATTCCCGGATCTGCCACCAAATTTGAAAAGTGGTACGAGGGATGGAACGGGGTTCAGTCAGCCTCTGGAACATAACTGAGTAGAGGGAGTTCGATTTTCACCTCAGCCATCCTTGAAGTGGTTTTCCGTGGTTTCCCACTTCTCCTTCAGACGAATGCCGGGAATTAAATTAAACCACCGTTTCTCTGTAATAATAATAATAATAATAATAATAATAATAATAATAATAATAATAAATTATTATTATCTTGCGGTTTTAGGTCAGTTGAAGCCGTTAATTATACACTGAAGAAAATGGAAATTGCAATACCCGGAAGGAGTGGTGCTACAATGCTGCAATTGAACATGCAGGACGAGTGTTCGGTTGTGATTCGATTATTACACTTTCAGGTCCCTCTGACCGCACGTTTGGACAACAATCAATACAGGATGTGCCCACCACGAGCTGCAATACATACATTGATGAAGTCGTCAAGGCATGGAGTCAATAAGGCCGTGGATCGCTTCCTGAGGAATTGTGGCCCATGCTTGCTGCGCTGCAAGGGTCAGTTGTTCCAGAGTTATGGGTGGCTGAGGACGGTTGGCCAGTTGTCGACTCATCATGTTCCACACATGCTCAATAGGACCTAGGTCCGGAATCTGGCGGGCCATTCTAAGGTTGTCATGTCGTGGAGAGCTTCTCTGGAGATGCGTGCAGTGTGAACCCGGGCATTGTCCTGCCGAAACATTCCATTATCAGTGTTCGCCATCGTAGGGGCAACCACCGGATTGAGTACCCTATCAACGTACTGTCGAGCAGTCATAGTGCCCTCAACAAGCACTAATTGTGATTTCACATTAAAGCCAATAGCTCCCCAGATCATACTGCTTGGTGTTGGCCCTGTGTGCCTCTCGACAATAAGATCTGGGCGGCCCCTCTCCACGGTACGTCGGCGCACACGATTCCGGCGATCACTGCGGGCAAAAAGACGACCCTATGCTATTCGTCGACCCACGTCGATCTTTCTCGACACCAGGCCAGCCTTACACGTCGCTGTTGTGGGGTCAATGGAACACCTTCTGCAGGGATACGGGCGCGTAAGCCAGCTGCACGCAGGCGATTACCAACTGTTTGTTGTGTAACGTGGGGTGCCACAGCTGCTCGAATTTGTGCTGTTGTTGCATGGGGTTCAATCTGGGCCATCAGAATGATGCGGCGATCCTCTCTCACAGTTGTCTGTCACGCTGGGCCTGTGCCAGGTCTACGTGTGTGGGTACCTTCATTTGGCAACTGCTGCCATACACGTTGTACCGTAAATACCTGTCGGCCAACACGTACAGCGACAGTCCTTAGCCATAATCCAGCCTCACACAGCCCAATTATCCGAGCCTCTCAAACGAAGACGTGGGGACACCTGTAGCAACAATCCAATGGGTCTGAAACTTTGATCGCTTACATACCTCCATTGCATCGTTCCAAATCTTGAAAATTAACACAAACGACCAATGTCTTCATGATGTTGCAATTTCCATTTTCTTAAGTGTATTATCTGAGCCTGTAAGACTGCAATATGGTCAAGTTTGCGTGTTAGAAAAACGTCGCATTTTTTGCACTGGAGTATGTAATGTCCTTCCGGAAAATCGCATGGACAGTGGGGTATAATGTTTTTGTTGGGCAGAGAATGAACAGAGAATGGTCTGAAGAGGGATGTACCACACGCTGAAAACCTTCGGGACAACTTACAGTAAACTAACACATGTACGAGAGAACCGTCATAGCACAGGAATGTCAGCGAGTGACTGCTTTACTTCGTCTGTTGCGTAAGTTCAGCATTGGCAAATAACACGTTATCCAAAGGCTTCAGCAACAGTTTGTCGTCATTCATCACGGTGTGATTCGTGGCCTTTCTCAAAGACACCCGTTGACTGCTAGGTGTATGCATAAGTCTTTCCCGGATTCACCAGCTCCAGCAAACAGTACGCAGCGTATGAATTTGACACATACCTCAGTTTGTTCGTTTGACATTAACCTACCAACATACACAAGTTGAGTCACCCAAACACTAGCGTCTGCGTTGTGTCGTTCAGTAATCATGTCGACGTTTGTGCCTGAAAAAGAACATTTGCGGCACGCACTACTTTTGTTATTTTAATCAAAGGAAAAATGCTGTGGAAAGTCATTGTTTGCTGGTAGAAACATATGGTGAACACGCTCCAGTGATTAGAACAAGTGAGACATGGTTCCAAAATAATAAACGTGGTGATTTCAATGTGAAAGACAGTGCGCGCTCTGGATGATGACCCAACTCAAACTCAACAGCAATTGGTATAAGCATTAAATGTGTCACAAGAAACAATCAGCAGACGTTTACGAGCAATGGGGACGATCATAAAACTCGGTAAATAGGTCCCACACGATCTGAATGAACGGCACATGGAAAATCGCAATTTCACTTGTGAAATGGTGCTTCAATGCCACGAAAGGAAATCATTTCTGTACCGAATTGTGATGGGCGACGAAAAATGTATTTATTTTGAAAACCCGAAGCGGAGAAAATTGTGGCTGTCACCTGACGAAGCCGGTCCTTCAACACCAAGGCCAAATCGCTTCCAATGCTGAGGCTGTACCTTAATTAAGGCTACGGCCGCTTCCTTCCAATTCCTAGGCCTTTCCTATCCCATCGTCGCCATAAGACCTATCTGTGTCGGTGAGACGTAAAGTCACTAGCAAATCGTTTCGGCAAGAAGACCACGCTTTGTGTCTGGTGGGACCAGAGCGGTATTATGCTTTATGAACTCTTGAAGCCCGGCGAAACCATTAATGCACGCCGCTATCGCCAACAAATGATTAATTTAAATCTCGCATTGATCGAAAGACGACCGCAATGTGCCAGAAGACATGGCAAAGTGATTTTGTTACACGACAATGCGCCGTCTCACACAGCAAATCCAGTGAAAGACACCTTGAAATCGCTTGGATGGGACATCCTTCCGCACCCGTCGTACTGCTCTGACCTGGCACCATCCGACTATCACCTCTTCGCATCAATGGGGCACGTGCTCGCAGAGCAGCACTTCAGCAATTTCGAGGAAGTTGAAAAATGGCCCGACAAATGGACAATGTTGTGACCTCCACGAAAACGTACTGTATGGACCTTCACATTGGTCCCTACTGGTCTTAATGTTCCTAGCCGTCAAGGGAGTGTCTGTGATTTAACTCTACCTAGCCACCCAACTTACCTCGACCCCCCCCCCCCCCCCCCACCATTTACCTCTTTCCAATAGTGTAGAAAGAACGGGGGAGCGTCATTTTTGCACTAGAAAATAAAGTAAAAAGCAGCAATATACCAAGACTTACGGGACGTTGCAAAATATGACTTCCAGAAGCTTTATCAGCGCTAAAAGAAGTGCATGATTGCCCAAGAGATTACTTTGGATCCTATTTTGTAGCTCTAAGCTGCTCTGTTCGTTAATTACAAATGTAAAATTCCAGGTGTAAGGCTCATCTCTAAACATAATAGGCAACGTGATGCCTTATGGATGTACAGACCGGGAAAGGGTAGCGCTGACGCTGATCCAGAATTATTTGATCAGATTATCAGGTATGTGGGAAACGATATGAAAAGGAGCATGATTGTAGCGGGTGATCTCAATTTACCAAATGTCAATTGGGAAGGTAATGCGAACGACAGGAAGCATGACCAACAAATGGCAAATAAGTTAATATGGGAAGAACCGCTGATTAAGAAAGTGACGGAACCAACAAGAGAGAAGAATATTCTGGACGTGGTGCTGGTAAAATCAGACGAGCTCTATAGAGAAACCGAAGTTATAGATTGCATTAGTGATCTCGAAGCTGTTTTGGTCGTAGTTAAAGTAAATGTAATAGAAAGGAAAGACTTAAAAAGTAGGACTATTAGGTAATACCATATGGCTGATAAAACAGGCATGAGGGAGTTTTTCAAATGCAACTGTGATCGGTGGAAAACGGTAAATAAAAATGTAAACTGACTCTGGGGTGAGTTTAAAACAATTGTTGAGGAATGTGAAAAACACCTTTAAATGTGGTAAGGAATGGTAGAGATCCACTATTTTATAGCAGAGAACTAAAGAGACTAAGAAGGAGGTAAAAGTTGGAAAGAAATAGAGTTAGAAATGGTTATGGAAGTAAGGAGTATTTGAAGGAACTTACTAGGAAATTGAATCTAGCAAAGAAGTCAGCTAAGGATAATATGATGGCAAGCATAATTGGTAGTCATACGTAGTTAAGTGAAAAATGGAAAGGCAAGTATAGGTACTTTAAGGCAGAAACAGGTTCCAAGAAGGACATTCCAGATATCATTAATGCTGCGCTTTTTTTTTTTTTTTTTTTTTTTTGCTAGTTGCTTTTACGTCGCACCGACACAGATAGGTCTTATGGCGACGATGGGACAGGGAAGGGCTAGGAGTGGGAAGGAAGCGGCCGTGGCCTTAATTAAGGTACAGCCCCAGCATTTGCTTGGTGTGAAAATGGGAAACCACGGAAAACCATTTTCAGGGCTGCCGACAGTGGGGTTCGAACCTACTATCTCCCGAATACTGGATACTGGCCGCACTTAAGCGACTGCAGCTATCGAGCTTGGTGATATCATTAATGAACAAGGGGGAGTGTGTATGCGAGGATCTTCAAAAGTCTGAAGTATCCAGTCAGCAGTATGAAAAGGTTGTAGGTTACAATGATTATGTCCAGATAAAGGAGGTGACAAATACTAAAGAAGTATCAAAATTTACCTATGATAACAACAACGTTTACAATAAGAATAAGATACAAAAGTTGAAAACTAGAAAATCATCTGGAAGAGATAAGATTTTTTTTTCTTTTTTTCTGCTATTTGTCTTACGTCGCACCGACACAGATAGGTCTTATGGCGATGATGGGAGAGGAAAGGTCTAGGAATGGGAAGGAAGCGGCCGTGGCCTTAATTAAGGTACAGCCCCAGCATTTGCCTGGTGTGAAAATGGGAAACCACGGAAATCCGTCTTCAGGGCTGCCGGCAGTGGGATTCGAACACACTATCTACCGGACGCGAGCTCACAGCTGCGTGCTCCTAACCGCACGGCAGATAAGATTTGGAGACTACACTAAAGACAATGGGTTGGGCTATAATACGATGTCTGAAGTACTTATTTGATTATTGTTCGCATGAAGGAGCTATAGGCCTACCAAATGAATGGGGAGTTGTTATAGTAGCCCCTGTGTATAAAGCAAAGAGTGATAGACATCAAGCTGAAAATTACAGGCCAGTCAGTTTGACATGCATTGCATGTAAGCTTTGGGAAGGCATTCTTTCTGATTATATTGGACATGTTTGCTAAATTAATAACTGGTTTAATAGATGGCAGCTCGGATTTAGGAAAGGTGATTCCACTGAAGCTCAGTTTGTAGGATTCTAGCTAGATATAGCATATATCTCGGATTCAGGAGGTCAAATAGACTGTAGCGGGATTGACGTATCTAAGGCATTTGATAGGATAGATCATGGGTGAGTACTGGCAGAAATGAGTGCAATTGAACTAGACAAAAGGGTGACTGAATGGGTGGCTATATTTCTAGAAAACAGAACTCAGAGAATTAGAGTAGGCGAAGCTTTATCTGACCCTGTAACAATTAAGATGGGAATTCCTTAAGGCAGTATTTTTGGACCTTTATGTTTTCTTATATATTGTACCCGTCTAAATGGTACCTCAGTTAATTTGAGAAAGCTGGGAATATTTATTACGGAGCATTGCTTACGAGTGCGCGTGTACCAGCTGTGACACAGTTGTGCGAGAGCGAGCCGGCCGAAACTAGGTCAACAGCTGATCGAGGGCGACCAGAGCGCAGTTACGTCATGACACCGGCAGACGACAAAGGGGAGGAGAAATGTTCTCATAAAATCCACTCGTAGCGGTCAAGGACGAGCTATGGCGCAGGTCGATTACCAGCCAATAGAAATTGAGGAAAGTGCTGGAAATATTAGGATTGTTCTGGAACTAAGTCGAAGGAAGTTCTTGGGTAAGAACGTCAGAACAGTTCAAGAGAAATTTTACGAGACGACGGCCAGAACAGTTTTTCAAGAGCACGTCGGACAGTTGTTTCTTACGAGAAATCGAACCGTGTATTCTCTACGGGAAAGAAGAATATGTTCAGACGACGTGAATACTAGTGTAATCCTTGTAGGGCACGATCATTACATTACTTGAATGCCAGTGTAATTCATTGTTAGCTCAACGCAGTATCCAGCGAGCTTATTACAGTCGTGCATTCTCCCGGGTGGAAAATGTTAAACCGCAGACAGTCAGCGTGCTCATTAAAGCCGATTCTTGCCATAGAAGCTTTAGGAATGTTCCATTGGACATTATGAAAGGAAATCACGATCTCAAGTGGATAGGCGAGAGGAAATCTAACCTTTATTTAATCATCATAATAGTCAGCCCTATTATTTGTCAGCCTAAGGCGTATCGTAACTTAATGAATGTGTTCAGAAGACGAAGCTTATAGTAATAATGGACCTAAAGTACATCGTTGCGCCAAGTTAAGTGTTGTACATAACTTAGTGAGTTATAGCTAGTGTGGATCCCTGTGCTAATAGAATATTTTAGTTTCAGCTATCTCCGAGGAAACCAAGTTGTCGACATGCGGCGATCAAGAGGGAAATCGAGAGATTTTCTGGGACTTTGCTGGAGTAAAAAGAAGACGCTGAATATAGCTACAGTCATGAGGAACTAAATTCCAGAGTGCACGCCAACGCGATGACTTTGTACATCCGTAAACCACCATAGATGAGGCAAGAGACGTTGTCGCCTGAAGCAGCATCCCGACGCCAAGGATTTTCACCGGAAATATGAGTACCCTTGTAAAATTTCTTCTCTTTTAGTAGATGACTAGATTGTATTCTTGCGTAGAGTAAAGTAGTTTCCTTAGTAATTTTGTATGTAATGGTGATGGGAGAGCATTCCTTACTTCGTTGATTTGTAATTTCAATATTGTTCTATCTTTGCATTTTCTTGGAATAATGATAATTTTATTTTTGGACGTGATGATGAATAATCCCAGTTGTTCTCGAGTTGACAAGAGTGAATGATTATGATCTTCGAAAGTGATTTAAGGGAGTAAGGTCTACTAACAATCATAATAATAATAATAATAATAATAATAAGAGTAAATTAAACTCATAAAAATAGTAAATGAAGATATGATTAAATGTAGGAGTAAACTATAATTAAATCGTAGTTTTAAAACCCTGTTAGTCATGTGTAGTGATTGATGGTAGAAGGGAAAGTGAACGACGAATGTTAGAAATATTCTTCGAGAGAACGATCTAGGAGCCATTATAGGATAATAGTAATAATAATAATGATCAAAATAGTAAAGGTCGGATAATGTAAAAGTTGTTGAGATTCAACTTGTATGATCATTGTGATAATGGAGTTCGCCATTAATGGACGACATGGGACTACTAGGGTGCATGTCGGGCCTAAACGGTATTATGAGTCACAATGATTGTAATGAATGATTATGGCGATAATGATTTATGAGGATGTACGGATTTAGGGACTATAATAGGTCTATTTCTGGCTCAACCACTGATATGAATAATACACGACTTAATCGTTATTAGATGTTTTCGAGGCTCTTGAGCTCTTATTACTGACGATGGTGATGGTTATTCTTCGAGAGAGAAATTTGGCTTTCTGTATCATCATAACTACAGTCATGAGCGAGTTTTATTCTGGTCAGATGATTATAAGGATCTTCAATAAAACCCAAGAGGAAGACGAGATAAATGACTGGATAATAATACTAATAATAAATATTACAGATTCATTGTGTGATAAAAATGTACTTATAACCAGTTGGTAGAATTGGGTTATTTGGTGTCATTTACTTTTATCATTCCAAGGAAACTTATCTTGTATATTTTTTTTGTGACTGTGATGCATTGTTGTTGTTGTTGTTGATTCCGTGTAGGATCACATGATGCTCTATCCATCCATGAAATGCTAGGTAATTTAGAAAGGTTAAATAGAGTAAGGAAAGAATACAGTCAAGCGTAGTCTACGAGAGAGAGGGAGTTATGCCAAAGAAATTGTAAAAATATTTCCAAACGCTAAAGTGAAGAATTTGTAAAAATATTTCCCAACACTAAAATGAAATTGTAAAGGAATTTTATGATGACAAAATGAGTTAGAGGATTTTTCACAGGTAGAGTGAAATGAATGTTCAAGAAATTTTCTTGAACAAGTAAATGCTGAGTTAATAGTAATTGTTCTTCAAAATGTATGAAATTATTTTACCTGTAAATGACTAAACATGAGTTATAACGGGAAATGACAGCTTTGCTAATTTAGTGATTCATTCGATGTTACAGAGTAAAATCTTAGGTGGAGTTTCATTGGAGAAGCAATGGAATCTAACTCCAGAAGCATGCGAGGACTTACAGTCGTATTCATTTATTCACAAGCCATTAAAGATTGAGATATTCCTTTTATTGCAAAAATCACATTGTATTTAATAAAAATTTTTTTTTCTTTCATGCATTTGTCCAGACTGAGTTTCCATTATGTTTTTAATAAACGTTGTTGTTATTTTGCCCTGATTTTCATTTATATTGTGTCACCTATCCAGTCACCAAGGGTCCTGAAAATATAAATTCTATGAAGTTGTCCCTTAATAGCATAATCGGCCCTGCGAACGGTCCACCCTTTTGGGACTCTCGCTCCGCCGACTGAGCGACCCCGGAGAAGGGGACATATTTCTGTGGCGCCCAACTTTCAGGGCCAACCCAAACCCTCATTGCTTAGGCATTGATCGTTTTGGTGAGTTATTTCCAGGGCATATTTTTGTTGTTGTTATATTTACGATCTTGTTGTTTCGGCGAACACTATTGTGGCGCAAAAGCAAGGAGATGGTAATTTTTATTCAGTTAAATGGTGACAATTAAATGGATAGAGATACCAAGGTTGGTAATGACATAATACAGCTGGACATTGCTTCGGTATAGGTCTATTTGTTACAGTACGGAGAGCATGCTTGTGGAGTTCATACTTTGTATTTTACAAATTCTTTGGCAATTTCCGGTGAAATTTAGGCAAATGGGGCAAAGATGTACAGGTTCATCGTTGTTGGCGAGCACAATGCTTATGAATTGTAATGGATTTGGATACTTTAGCTCGGATGATAGCGGAGATGAGAGCCAGCGCTGAGAAATTGGGAGCTGAGAATAAGGCTAGTATTGAAAGACTTGAACTTGCGCAATCTCAAATGTCGGCCGAGTGTAGGGCTAGTGCTGATTCTATGAAAGCCGAAACTAAAGCTAGTATTGAAAGACTTGAACGTAATCAATCAGAAATGAGAGCGGAAACTAAGGCTAGTGTTGATTCTATTAGGACTGAGTTTAAGGAGAGTCAAGCACAGATGTCACGTGAGTTCAAAGACAACCAGACTAGGTTAACCCAAGAAATTAAAGTGATGTCGCGTGATTTTAAAGATAGTCAGGCGAAGTTGAAACAAGAGATTGAACGAACAGTTACAAACTCGATAGCTAGCGTAGCGCAGGAGTTTACTGAGAGGCTAGGCACGCTCAAGAAATCAATTATGGATAATATGATCACACATAAGACTGAGGTGGAAAGGAAAATTTCTGAACTTAGCAACCAAATACAATCGCATAAAGAAAATACGACCGATGCGCAATTGAGGTGGACTAAACGATTTAAGGAAGTATGTGATAGTATAATTCAGGTCGACAAGGGGGTCAGACAGGAAATTCAGATGAGCAAAGAACTCATTACTGATGAAGTAGAAGGTCTGAAAACAGCTGTAAATGACAATAAGAAAGCTATCGGAGAAGTTGTATCCAAGGTGGAACACGAACTTCTTGCGTCCCGTGGGTTAGTAGGACAAATGGAGGATAAAATAAAGGGGATGTCAGACGAAATATCAAATATGACAACGGAACTACAAACGTTGCGATTACATAGTGACAGCACACGAGTTGTGACTGCGTCCGTAATTGAAAGGCAATCACAAATGGAGCAACAGTTTAAAGCAGGATTCATTTGTTCGACTCCTAATGCAGCACAGGAGATAAAAACTTCCGGTCGAGCTAAGAATAATACCGCATCTTTAAATCAAATGGACGATAAAGGGAACAGGCCGCAGATTGTGAATATTATACGTCTACAGGACAATCAACCCCGAAAGTTCAACAATCAAAACGGACCTACACCTAAAACCTTTATTAAGGACCTACAAGAATATTTTAAAGATAATGACATTCCTCCTGAACGACAATTACGAGTGACGGAAAAATACCTAGATTCGTCAGCTCACACGTGGTTTATGGCATTCCGGTACAGTTTCGATGATTTCGAAGGATTTAAAGTCGCATTTTTCGACAAATTTTGGAACACAGATATTCAGCACAATTTAAGGACGGAATGGTATGCTCGTCGATATGCTTCGACGCTGCCTACGAAATTTTCCGAGTTCGCCGCAAATCAGATCCGGAAAATTCGAGAATTGGACGACCCACTTCCAGAGGAAGAATTATGCCGAGTCATCATTCGACAGTTACCGCCGGACGTACAAAGAATATTAATAGCATCGAACATCCGAACAGCTATGGAGCTGGAAAGAGTATTAAGACAGCTAGATATGACGTCTAGGGATCATACCCGTAATACCCGAGCCTTGAGTCAGGAAATCAATTCGACTTATGTTGAGAAAGAAAGGACGGTGGTTCCACAGAAAAATAAAGAGGTACAAACTAAAGAGAGGTCCGAACGGAGTGAAACAAGGGATGAGCAGAGATTACAGAGGGGCTTCCATGGATTTCGACCGTATTCGATGGGATCAAGAGGAAGAGATCGATATTTTGGCCGAACTTCTCGAGGAGTAAAATATGCCGCCGAGAAAAGAAGAAATTATCATCGGTTTTATCAACCAAGGGGGACAGTTGATGAAAACAAAGAACATGTCCGGGAACTCAAGGAGAAAACAGACGGAGGTGAAATATGGAGAAGAGCTATTTTGAATCAAAATACAGATCCCGACGTAACAGGCGCAGAATCCCTCGCATTTCAGGAAGAGAAAAAAAGACGGAAAGGAGAGGAGGAGACCGTCTGCCAACCCGGAAGGAGTCAAGGGGTGAAAAAAAAAACGTCAATTTTTGAATGAAGAAATACCCGAAATATTGGCGAATGGTCAAGGGGACTGCTTTGAGATAATTCAGGTGGATTCATGGCTCACACGACCGCATGATTTATTGGAAGAAAGACGCCAGGGCAACAACCCGAATAAAGGTAAATTACCTGTCATTACAGCACGAGTGTTCGACAGGAAGGTATCCTGTTTAGTTGACACTGGAGCTACCATTAGCGTTATATCCAACAGTTTTTTACAGGAACTGCAGGGAAAAGGAGATATACCATCAATTCCGGTATCCAATATGAAGATTAAGGGTATCATACCAGATAAATCCGTAGAATGCAAAGTGCAGGTTTTCCTCACACTTCAGATAGGAAATTCAGAATTTCCTCACATTTTTGTAGTAATGTCGCGGATCCAATACAATATGATTTTGGGAGTCGACTTCTTAGAGTACTATCAAGCTCAAATTAAATTCAAAACTAATCAAGTTTTATTAAGGAAAAACGATTTTTCAGAGATCGTATCCCTGGAAGATGGGGGAAAAATCTCATATCAAGAATTGGTCACCAACCAATTGTCGTCGCGGGACCATCTTTGGAATCAAGAACAGAATGAAAATCCTGGCCGAATTCAGCACAACATAGTGGATCCTGAAGAAGAAGTTTCCCTAAAAGAGATAGAGATGAAAGCTCAAGAGATTGAAGGGACGGCTGAACAAAAATTGATAGTTACATCAGTACTGTTAAAACATAAGGTAGTATTTTCGGACAAACCTGGGGTAATTCCAGACTTTAAATACACACTGTTAATCAACGATTGGTCTCCATATAAGAGGAAAGTATACCCTATCCCAGATAAATATTATGATAGAGTGGGAAAGGTGATTGAGAGGATGGAGAAAGATGGTATTATTGAGAAAGCCCGAACTCCGTATTTAAATGCTATTGTTATCGTTCCTAAGCCTGACGGTTCCCTCAGATTGTGTTTGGACGCACGGGCTGTCAACGAAAGGCTAATTCCGGAGAATGATAGGATGCCTAATGTGAAGGATATACTCCGAAGATTTTCCGGCATGAATTTGTTGTCAATCATGGACGTAACGTCTTCATATTATCACATCGTGCTGGAAGAAAAGTCTAGGCTGTTTACAGGTTTCCTGTATGGACAACACACCTATGTGTTCGTTCGTCTCCCCTTCGGATTCAAAAATGCAGGGGCAGCTTTATTGAGGGCCTTAGATCGATGCCTGACGCCGGAGGTAAAGGAGTTCACCACTCGTTTTGTAGACGATATCGTCATCGCTTCTAAAACGTTTGAAGAGCACGTGATGAAGCTAGAAAAGCTACTCACAAATCTAGAAGAAGCAGGGTTGAGAATTAATTTAGGGAAATCCAAGTTTCTTCAGAAAGAAATCCAGTTTGTAGGCCATGTGATAGACGGAGGAAACATTAAGCCCAACCCCGTCAAGGTGACCGCTATTTGTGATTTTCCACGTCCACGAAGGATAAAACACGTACGTCAATTCCTAGGCATGTGTCAGTTTTACGCGAATTTTTGCCCGGGTTATACGAGAACGATCTCGCCATTGCAGGAATTATTGAAAAAGAACCAGAAGTGGAAATGGTCGGAAGTTGAAGAACAAGCTTTCATCCAGACCAAGGAAATGCTAAGGAATAATGTTAATCTTAGCTACCCCGACTTCGAACGACCGTTCATTATTCAGACGGACGCCTCAAAGGTTGGAGTGGGAGCAGTCCTATTTCAAGAAAATCCAGAGAAACCGGACGTGAAAGACTTTATTTCGTTTGCAAGCAGGAAATTACGACCTAATGAGAAAGGATACACTATAACGGAATTAGAAATGTTAGCAATTGTTTACGCTTTGACGCAATGGAAAAAAATAATTTATGGGTTCCCCATACTGATCCGAACAGATCACCATGCCTTGACGTTTATGACGCGCGCCACAATGAGTAGCGAAAGGGTAATGAGATGGACACTCTTTGTCCAGCAGTTTGATATCCAAGTCGAGCATTGCCCGGGAAAACAGAATGTGTTAGCAGACTATTTAAGCCGTAATCCGGAGGAAGATGTCGAGGTTTATCGGATCGAGCTAATTCCGGATGACCTGGAGCTCCTACGAAAATTACGATATTTTCCACAGATGCAGAAAAGAGATGCTACTTTAAGGCCTTTGATTGATTATTTGTCTGGAAAGATCGAACCAGGTGATCCCAGGTACAAAATGCTGAGGAGAAAGGCTAAACGATATCTCAACCAAGGGGGCATGTTATGTCAATTCGTGGACCCCATGAGGGTCAATTTAAAGGCCGTGGTGCCCATGAAAATTCGAGAAGACTTAGTATGGCATGTGCACAGAATTACGGGTCATGCAGGACTCGATAAAACTGTAGCAACTATCAAAGAAACCTTCACTTGGGATAAACTCCGCCAGAATGTACGTGAAATTATACGCACCTGTGATACGTGTCAGAGAACGAAAGCCAGCTCACACTTTGCTAAGCAAAAACCTATTCCTATTATTCCAGAGAGACCACTAAGCTTATTCGCAATGGACATATTTGGCCCGATTCCAGCCAGTAGATTTAAGCATAAATTCGTAATTGTGACCATAGATGTGTTTTCGAAATTTCTAACCCTTTTTCCAATTCAGAAGGCGAACACAAAATCGATCCTATGGAGATTAAAGAAAAGCATAATTCCTATGATGGGGAAACCCAAGGTCTTGCTGACTGACCACGGATCGCAATTCACGGCTGAAGAGTTCAGACGAGGCTTATCTGAAATGGGGATCAAGCACACCATGAGTTCGATCCGGAATCCAGCCAGTAATCCCGCTGAGCGGGTGATGCAAGAGATTTCAAAATTTTGCAGAATTTATTGTAAAAACAGACACGATAGGTGGATCGCAGTGTTACCAATAATGATGGACGTGGTAAATAACACAGTGCATGAGGCGACGAAATTAATTCCCTCAGTCATTCATTTCAATCAATATCCCGTCCGAACTTGGGACAACGTAATTCCACACCTGGATCAAAGACGTCCTACTCATGCGGAAGTAATTCTCCAAGCGAGAGAAAACCTTGTAGATCATGCCAACAGAAGACGGAGGAGAGTACGTAAGAAACGATTTCATCGTCCCTTAAATGTTGGAGAGTATGTATTACTCCGTAAACCCGCTATTTCAAGTCCTGTTGAAAAATTCTACGCGAAGTTCGCACCTTTATATGTTGGACCTTACAGAGTAATTAAAGATTTGGGGAACAATGCATACCAGGTAGAGAGCTTTGATGGACACTTTAGAGCTATTTATAATGCTGGGAATTTACGCGTCTATCACCAGTTCCGGAGAAATCCTAGAAATTAATCTTGAAAAGGAGCTGTAATGGTGCACATTTTCCGTGTACATTTAGAAAGTAAACTGAGCTGTTATGATTTAATCTGCTAATTAAATCCTAAATCAACCAAGGGGGATTATGTACCCGTCTAAATGGTACCTCAGTTAATTTGAGAAAGCTGGGAATATTTATTACGGAGCATTGCTTACGAGTGCGCGTGTACCAGCTGTGACACAGTTGTGCGAGAGCGAGCCGGCCGAAACTAGGTCAACAGCTGATCGAGGGCGACCAGAGCGCAGTTACGTCATGACACCGGCAGACGACAAAGGGGAGGAGAAATGTTCTCATAAAATCCACTCGTAGCGGTCAAGGACGAGCTATGGCGCAGGTCGATTACCAGCCAATAGAAATTGAGGAAAGTGCTGGAAATATTAGGATTGTTCTGGAACTAAGTCGAAGGAAGTTCTTGGGTAAGAACGTCAGAACAGTTCAAGAGAAATTTTACGAGACGACGGCCAGAACAGTTTTTCAAGAGCACGTCGGACAGTTGTTTCTTACGAGAAATCGAACCGTGTATTCTCTACGGGAAAGAAGAATATGTTCAGACGACGTGAATACTAGTGTAATCCTTGTAGGGCACGATCATTACATTACTTGAATGCCAGTGTAATTCATTGTTAGCTCAACGCAGTATCCAGCGAGCTTATTACAGTCGTGCATTCTCCCGGGTGGAAAATGTTAAACCGCAGACAGTCAGCGTGCTCATTAAAGCCGATTCTTGCCATAGAAGCTTTAGGAATGTTCCATTGGACATTATGAAAGGAAATCACGATCTCAAGTGGATAGGCGAGAGGAAATCTAACCTTTATTTAATCATCATAATAGTCAGCCCTATTATTTGTCAGCCTAAGGCGTATCGTAACTTAATGAATGTGTTCAGAAGACGAAGCTTATAGTAATAATGGACCTAAAGTACATCGTTGCGCCAAGTTAAGTGTTGTACATAACTTAGTGAGTTATAGCTAGTGTGGATCCCTGTGCTAATAGAATATTTTAGTTTCAGCTATCTCCGAGGAAACCAAGTTGTCGACATGCGGCGATCAAGAGGGAAATCGAGAGATTTTCTGGGACTTTGCTGGAGTAAAAAGAAGACGCTGAATATAGCTACAGTCATGAGGAACTAAATTCCAGAGTGCACGCCAACGCGATGACTTTGTACATCCGTAAACCACCATAGATGAGGCAAGAGACGTTGTCGCCTGAAGCAGCATCCCGACGCCAAGGATTTTCACCGGAAATATGAGTACCCTTGTAAAATTTCTTCTCTTTTAGTAGATGACTAGATTGTATTCTTGCGTAGAGTAAAGTAGTTTCCTTAGTAATTTTGTATGTAATGGTGATGGGAGAGCATTCCTTACTTCGTTGATTTGTAATTTCAATATTGTTCTATCTTTGCATTTTCTTGGAATAATGATAATTTTATTTTTGGACGTGATGATGAATAATCCCAGTTGTTCTCGAGTTGACAAGAGTGAATGATTATGATCTTCGAAAGTGATTTAAGGGAGTAAGGTCTACTAACAATCATAATAATAATAATAATAATAATAATAATAAGAGTAAATTAAACTCATAAAAATAGTAAATGAAGATATGATTAAATGTAGGAGTAAACTATAATTAAATCGTAGTTTTAAAACCCTGTTAGTCATGTGTAGTGATTGATGGTAGAAGGGAAAGTGAACGACGAATGTTAGAAATATTCTTCGAGAGAACGATCTAGGAGCCATTATAGGATAATAGTAATAATAATAATGATCAAAATAGTAAAGGTCGGATAATGTAAAAGTTGTTGAGATTCAACTTGTATGATCATTGTGATAATGGAGTTCGCCATTAATGGACGACATGGGACTACTAGGGTGCATGTCGGGCCTAAACGGTATTATGAGTCACAATGATTGTAATGAATGATTATGGCGATAATGATTTATGAGGATGTACGGATTTAGGGACTATAATAGGTCTATTTCTGGCTCAACCACTGATATGAATAATACACGACTTAATCGTTATTAGATGTTTTCGAGGCTCTTGAGCTCTTATTACTGACGATGGTGATGGTTATTCTTCGAGAGAGAAATTTGGCTTTCTGTATCATCATAACTACAGTCATGAGCGAGTTTTATTCTGGTCAGATGATTATAAGGATCTTCAATAAAACCCAAGAGGAAGACGAGATAAATGACTGGATAATAATAATAATAATAAATATTACAGATTCATTGTGTGATAAAAATGTACTTATAACCAGTTGGTAGAATTGGGTTATTTGGTGTCATTTACTTTTATCATTCCAAGGAAACTTATCTTGTATATTTTTTTTGTGACTGTGATGCATTGTTGTTGTTGTTGTTGATTCCGTGTAGGATCACATGATGCTCTATCCATCCATGAAATGCTAGGTAATTTAGAAAGGTTAAATAGAGTAAGGAAAGAATACAGTCAAGCGTAGTCTACGAGAGAGAGGGAGTTATGCCAAAGAAATTGTAAAAATATTTCCAAACGCTAAAGTGAAGAATTTGTAAAAATATTTCCCAACACTAAAATGAAATTGTAAAGGAATTTTATGATGACAAAATGAGTTAGAGGATTTTTCACAGGTAGAGTGAAATGAATGTTCAAGAAATTTTCTTGAACAAGTAAATGCTGAGTTAATAGTAATTGTTCTTCAAAATGTATGAAATTATTTTACCTGTAAATGACTAAACATGAGTTATAACGG
This sequence comes from Anabrus simplex, assembly GCF_040414725.1. Lineage (NCBI taxonomy): Eukaryota > Metazoa > Arthropoda > Insecta > Orthoptera > Tettigoniidae > Anabrus > Anabrus simplex. Next base: position 770,816,108 of record NC_090266.1, read on the forward strand.
GAAATGACAGCTTTGCTAATTTAGTGATTCATTCGATGTTACAGAGTAAAATCTTAGGTGGAGTTTCATTGGAGAAGCAATGGAATCTAACTCCAGAAGCATGCGAGGACTTACAGTCGTATTCATTTATTCACAAGCCATTAAAGATTGAGATATTCCTTTTATTGCAAAAATCACATTGTATTTAATAAAAATTTTTTTTTTCTTTCATGCATTTGTCCAGACTGAGTTTCCATTATGTTTTTAATAAACGTTGTTGTTATTTTGCCCTGATTTTCATTTATATTGTGTCACCTATCCAGTCACCAAGGGTCCTGAAAATATAAATTCTATGAAGTTGTCCCTTAATAGCATAATCGGCCCTGCGAACGGTCCACCCTTTTGGGACTCTCGCTCCGCCGACTGAGCGACCCCGGAGAAGGGGACAATATATATGTAAATGATATGAGTAAAGAAGTGGAATCAGAGATAAGGCTTTTTGCGGATGATGATGTTATTCTGTACAGAGCAATAAATAGGTTACAAGGTTATGAGCAACTGCAAAATGACCTTGATAATGTTGTGAGATGGACAGTAGGCAATGGTATGATGATAAACGGGGTTTAAAATCAGGTTGAGAGTTTCACAAATAAGAAAAGTACCGTCAGTTTTAATTACTGCGTTGAAGGGATGAAAGTTCGTTTTGGGGATCATTGTGAGTACCTAGGTGTTAAAATAAAGGTAGATCTTGATTCGGGTAATCACATAAATTCGAATGTAAATAAAGGGTACAGATCTCTGCACATGGTTGTGAGGGTGTTTAGGGGTTGTAGTAAGGATGTAAATGAGAGGGCATATATGTCTCTGGTAAGATCCCAACTAGAGTATGGTTCCAGTGTATGGGACCCTCACCAGGATTACTTGATTCGGGAACTGCAAAAAATCCAATGAAAAGCAGCTCGATTTGTTGTAGGCGATTCCTGACAAAAGAGTAGCGTTCGCAAAAATATTGCGAAGTTTGGGCTGCGAAGACTTGGGAGAAAGGAGACGAGCTGCTCGACTAAGTGATATGTTCCGAGCTGTCAGTGGAGAAATGGCGTGGGACAACATTCGTAGACGAATAAGCCTGAGTGGTGCTTTTAAAGGTGAGAAGGATCATAATATGAAGAGAAAGTTGGAATTCAGGAGGGCAAATTTGACGAGGAGTAAGGAATTGGAATAATTTATCAAGGAAAATGTTCGATAAATTTGCAAGTTGTTCGAAAACGTTTAAGAAAATTCTAGGTAAACAATTGGTAGGGAGTGTGCCACCAGGACGGCAATGATATCTACATCCCGAGTATACTTGTCACTGCGCATTACCAATACGATAGTTCGTCTATATCTCGGGGGGGGGGGGGCGGCTATAATATTAGTCACACTCTGAGCAAGTTGACTAGCGGTTCGAGCTGTGAGGTTGCATTCGGCAGTTGGTGGATTCGAAGCCCACTATCGGCAGCCCTGAAGATGGTTTTCAATGTTTTCCCATTTTCACACTAGGAAAGTGCTGAGCCTTCTTTCCCAGCCAGGCTGAGTAGCTCAGATGGTTGAGGCGCTGGTCTTCTGACCCCAACTTGGCAAGTTCCATCCTGGCTAAGCCGGGTGGTATTTGAAGGTGCTTAAATACGTCATCCTCGTGTCGGTAGATTTACTGGCACGTAAAAGAACTTCTGCGGGACTAAATTCCGGCAACCGTTAAAGTAGTTATTGGGACGTAAAGCCAATACAATTATTATTATTATTATTATTATTATTATTATTATTATTATTATTATTATTATTATTATTATTATTATTATTATTATTATTATTATTTCATTTTCCAGTCCTATATTATCCTATCCAATGCTTTCCTATCCTATCGTGTCTCTCAGTCACTGCGACGTAAGACAAGTAGCAACATAAACGTAGTCGCACACTGGTCATGAACCCTTGGACCACGCACAAAGGTCATGGGTTCAGTCATTGCCTATTTCCAAATCACTCAGGCTGTTAATTCCGTTTCGAGTGGATATATGAATATATAATCTAACCTGGTCGATAAAAGGCAATGTTTCCCATTTACACAGTAAATTGTCTTAAAGCCAGTTTTATAAGATTATTCTCCTCTAGGATTGGTTAAATCAACTTCCGCCAAAGTATGCCGGCCTATTTCTGATCCGCTTCAACAGCCAATTCAGAGGCTTCAGATTAGCTAACTTGGTTAGACGAGTTTAAGTCGACAACTGCTACTTTATCGGCATTTTCTTCCTAAATTACTGGAAATACCTCCAAATATATTTTTACATGAGAGAATTAAATTAAAAGCAAAGCAAAGGCAAAGTCATCTCCGTACAGGCCATGAAGGCCCTCGGAGTGGTGGAAGGTAACGGCTTCCACCATCCGTAAACTCGGCACTTAGTGGGGTAGAGTAAATTAAAAACATATTGGGTTACAAATACAAACACCTAACACTAGTATCTCACGCACAACGTCATATGAATATGTTCTAAAAGATAAGGCCTATAGAAGTTTATTACGCCCGGAATATTTATGAAAATATTCGATATCAGTGAACTTTATCAGAGAATTAGATAATTCACCTCTTCTATTAGAAGGTAGGCCTACCAGTTATGTTACGCCATGACTTATGTGCACAGGTGTAATGAGACACTGTTGACGGACAGGTCAGCTCCATACCTAACTGTGACTTCAGAATTCACCGAGCGAGTTGGCCATGCAGTTAGAGTCGCGCAGCAGTGAACTTGAATTCGGGAGATAGTGGGCTCGAACCCCACTCTCGGTAGCCCTAGAGACGCCTTTCTGTGGTTTGTCATTTTCACACCAGGCAAATGCTCGGGCTGTATCCTTAAGACCACGGCCACTTCCTTCCGCTACTAGCCCTTTCCTATCCCATCGTCGCCATAAGACTTATCTGTGTCGGTGCGACGTAAAGCCAATTGTAAATTGTATCCCACTGCTGTACAAGAACCACTCGAACTGACGAAGTTTTACCGTGAGAGAAATTACAATGATATAATCACAGCTTTATTCATCATGATAGACATGTTATTGAAGCAGTCGCAAATTCTTTGCACTGAAGCTTGACAAATCAGAGTTTAAACTAAACTGGTTAACTTCATTCTATAGAAAATACAATTTCTTTCTTATTGTGGAAATTAAATTGGATTGCTCCTTTCTAGGCGAATAAATTCTTCTTCACGACTTAGTTATAATAATAATGTTATTGGCTTTACGTCCCACTAACTACTTTTACTGTTTTCTGAGGCGCCGAGGTGCCGGAATTTAGGTCCACAGGAGTTCTTTTATGTGCCAGTAAATCTACGGACACCAAGCTGACGTATTTGAGCACCTTCAAATACCACCGGACTGAGCCAGGATCGAACCTGCCAAGTTGGGGTCAGAAGGCCAGCGACTCAACCGTCTGAGCTACTCAGCCCAGCATGACATAGTTAATGGTTATGCGACCTCCAGTTGGTTACATTGCTACTCCTTATTGTACAGTTGTTGTTTGTATTATTATTATTATTATTATTATTATTATTATTATTATTATTATTATTATTATTATTATTATTATTATTATTATTATTATTATTATTTTAATTGGCTATTTGGAAGGCACCTTGTATTTGTTATTCAATTTTTAATTACTTATAGATCAGCTCCGTGGTATAAGGTAGCATACCTTTCAATCAATCAATCAATCAATCAATCAATCAATCAATCAATCAATCAATCAATCAATCAATCAATCAATCAATCAATCAATCAATCAATCAATCAATCAATCAATCAATCAATCAATCAATCAATCAATCAATCCTGATCTGCATTTAGGACAATCGCCCAGGTAGCAGATTCCCTATCTGTTGTTTACCTAGCCTTTTCTTAAAAGAATTCAAAGAAATTGGAAATTTATTGACCATCTCCCTTGGTAAGTTTTTCCTATCCCTAATTCCCCTTCCTATAAATGAATATTTGGCCCAATTTGTCCTCTTGAATTCCAACTTTATCTTCATATTGTGATCTTTCCTACTTTTAAAGACGCCACTCAAACTCATTTGTCTACTAATGCCATTCCACGCCATCCCTCCGCTGACAGCTCAGAACATACCACTTAGTCGAGCAGCTCGTCTTCTTTCTCCCAAGTCTTCCCAACCCAAACTGTGCAACATTTTTGTAACGCTACACTTTTGTCGGAAATCACCCAGAACAAATCGAGCTGCTTTTTTTGGATTCATTCCAGTTCTTGAATCAGGTAATCCTGGTGAGGGTCCCATACACTGGAACCATACTCTAGTTGGGGTCTTACCAGAGACCTATATGCCCTCTCTTTTACATCTTTACTATAACCCCTAAACACCTTCATAACCATGTATAGATATCTGTACCCCTTGTTTACAATCCCATTTATGTGATTACCCCATTGAAGATCTTTCCTTATATTAACACCAAGATACTTACAATGATCCGAAAAAGGAACTTTCACCCCATCAACGCAGTAAATAAAACTCAGAGGACTTTTCCTATTTGTGAAACTCACAACCTGACTTTTAACCCCGTTTATCAACATACCATTGCCTGCTGTCCATCTCACAACATTATCGAGGTCACGTTGCTGTTGCTTACAATCTTGTAACATATTTATTACTCTATACAGAATAACGTCATCTGCAAATAGCCTTACATCTGATTCCACTTCTTTACTCATATCATACGAATCAACGACTTCCCGCAATTACGGGTTGCCACAATGGACAAAGTAAAGCATATCAGGATAGAGAAAGTTTTTATCATATAGAAATATAGTGATAATAAGATCCAATAATACTGCCCTGAGGATTTCCCCTCTTAATTATTACAGGGTCAGATAAAGCTTCCCCTACTCTTTTTCTCTGAGTTCTGTTTTCAAGAAATATAGCAACCCATTCAGTCACTCTTTTGTTTAGTCCAATTGCACTCATTTTTGCTATTAGTCTCCTATGATCCACCCTATCAAATGCTTTAGACATGTCAATAGCAATACAGTCTATTTGACCTCCTGAATTCAATATATCTGCTATATCTTGCTGGAATCCTACAAGTTGAGCTTCAATGGAATAACCTTTCCTAAAACCGAACTGCCTTCTATCGAACCAGTTACTAATCTCACAAACATGTCTAATATAATCAGTAAGAATGTCTTCACAAAGCTTACATGCAACGCATGTCAAACTTAACTGGCCTGTAATTTTCAGCTTTATGTCTATCACCCTTTCCTTTATATACAGGGGCTACTATAGCAACTTTCCATTCATTTGGTATAACTCCTTCAAGCATACAATAATCAAATAAGTACTTCAGAAATGGTACTATATCCGAACACATTGTCTTTAGTATATCCCCAGAAATCTGATCAATTCCAGCCGCTTTTCTAGTTTTCAACTTTTGTATCTTATTGTAAATGTCATTGTTATCATATGTAAATTTTAATACTTCTTCAGCATTAGTCTTCTCCTGTATCTGGACATTACCCTTGTAACCAACAATCTTTACATACTGTTGACTGAATACTTCTGCCTTTTGAAGATCCTCACATACACACTCCCCTTGTTCATTAATTATTTCTGGAATGTCCTTCTTGGAACCCGTTTCTGCCTTAAAATATCTATACATACCCTTCCATTTTCACTAAAATTTGTATGACTGCCAGTTATGTTTGCCATCATGTTATCCTTAGCTCCTTTCTTTGCTAGATTCAATTTTCGTTCCCCACATAGTGATTATCTTATCAATAATTCTGAATCCGTGTCAGCGCTACCCTTTCCCGGTCTGTACACTCCAAAGACATCAGGTTGCCTATTATCTTTAGAAATGAGCCTTACACCTAGAATTTCATGTTTCTCATCTTTAACATTTTCGTAGCATACAAATTCTTCTTTCACCAGAATGAATCCCCCCCCCACCATTCCTATCCTATCTCTACGATACACTCTCGAGTTCCCCTGAGAAAATTTCTGCATCCGTTATATCATTTTTCAGCCATGATTCAACTCCTATTACAATATCTGGTAAATATATATCTATTAAGGGGCCGATGACCTTCGATGTTAGGCCGCTTAAAACAAGCATCATCATCATCATAAGCATCATCATATATCTATTAAATTACTTAATTCTATTCCTTTCTTTACAATACTTACAATACTTACAATCTTTTCAATACAGTTCAACACTAACATTTTTATGTCATCCCTACTTGTTTTCCAGATCTCTGTATCATCACAGCTCCCTAGACAACCCCGTTTCCCTGAATGTACCTCCCTATTACCCTTTCAAACAAATTTCCTAACTTATATATACCACTGCGATTTAAGTGAAGGCCATCTGAGCCATTCCTATCTCCTACCCACCCATTAGGATATAGAAATTTCACTTTCAGTTTCCGACATACCCACTCCATAGTCTCATTTAAATCCCCAATCACTCTCCAGTCAGTATCCCTCCTACACATAATTCCACCGATAACAATCTCCGCTTCCTTAAACTCCACCCGTGCTGCATTTACCAGATCCCACACATCCCCAACTATGTTGGTACTTATATCAGCTTGTCCTGCGTTGTTGGTACCAACGTGAAACACTACCACCTTCTCCTTCCCCTCCTCCCTCTCTTCTACTTTCCTAAACATCTGCCTCAACCTAATTCCTCTCAACCGGAAGCTCCAATTTCGATCCCGGTGGCTCCAAGGATTGTAATCATGGTCTGAATGCTGGAACGAGTTCCACTCAGTTCCTTGAGACGAACTGAGTAACTACATGACATGAGAGGCAGTGGACCCAATCAAGAAAGTTAAATGTTGAGGTAGGGAAAGGCTTTGTCCGGGAAGACAGCGGCTGTGTCTGTTGCTGTTTCTGAGAAAGATGTAGTACCTGCGAGGAACATGTACAATACCATGGATATTTTTTTGGAGCGACTACACATCTATTGTACTACAAAGGTCAAACTTTCTTTTATCATGAACCACTCGCCGTAAATATGCGTATTCTATACAATTCACCTGTACAAATACAACCTCTTCCTGGCAATGACATTTTTTTGGAAATGGCACGAAATAGATGCATACCGACCTCTAGAGTGTATCGAAATAAATATCACGGCATTTCTCGAGTGTAGCCAGGCTGAGTAACTCGGACGGTAGAACGCTGGCCTTCAGAGATCAAGTTAGTGGGTTCGATCCCGGCTCAGTCCTTTGGTATTTAAATATGTTCAGATACGTCAGCCTCGTGTCAATACATTTAGCGAAACCTTAAAGAACTCACTCGGGACAAAATTTGGGCACCTCGGCGTCTCCGAAAACCGCAAAAGTAGATAGTGAAACTTAGAATCAATAACATTATTATTGTCTCTCGAGTTTCAATTTAATTATGTAATCCTAAAATCTTTGTCCTTAACTTTGCACTAAAACGAACAAAAAGGCAAGGTACATAATATTAGGCGTCTGCGGCATATTGAAAAACATACTGACAAAGGATGTCCCTCTGGAGAAATTGGAATATTCAAGGTAGAAATAGGAGAGACAGTTCTGGTTCTTTGCGAGGACAGTGGCGGTGGGTTCTGACCAGGAGGGGTCAGCTCTTAAAAAGGACAAATAAATCTTTTAACATCCTGATACAGATCTCCGTGTGTCAAATATACTCTGTAAATTACGTAAAAAATTAAAAACACTGTTTTGCGAGGTTGTATATGTGAATATTACTGCATTTAATCTGTGAGAGCAAGAATTTTTAACCAGGTTGTCATAATCGAAACTCTATTCTCAAAGAGGATCACTTCAATTGCAGGTTGAGTCTTAACGATGTAAACTAGAGGTTGAGTAAAGTATTGTACAACACAATCTGAACTAAACCAACGTGATATATTCAAAAACCTTGTTTATAACATAGGAACCTCAAATTTGAAATCGGGCTGGGTAGGTACATCCAAATTCGGATTGACAGCTTATTTCAGGGGAAAATATGGTTTGTAGCGACCATGGTCTACTGACCGATAGCTGGCCCCTCCGCCGTCAATGTCCCTTAATTGACTGTAGTACCTATCTTGTTATTCAAGTAGCTTCTCAACTGCCTTCATGAGCTGGACATTTGGTTCAAATTCGTGACAAGTTTGAGTTCGACCTCTTCGTTCCCTAGGATAGCAACTTATGATGCTAACCACGACATCCAGCGGTACAGTATCACTTAAGTGTTTGATCTTCTTTAACTATATAACCTTCTTCCTTTCCTACTTGGACTCAGCTGTCATACGCCCTCGATCTCCAGAAGCACAAAATTCTCAGTACACAAGTGGTACTATTGTGTCGAGGTTTTATCAGTGACTATGGAATTCAACTGTTGAGATTTCGAGGAAAGTCCGCACTGAGATGTAGAGGAAGAGCCGTGAAAGGATAGTTGTGGGGGGGGGGGGGGTAGACTTCTGACCCGATATGGTATGATATTTACTCTTGGTGCAGGGGAATGCTGAGAAGACGAGGTACGTATTCATTACATTCAAGACGACAATTCAATATCTTCTAGAAGTTCGTATGTTAACGATCTTTTAATTAGTACATTTACTTCTCCTAGATTACGCCAAACATCATAAATCTGTTCAGAAGGCCGCGCCTTCGATTATAGCGTATGATTAAATCCTATGCCTCGAGGAATGGGTGTTTGTGTTCGTCTTAATACACTTCCCTTTATCTACATATATCACACAACCAACCTCCACAGAAACACGGGATAGGGATTACATCCTTCTACAAAGGGTTGGTTTGAGGAAGGGCATCCTGCCTCTAACTGTCCCAAATCCACATCAAGTGCCAACACCAATCAATTGCGAAAAAGGCCAGCAAGAAGAAAGAATGTTTCTATTGTTAATATTATTATTATTATTAATATTATTATTATTATTATTATTATTATCATCATCATCATTTTAAACATTATTTATGTGTAGCTGTTACTAGTAATAGTGCATTGGGTTAGAGCTGGTTAAGTACAAGACAGGGAATAGACTTATAAATGCGCTAGAATAAACAAATTATCTTATGTTCTCTTATCCTATTTCATCTCATTAAAATATTTTTCTTTTTTTTCTATTTTGCTTTACGTCGCACCGACACACATATGTCTTATGGCGACGATGGGATAGGAAAGGCCTAGCAATTGGAAGGAAGAAGCCGTGGCCTTAATTTGCCTGGTGTGAAAATGGGAAACCACGGAAAACCATCTTCAGGGCTGCCGACAGTGGGGCTCGAACCCACTATCTCCCGATTACTCGATACTGGCCGTACTTAAGCGACTGCAGCTATCGAGCTCGGTTTTAAAATATTTCATTTAGTTATGAATTTTAGCCTGGTAATGGCCATGCATCCGGCACAGAGATATAATCTGAAATATATTAGAACACAGTAAATGAACGGAATTGATACGTATAACTTATAATATACACAAAGATCACTTATTGTTAATGGCATTTTGAGGTCTTAGACTTGGTTACGGAGTTAATGAAGTAAGATGAGGAATGTTCTAAGTGTGTCTGTATTCCTCAGGATATTTTGGATGACAGAATACACTGCAGCGCGTTTTGTAACGAGCAATGTTGACAGTCAGGTTGGTGGTGGTTCACGTATTTCTACTCTTGTCTTTAAGAATGTTTGTTGCTGAGAAGTAAAAATATACGAACAGGGTCCTCCAAGAACACACTGCGCAGTTACGGCTCAAGCTTCTTGGAACTCGGATGTGTGCATTGCAGTCTCGCTGAATGTGACTAGCTCTCCGGCTGACAGCTGTTTTAAGTGTTTACGTTGTAACTCACACGCATACGCTTCAGATTAAGTTGAATATTTAAAAGTGAAGTAGCTTAAATATTTAATTATTTTCGGTCTCCCCTGTAAGGAGATATAGTTTTATGCGAATGGACGCGGGTTTGTACGGTGAGACACCCTCCCCATTACTCGTCCTTATGAGTCTCCACCAACTGACTTGCCCTCTTCCATAGCGAGTGCTCTTCATATAGTAAATTATTATAGCTGTCAGTCAGATATCAACATGCACAACGTGCCAACTCATGTGAGTAGTAGATTTTAGACAGTTCAGTGGCCGCCTTCACCTCACGAAATGTGCTGACTATGCGTGCATGCTTAACGTCACATGGCCTCACTTGGCGGGCGATTTGAAAAGTAGAGCGACTGGCTAAGAGTGCAGCCTTAAATTCACAGGCCCGAGTTACACCCCAAGCTTAACTCGACAAGGGCGTTAACTTTACAGACCCAAGTTCGATGTCCAAGAGTGCAAGCTTAAACTAACAGCCAACGTTCTTACGGACAAGAGTGCAAGCTTAACCTAACAGCCAACGTTATTATGGACGAGAGTGCAAGCTTAACCTAATAGGCACGGATTTGACCTCAGGCTTAACCTCATAGGGGCGTTAACGTCACAGAGACCAGATTCGATCCCAGCCTTAACCTAACTAGACAAGATTGTAATTATACATTATTCTTATGAGACATGGTCCAGGCTACTTCAGGGACTCGGAGCTGAACTTGTAATTCTGAAAAAGATGGCAACTACATGTTGTTTTAATGGAACTATGGAGGTGGTGTAAGGCTTATTACGTATGCTTTACACATAGGGGCGTAAATTTGGAGGAATACCTCAGGGTCTCGGAGCTAAGCTAGGAATTCTGAACAGGATGGCGGCTATACATAGTGGAAACGAGACTAGGGAGATGGTGTAAGGCTTAATACGTATGCATTGCTTATATAAGAAAATGTTGGAAAGCGACCTCAGGATTTAGGAGCTAAGCGACCACATAAAGAGCTAAAGAGCACTTAAAGACTAAAGGGCACTAAAAGGCAAAAGGGCTAAGGGGAAAACGGCTAAAGGCTAAAGGACACAAGGGATAAAGGTCTAAAGGGTACCTAGCGGTAAAGGTTACTTAAGGGCTAAAGGGCTAAAGGATGCTAAAGTCTGGGAGGTTGTGGATCTTTTACTAATAAACTATCTTCTACTGATAAGCTGAGTAGCTTACGAGGTATAGTGTTGGTTTAGTGTGTAGCTGTTACTGAGTCTCATGTTTTGACTTGAGAAATAAAAAGTTAAAAAATCCCCGTCCCGACAGGAAATCGAATATACGGTTTTTCTCTTGGACATATGTCAAGAATGCTAACTAAATGGCCGTGCATTAAAAGCGTGCGTTTAATTCAAAACGCCTAACCTTCAAGCTAGAGGAAATTAAAAGTTAAAACACCCGACTTGCTCTGCGATCGAAGCTGGGGAGACCTCCCTTGCACCGCAGACTAGTATGCTAACTAAGTGAATGCCAAGAATGACACGATGGCGGTGTCAGTTCAGTCTAAATATTTTATTTAGTATGTGTATAATATGAACACTGGTTTTCTGACAAAAAAATGTGGTTAATGCATTCAGTGAGTTGATCTTATTAAACGTGTAGGTGTACGAAAAATGCCGTCCAATAATAAAAGGCCATGGTAATGGGGATTACGGCAGTTGAAACGACGATAAGAACCAACCGTTTATTTGACAAATTTCATCCAATTTGAAATGGGAAAGTGCCGCCATTTTTTTGACAAGATCTGCAGCCCAAGTGTCTCAAAAGTAGCCCCCATGACGTCTCAGATCATATTTATCTTGCGAAACCAACTTTTTATGCTATAATAATGGCGAATGGCCTCCGAAGAGGCCTGGTGCAGGTCTTTTTCTAGTAGACGACCTATTGGGCGACCTGCATGTCTGTGAAGATGAAGATGAGGGCCCTACCTAGGATGATTTCTAATGTTGAATACGCCACACACAGCCACCGAGCCATTGGAATTAACCAAATAAGGTTAAAATTCCCGACCCGGCCGGGAATCGATCCCGGGACCCCCTGAACCGCTGACCATTCAGTCAACGAGTCGGACACTTTTTATACTGTTTGGTCGTTATGAACAATTAAGCGGTCAACCGTAGTATGTCGATTTTTTATGCAAATACAATGCTTCTTTCACTCACACCGTCGTTTGAAAGTAAAAATCACACCGAAACTAATTTGAACGACTGTGGAGACTCCCACCTGATAAATTATTGTTGTAAAATTATATTACGTTGCGTTCTCCTGTTGACTCTGAATGCAAATTACGAGTTGGGGGGTTGATACGTATCCTCATCTCAATTGTCTTGATCCACTTCATTACCGCCAGTGATTATTGGACGACATATTTTTTACATTCTGTATAGTCCAACGTCAGTGCATAATTCCCTCCCGATACTTTACCTCACATTTCCAGTGTTTGGTAAACATATTTCGGAAAATGACAGCTTTCTTTAAATTTGGATCTTCCAGAGAACGTGAAGGGATGCTCCAAATCCTTCAGAGTATTGTTTCGAACGTGGAATGACTACAGTTAACTTGCCTTCATTCATTGTACTATTCACTGCGAAATAACAATGTTACCTCCAGGTTTCCTAATGTTTGATATAAAGATATTCACTATAGGTGTTAATTTTAAACATCTAGCCCATGATTTGATCACCAGGTAAACTATTTTTGTCATTATTATCCATAGATTCACTTCTTCAAACGTAAACACTCCTATGTCTATCGTTGGTAACGGCAATAAATTTTTAGACATATACACATCGATACAGTTTTTCCTTCTTACAGCATTGGAATCGAAGTTTCATGACGAAATGTTACAACCTCATGGAAGAAAGAGCTGTGATTTACTGGCATGACTTGATTAAAGAGTTCTGTGTTTTAAACTTTAAATTACTGAGCTCGATAGCTGCAGTCGCTTAAGTGCGGCCAGTATCCAGTATTCGGGTGATAGTAGGTTCGAACCACACTGTCGGCAGCCCTGAAAATGGTTTTCCGTGGTTTCCCATTTTCACACCAGGCTAATGCTGGGGCTGTACCTTAATTAAGGCCACGGCCGCTTCCTTCCCACTCCTAGCCCTTTCCTGTCCCATCGTCGCCGTAAGACCTATCTGTGTCGGTGCGACGTAAAACAACTAGCAAAAAAAAAACCACAACTTTTTACAAAGGACGAAATGGTGTAAGGATAAACTCCAGGTTCGGGAAGTACTGACTGAATGCTTTTGGGAGTTTTAATCAGCGTTTATCCTTAAAGTGCGTAAGTTTATAATAGCGTGCGGAAGAATCAACCAGTGTTAATCATTCAAGATAGGTTATGCAAGTGTTAATCTGACGTGTTGAACTACCGTACATCATTTTAATAGCTTGTGGAAATGTTTATCAGCGTTTATCTTTAAATCACATCACTCCAAGATATAACCGGTCTAGAAAGCCAAGAATAACGGCCGAGAGGATTTGTCGTGCTGACCACACGACACCTCATAATCTGCAAGCTTTCCGGCTGAACGGCGGTCGCTTTGTAAGACATGGCCTTTCGGGGCTGCTCGGCCATGGGGTTTCGTTCTTCAAGATACAAAAGTCGTCTCTCGTGAAGCTTTTCTGTTTATCTTAGATCAGCGTATTTCGAAGCGATTTAATAATGTATTTTAATAATAAGAAAAAGAATAACGATAATAATAATAATCAGACGTGGACCCTGGCCACAACTTGTTGGTCATGAAATGCCATCTGAAGCTGAAGAAATTGAAGAAAGGAAAGAATGCAAAAAGATGGGATCTAGACAAGTTGAAAGAAAAGAGTGTGAGGGATTGTTTCAAGGAACATGTTGCACAGGGACTAAATGAAAAGGCTGAAGGAAATACAATAGAGGAAGAGTGGATAGTCATGAAAAATGAAGTCAGTAGGGCTGCTCAAGAAAATATGTTAGGAAGAAAGAAAAGATCAACTAAGAATCAGTGGATAACTCAGGAGATATTAGACCTGATTGATGAACGACGAAAATACAAGAATGCTAGAAATGAAGAGGGCAGAAAATAATACAGGTGATTAAAGAATGAAGTGGATAGAATGTGCAAGGTAGCTAAGGAAGAATGGCTGAAGGAAAAGTGCAAGGATGTCGAAGGTTGTATGGTTCTAGGAAAGGTAGGTGCTGCATACAGGAAAATCAAGGAAACCTTTGGAGAAAGGAAATCTAGGTGTATGAATATTAAGAGCTCAGATCGAAAGCCACTTCTAGGGAAACAAGGCAAAGCAGAAAGATGGCAGGAACATATCCAACAGTTGTATCAAGGTAAAGATGTAGATAATTTGGTTCTGGAACAAGAAGATGATGTTGATGCTGATGAAATGGGAGACCCAATTTTGAGGTCAGAGTTTGACAGAGCTGTGAGCGACCTAAATAGGAACAAGGCACCTGGAGTTGATGACGTTCCCTATGAATTACTGACTGCCTTAGGAGAAACCAGCATGGCAAAGTTATTCCATTTAGTGTGTAAGATGTATGAGACAGGAAAAGTCCCATCCGATTTTCGACAGAATTTTGTTATGCCTATTCCCAAGACAGCCGGTGCTGACAGGTGTGAAAACTATCGCATCATTAGTTTAGTATCTCATGCCTGCAAAATTTTAACACGTATTATTTACAGAACAATGGGAAAACAAGTTGAAGCTGAGTTGGGAGAAGATCAATTTGGCTTCAGAAGAAAGGTAGGAACACGTGAAGAAATTCTGACTTTACGTTTGATCTTAGAGGACCGGGCGAGTTGGCCGTGCGCGTAGAGGCGCGCGGCTGTGAGCTTGCATCCGGGAGATATTAGGTTCGAATCCCACTATCGGCAGCCCTGAAGATGGTTTTCCGTGGTTTCCCATTTTCACACCAAGCAAATGCTGGGGCTGTATATTAATTAAGGCCACGGTCGCTTCCTTCCAACTCCTAGGCCTTTCCTATCCCATCGTCGCCATAAGACCTATCTGTGTCGGTGCGACGTAAAACCCCTAGCAAAAAAAAAAGATCTTAGAGGATCGAATCAAGACGGACAATCCCACGTACATGTCATTCGTAGATCTAGAAAAGGCATTCGATAATGTTGATTGGACCAAGCTATTTGAGATTCTGAAGGTGATTGGGATCAGATACCGAGAACGAAGAATTATCTACAATCTGTATAAAAATCAGTCTTCAGTGATAAGAATCGAGGGCTTTGAAAAAGAAGCAGCAATCCAGAAACGAGTGAGGCAAGGCTGCAGTTCCCCCCCCCCTCCTTTTCAATGTTTACATAGAACAGGCAGTAAAGGAAATCAAAGAGAAATTTGGAAAGGGAATCACAGTCCAAGGAGAGAAAAACAAAACCTTGAGATTTGCCGATGATATTGTTATTTTATCTGAGACTACAGAAGATCTTGAGAAGCTGCTGAATGGTATGGACGAAGTCTTGAGTAAGGAGTACAAGATGAAAATAAATAAGTCCAAAACAAAAGTAATGGAGTGCAGTCGAACGAAGGCAGGTGATGCAAGAAATATTAAAATAGGAAATGAAGTCTTAAAGGAAGTAAATGAATATTGTTACTTGGGTAGTAAAATAACTAACGATGGCAGAAGTAAGGAGGACATAAAATGCAGATTAGCACAAGCAAGGAAGAGCTTTCTTAAGAAAAGAAATTTTACTCATTTCAAACATTGATATAGGAATTAGAAAGATGTTTTTGAAGACTTTCGTGTGGAGCGTGGCATTGTATGGAAGTGAAACATGGACGATAACTAGCTCCAAAAAGAAAGAGAATAGAAGCTTTTGAAATGTGGTTTTACAGAAGAATGCTGAAGGTGAGATGGATCGATCGGTTCACGAATGAAGAGCTACTGAATCGAATTGGCGAGAGGAGATTGATTTGACTAAATTTGACGAGAAGAAGAGATAGAATGATAAGACACATCTTAAGACATCCAGGACTTGTTCAGTTGGTTTTTGAAGGAAGTGTAGGTGGTAAGAACGGTAGGGGTAAACCAAGGTATGAATATGACAGGCAGATTAAAGCAGATGTAGGATGCAATAGTTACGTAGAAATCAAAAGCTTAGCACAGGATAGAGTGGTATGGAGAGCTGAATCAAACCAGTCTATGGACTGATGACTCAAACAACAACAACAACAACAACCACGATATTGTTTTACGTCCCACTAACTGCATTTTGACGGTTTTCGGTGACGCCAAGGTGCCGGAATTTTGTCCCGCAGGAGTTCCTTGATGTGCCAGTAAATCTACTGACACGATGATGACGTAATTGAGCACCTTCAAATACCACCGGGCTGAGCCAGTTTCGAATCTGCCAAGTTGGGGTCAGAAGACCAGTGTCTGAACCGTCTGAGCCACACAGCCCGGCAGTAATGTATTTTAATAATAAATTGAACCTCATTCCAACCAAATACGAGGGTCGAGTCATAAGTCATGGCAACTACTTTTTTCTCGCGAAGAGGAGATAACACGGGAAATCTAAGATATGCATTTGGAAATATAGGGCATGTACTTATGCAGAGTGCCTGAAGACAAATTCTGACTTCAGGAGATGCTCGTAGAAAAGTGACAGAACACAGGCCATTGGTAAAGATTGTTTTATTATGGTATAGATAGTAAATACACAAGACTACGTACAAAGGACAGGTCTTCACTGGTTACAGACCTTCGAAATAATCACCCAAGGTTTCCACTGTGCGTTGCCAGCGGTGGAGCAGGCGCTGAATATCATTCGCTGCATGTGTGTCGCTAATGTGTGACACCTCTCTCCGAAATGGTGTTATGATGTCCTCTTTGTTAGCAAACTGTTGTCCACGTAATGGCTTCTTGACTTTGGGGAATAGATCATAGTCACATGGGCTCAGATCAGGCGAATAAGGCGGGTGCGGAAGAACCTCCCATCCCCACCGTTGTTAGCGACGCTGAACGATGGCTGTTGCGTGAGCTGTCGCGTTATCATGTAAGATTATGGCGTTCTCCAAAAGATCTGGACGTTTGGTTCGCACTGCACGGTGCAATTGGTACAACAAAAAGGAATTGTAATAAAATGCATTGACAGTGTGCCCCTCACGCACTGGATGACACACAAGAACACCTTGAACATCGTACGCCAGGATTACCATAAACTTATTGGGCGACTGATTTTGTCGAACCTTGTGTTTCCTTGGTGACCCCTGACGACGCCATTCACTTGGCTGTCTCTTCAGTTCAGGTTCATACACACGTGCCCATGTTTCATGTTTCATTGATGCGACAAGTTTCGTAACGAGTCCACTTCTGTACCTCAGTTAAGTGGCATCCACTTTGCACAAAGCTTACGTATCTGTAGGTCCTTGTGTAAAATTCGCCATATTGTTGCCGCTGGTATTGCTGTATGTTCTTACATTTCCGCTAGAGTCCAGCGCCTGTCCTCTTGTAAACACTGATCGATCACCATTATCCGTACATCTTTGTCCATGGACACTGGACGGCCTGGGCGAGGCAAATCGGCAGTTGATACTCTACCCCGTTTGAACGTCTCCACCCACCTCGCCACTGTTCTATAGGGCATGGCATGCACACCTAATGCTTCCCGCAGCTCTGCATGGCATTGGCGTGCATTTCTGCCGCGGAGAACTGCTATTTTAATATACGATCGTTGCTCCTGCTTGTTGACTTCCATTTTGTGACGCTCTCACTCAGACACTGAATTTGGGGGCATGCTTAGACCCACACTGTTGTTTACATACACCATCTAGTGGCATCATACGCAAGTACATACCGTACGTTTCCAAATGCATATCTTAGATTTTCCGTGTTGTCTCGTGTTCGCGAGAAAAAAAATAGTTGCCATGACTTATGACTCGACCTACGTACTAGTTGAAGAGGATAAAGCCCCAGCAACTGCAAATGTAGTGGAATGGCTCACGCACACCTACTGTACGTAGCGTTGGAGACGAATTATTATGGAGCAGTACTGGAATGAAAATTATGGACATGTGAAAAATTTGAAGTAACCTTATACCACTTGTCTAGCACATACATCAAATCACATGCACTGTATGATATTTGAACCCTAAATGCAGTGGTGACCTTCTGATGCCTAATGTTAGGACCCATCGATGAATGTATAATGGTATCGATTAGTTCTGCACCATCTATACCTCTCGTCAGCAGTCTTCGTTGTTGGATGGTTATACTGTGTCGCTTAAACTCGCTGTAAATATAAACAATCTTACACATAGCCCCACAAAAATGTAAGTTAAAGTCGCGCCGGCATGAAGGAAGCACTATCATCCTGTTTTCCGGTTAGAGTGTCGGGAGAAGTTCGATCGTGTGCAGAGTGTAGATTTACATCAGGAAAGACTGCCACTGATGAACATTGCCAGGTGCATAAGGTGGAATCAAAGTAATGTGAAACTGGAACTGTTAGTTGAGTATCAGTTGTATTGAGGACTTGCTCATACGGCTCGTCGATGGTTTCTAACTTCAGCTGATAATAAATACCTGCGAATATTGGTTCGGTGGAATCTGGAGACCAATACTACCATGCTAATTAATGATACCCCCAACTGCTACAAAACGTCGTGTGTGTACGCAGTCTGTTGGAAATAGGTTGTATGATTCCAGTCTTCACTGTCGTTGGCTGTGGGAACGATAGCTGAATTACATCGTCACTGGCTTCTCGCAAAGGCGGACGCAATTACTTACGTAGTATACTAACTGATGCGTGCTGGATTTTTGAAGTGGAAATTCACGTCCCTGTGGTTCTTATTTTACATAAAACCCGAATCTGTTCGCTACGATCCCAATGTGACCAGTCACGTTAAACTGTAAGCTTGCTTTTATTCTTATTTTCCATATAAAAACCAGCCCTGGCATCTTGATATAATGGGATACTCTACAGCAAGGCACGGCATCATGCAGAATGGACTAGTATTACTACAAGGTATTGCTTACCGAAGACCGAGCTATGTAGTTTGGATCGAGAACTCTCAGCCTGAATTCTGGGAATAGTGGGTTCGAACCCCACTATCGGCAACCCTGAAGATGGTTTTTCGTGGTTTCTTATTTTCACCCCGGAAAAACGGTGGGGCTGTACCTTAATTAAGGCCACGTTCGCTTCCTTCCCACTCCTAGCATTTTACTATCCTATCGCTACCATGAGACCTATCTGTGTAGGTGTGACATGAAACAAATTTTTAAAAAATATAAAAACAATGTTTACCTATGGGATTCAAACCTTCGAACACCGTCCACTATCACAACTCCCACCGTGCCCCTGCCAAGTGAGCTATTGCGTGGCTTGATATGCAGCGTGCAGTTTCCAGCCTGTTCGTGGTCTCTGTGTGCACCTCTTGTTGTAAGGTAGCCTACATATTCTTCGTATCTGTGCTAGTTTTACGGGTTCATTCGGGATACTAACAATGAATTAATAGTGGCGTTCACGATTCCTGCTGGTTTCTTGCCCGTAACCACACAGCTCGTTATATTGCCACGGTTTAGAAATAGAAATTATATTTATTTAAAGTTAATTACAAGTAGGACCAGACGTCCCTTTGGCTGTACCTAACTGCCACGTTAACTTAAATGTATCAACTAATATACACCATCTAATAAAAAGAATACGTAAAAGGCGTAAGATACATTTTCCTACTGAGGATATAAGAATAAGATTAAAAACTAAACATCTAAGAGATTACAATAATACTTCTACCATTTCATAAACATAGACTATACTAACAAGTAAGAGAAGACTTAAGACATTTTTCTGAGTTCTGACACTACTTTGCTGCATTTCATACAGTTTAAGATCATTGTATGATTGAGAGGCAGTGACAATGAACGACTTACTACACTTTATCGTACAATGCTGTGGAACCTGAAGGATGTTAACTGTAAACCTATTGTCCCGACAGACACCCATCGTACTTTCTTTAAGAAATGTTTGAGAAGTGATTAATATCTACATATTTTATTAAATCTGTGGTTTTAGGCCGAGTTTGTCCTTGCTGCAAACGGCACACAATGTTGTACATAAGATATTCTCGTGTTTGCCCACACTTATTATCTTATTGGGGCCAAAGTTCCGTTTCTGGTTGTAAATGTATCGCAGTTAAGAAACAGACAATTAATGCTCTTATTTCAAATTATTCCCTATCGTACCTTTTATTTATCTCTTGTATGGACACAGTCGTCTTGGATCTCCAGCTGCCACACCCATTGTCAGCCTTACATGCCGATGTCTTATTGGCAGCAGCGTCAATTCATCAAAGAGCAGGTTCAGAATTGGAACGTCAGGCTAGCGGAAAATGGTTTGCTGTTCAACATTAAGAAAAACACAGTACGTGAAGTGCGGGCCACAGTCAGATGGAACTATTCAGTTAGATGGTAGGGATCTCGACAAAGTAAACCATTTCAAGTGTCCTTTTTATTTAGTTAGCGACACTCTTGTAGATGGCTGCGCTCGCCTGGTGCCCACTCACCTTAAGTTTAGTCTGATCAGTCCATCTGCATGACTTTGAACTCTGGTCAGCGAGAGTCAAACATGAACAAACGCTGCATGCTTTGGAGCAGCGCATGCTTTCGTTGGTCACTTGACCTGACCTGAAAACCATGAGTGTTGCTCCGATGGCGAAGAAAAAGCGTAAAGTCCGTCTCTGGTGATACGGGCACGTATTACGCCGTCAAGAAATTTCTGTGGTAGGACTTGGCTACGTGGTACTGTTGAGGTAGCTGTAAGCTTACATTTAAGAGATGAATGGTTCGAGCCACGCCATCAGTAGTCCTGAAAACAGTTTTCTGCGGTTTCCCATTTTCACACCCGAAAAATGAAGGCGACAACATCTTCCTTCCGAGTCTTGGCTGTCTCCCTTCCACCTCTGCTGAAAACCATCAGATGTTAATGCGATGTTGAACAAGGTGGAAGAAGAAGTTGAAAAAGCCAAGTTTTGTTTCCGTACTGTCCTGAGTGTTCGATTTCCCGTCAGCAAGTCGAAAAATTTAAGGAACGAGATTTTCACATTCGGGTGTGCGTATGACCATGAGGTTCACTCAACCTCCACCAGAAACGAGTACCAAATTAATTCCTGGGGACAATAATAATAATAATAATAATAATGTTATTTGTTTTACGTCCCACTAACTACTTTTTAAGGTCTTCGGAGACGCCGAGGTGCCGGAATTTAGTCCCGCAGGAGTTCTTTTACGTGCCAGTAAATCTACCGACACGAGGCTGTCGTATTTGAGCACCTTCAAATACCACCGGACTGAGCCAGGATCGAACCTGCCAAGTTGGGGTTAGAAGGACAGCGCCTTAACCGTCTGAGCCACTCAGCCCGGCTCCTGGGGACAAAAGTAGCGGGGGGTAGAGCCCCAGGCTACGGATTATGGAAACCTTTACCTTCCACCCCTCCAAGGGCCTTCATGACCTGTACGGAGACGACTGCTTTTTTTTTTGTTCCGAGTGTTGTGAGTTGAGCTGTATTCACTTCGAACTGCTTGTTTACCTCTCAAATGAGAAGGTGATTCTTGAGGGTAGTGTCACCTTGTCGAGTAGTTTTGCGTTCAGTTCTTCAATAAATCATGAACTTGACGGTAATTTTCTATGTTGTTGCGTGACTCATAATGTAGCATGTAGAGCTCACACGGCAGTACTATAACACATATTAGCGATAGTGTACTGTTCCACAGGGTCATTGAACTTTCTGTGTGGCCTTCAAACTTAGATCAAACTACTTGCTTCCCTCCCATCATCACTGAAACCTGAAGGCGAGGTAATCAAACTCCAGGGAATGGATGGCTCTTTAGCGTCGTTTGACTTTTATGTATAAGGAACACGTTGTTTGCCTACTAAATTATGAAACGCTGTACGGGTGGAACATTGATTTGGGCCCCTATTATTGAGCTTGTACTACGTCACGCCTTTTTTATTGCTATTTGTTCGGGGCGTCGACCCATGTGGATCGACCACGTTGTATGAACCTGCGTGTAATGGGAATGGCGGTAGTGTGGAATGTTGTGTGTGAGGAAAGGAAGATTAAGGACGTCACAAACACCCATTCCCCAGGCCAGGGATATTAGTCATTAAAATTAAAAACCCCTGACCCGGCAGGGAATCGAACCCGGGGCCGCCGGGCGACAGGCGGATGCGTTGGCCCCTACACCGCGGGGTCGGACACGTCACGCCTTGCTGCACGTACAAATCGTAGTGAGATTTTAGAATGTAGTGTAGTTCAATGACAAACTGATATTATCAGTGGACTGGGCCGTGCTATATATTAATATTATCGCGGGCTGCTGGTAGCACTGCAAACCAAAATGACTACTCAAAGAGGTAGCGTGTTTTTGCTATCGGCTAAATTTATTAAAGCTGCTATGTACAGCTATTTCCAAATGCGTTCGAGTTCAAGTTTTCTTCCAATTCACGCAGCTGTACTCACTAAATTGGCCGACAACATAGCACTCCGCTCCAATAGGGCTTCCCATATTGCGGTGTCGTCCACAGAGCAGTTCACTCCACAACACACATGAATACAGCCCAGTAAGTTCACTTGCGCATAGTACAGTACTGTCTGACTGACTCTCGCTTCCCAGCTGAGCACTTTATATTAGCCAGCGCAAGATTGTACACAATGCACGTATCTCACAGTTTCCACTTTCAGATCATTCTGGTCTCTCTACTATTAACTGCTTCCAGCATCTTCGACTGTGCTCGGCCAACTTGCCCATCGCGTGCTCCAACAATTCGCTGGGGCTGTTGTTCTGCTTGCCAATGGCAACACCCACATTGTGGCAGCCTCGTCTTCCACTGGCCCACACACCCTCACCATCCATTGTCACAATACAGGTGAACCAGGGTCTGCACGTTCTTCAAGGGCTCAAATACATGAAATAATCATGTTACTAATTTTACGTCCTACTAACTACTTTTTACGGTTTTCGGAGTCGCCGGGGTGCCGGTATTTCGTCTCGCAAGAGTTCTTTTACGTGCCCCTTAATCTGCCGACACGAGGCTGTCGTACTTGTACACTTTCAAACACGACCGGACTGAGCCAGGATCAAACTTGCCAAGTTAGTTAAAAAGCCAACGCTCTGCCATTTGGGCTACTCAGCCCGATGGCTAAAATACATTCAGTAATATGTATGCAAATCATTTCTTTCTATAGATTTGTTTAACACTAGAATTTACCCACTGTTTCGCATGTGTAGAAATCCTTCCAGTTTGACATGAATTTCAACCAGTAGTAGCTCGCGTCTGGTCTCCCATGATCTTACGGCAGTGCCTCAGCGATCCAATAAACAATATCTGAAGCGTGTCAGTATAAGCGTAACTGGTGGAAGAGACATGTATGGCAGTCCTTAGAGCAAATAGCTTACAGAGATGTGGGTAAGTCCGGATCTAGTGGTAGTGGTAACTTTTCCAGTTACTTTTCCCCACTCTTTAACTTCCTCTCC
Organism: Anabrus simplex; assembly: GCF_040414725.1. NCBI lineage: Eukaryota > Metazoa > Arthropoda > Insecta > Orthoptera > Tettigoniidae > Anabrus > Anabrus simplex. The sequence goes on from NC_090266.1 coordinate 770,839,470, forward strand.
ACCTTTCTTATGATGATGGTTGCGCAATTGTACTTCCTCTTAAAGCAATAACCACCATCACCATATTTTATTTCTCTCCTTGCCTTCTTAACCGAATGCAAACGAGCTGAATCTATTGTCGAAGAAACTCGTCCGTTTCTTTTAAACACTTCTAAGACGATACTATTGATCGAAAATACATATTGTAGCATATATGAGTACTATTGATCGGAATTAAATTCTATTGCTGACTGTTTATTTCACTTCTTGAAGATCTTGAAGGTTTTTACAATATATATCCATGCATTTTACTACACTTTTCCAGATTCTGCGCTGAAAGTGCGAGCGCCGTGGGACGCATTCACGAAATGCTCCTTTAACACGTAAACGTACAAATCTCTGTAAAAAAATAAATAAAATAAATAACGTTACATTTACGAAGAGAAATATATGAACATTTTGATATTCACATTTACCAAATCACGTTAATAAAGACATCGAGAGATTGATCCTATATTTTGACGAATGTTAACTTCCGAAGTGCTGAATTGAATGGATTGAAGAAATGCAAGCCAAAATGTTCACGCGGTATAAATCAAATCATTATGAAGTGTGCTAGAGTGGAGTGTAAGCTGTTGAAATATGTTATAGTGCGTAAGATGATGTTGGTTTTTCGTCTTTGATCCGTAGAATCTGAAGATGTCGTCTTGATTGAACGAAACATGTACTGTATTTCCAAGGTAACTACTGTCATTCCTGTGATTAACGTTTCTAGTTTCAGCTTTTCTGTCTTAATTACCAGTGTATGTATAAATTAATTTCGACGAACTGAATAGGTGTTATATTCTCATTGTTAGATATAAACTGTGTAATGCATAGCTTGTATTCAATTAGCTTCCAGTACGAGCCGAAAACGTGCTCCGGAGAGCCAAATGGTCAACTCCACATTCTGTGAAGATACACACCAAAATATGTCGTCCTACAGAAGTGTAACATGAAACAGATGGTCACCTTGCTGCATGACAGCAAGGGTATCGTTCACAAGAAATCGTAATGAACGAGTACGACACCGAAGTTGAAATTAATACCTTTTGTGGCTAGAAAAATTCGACTGTGACAAATGTGCCATCAGTTAGGATGATGGATCATAGAGAACGATAAAGACATGCTGTAAAACACATCAATGAGTAGGATCATCCACCATATTTTCCTGATTTGTCTCCTTGAAATCACTCCGCTCTGGCACTATGAACATAATACACAAACTGTCGCTTGTACTCTGAAGAATGCTGTGTATTCGTATGATCATTCGGGATACATCCACCACAAATTTTACAACAAAATATTTTGCCAGAAGGCCTACTGTGTCCGATTCTCGAAGTGCTCATCTCTTGTTTGGTGAAAGTCATTTCTTCATGATAGAGGTACTTTCAGTGTTTAAGCTCGTAAGCCCTACTGACGTATATTGAAGTAAGTCTTTTCAAGATATCACAAAAAAGCTCGGGAAAAAGGTTGGCATTTTTAGTAGAAAATACAGCACTATCGGAAAGCCAACCTCTTATAATTAAATTAATCTGCTTTGATATATTTATAGTTAATACGGAGACATGCGAAGTTCAAGATGAGATAGGTGGCCACGTTCCGTTTGCTGAAGGAGAGCGGAATAATAAACTATGACCTCAGCTACCGTGTGTTAAATCGCTTGAAGTGACGCCGTACGCCAAATTGCACTGTTCACTTAACAGCGAAACTGTGCACTCGGGTTCAACAGACACAGAGTTAATCCTTTCCGATTAGTAAACAAACGTGCCACCAGTGCTCCTTTATACAGGGTGTACAAAAGATGCTGCCAGATAATCATAGACCGTGATAATGGGAATGAGGACAATGAAAATGTGGATAGATTCTCCGTATTGTACCCTTTTAACCTTAGGGTTATGGGTACAGTATGTCTCAAAAATGTATTAATGCTCCGGCGTAACTCAGAACTCAAGATAGTAATAAAGTCAGCAAATATGGTGAACATATAACTAATGAAACGGAAATATGGCGAAGTAAAATATAAGTTACATTTACACACGCGAAACAGGTTTAAGACATAAAAATGCATTGTCATAAGGGAAGTACACTGAACTATAACAGAAATGATGCAAGCGTTAAGGATATTCAGATAACTGGCGATTCTGTAATTATTCGAATTTATGTTGGATGAATATTCCATCCCATTCCCGTGTAACATCACGATGGGATTCCAACCATGCTTGTTTACGTACATATTGCATCAGCTACTGCTAACATAAGATTCCTATCTAATTTAGTGGGTCGATAATTTACTTCAACAAACACACACAACTTGAATCAAATGATTACATCTCTAGTATAAGACTGGTGGATTCGAACCACTTAATTTATATTTAAAAACATATCTGAAACACGCTTAAATTCTTTATTGCTAAACATGTAACCAAATATGAACACTTCATGCTGAGAATAAACAGACATCAGAACAGGTGATAGCTCCTCACAATCACATCAAGTAAAGATCAGGATCTGGACATAGCATTACAGTGGCCAAATAAGGGTGTTATTAGAGAGTCTTTACATTAAGTTTTGTTGCCGGAGGTAGGACTTTCTAGGGGCTTTGCAACGGATGGACGGATCGATACCCTCTTGAACAAGTATATTTTACATACTTGCCGCTCACAATGGGCCTTCAACAAGTATCACGCCAAAAAATTCCACTGTTTTATTTTGCGGAGTGGAAATATTTTGTCAGATAATACAATGAGTTCCAAAAGAAGTTAGAGCTTTTTGACCTATTATGATGAACTAGGTCTTTTCAGCGATAATTCTGAGTCCATCTTATACAGCCGAATTGCAAGGCGATGAGAATAGCTTACTGTGGCTGTTAATTTCACGGCCTAGGGCTTTGTATTGTTGCAATTTATTATTGTCGTATTAGAATTACTGTCTTGAATTTCTTGGGACAGATTGCTTAACATTTTATAATACTTTGTCATAAACAAAGCACTCTCTCCCTTTCTGTTCCCCATGTTTATGATTTGCATTTAATCTATCAGTAATTGGAGGCCTCGTGACTGGACAGCATTTGTATTGGCAGTCCAAGGTTTCTATTGAGCTGTATGTCCCACAGTTTGTTTGTAAATTATATAAGAAACCCATCGTTTTGGGGTAGTGTGTCTTCTTCTTCTTACCAGTAGGCTCCAGGTTCGATTTCCAGCTCGTCCGAAGAATTTAATCCTGGACTGAGGACTGGAACTCGGTTCATTCAGCCTCTTGATTTCAACTGAAGAATTCTCTGATGTGGGAGACAGTGGATTTGGTGTCCGGGTCCTTGGCTGAATGACCATTGTACTGACATTCAGTCCAGAGGGCCCAAGCTTGATTTCCGGCCAGGCCGAGGATTTTAACTGCGTATGGTTAATTTCTCTGGCTCGGGGATTGGATTTCGTGTTTATCCTTATGTCTTCTCTTGATCTGCATACAACATACCACGCTGCCAACCACTACAGAAACACACAACAGTAAATACATCCCTCTATATTGGGTTGGTGTCAGGAAGGGCACCGGGCCTTAAAATCTGGACCAAACCCACATATAGTGCCAACCTCAAGTATTTGGAGCTGGGCTGATTAGTTCAGACGTTAGGGCGCTGAGTGCTACTTATCGGTTTCGATCCCGGCTCAGCCCGTTGGTATTTGAAAGTGCTCAAATTCATCAGCCTCCTGTCGGTAGATTTACTGGCATGCAAATGAAGTCCTGCAGGACAAAATTCTGGCACCTCGGCGTCTCTGAAAACATAAAATCAGTTACTGTGACAGGAATGTCGGAACTAAGAGAAGCCGAGAAATTTGAGAGGAAGATCATCAGCAAAATAATGGGTCCAAAAATCGTGGATGGCCAGTATAGGTTACGAGGAAGGGGAGAAAGTAAAAGACTGATTGAGTCTATGAGGAAAAGAAGACTCAAATTTTATGGACATCTGTTTAATGTGGACGAGAAGAGGCTGACAAAACAGAGTTTTAAAACACTTGACAGTAGACCTAAAGTTTCCGACAAATGATTCAGGGAGGTAAGAAAGGATCTGGACTGAGTGGCTCAGACGGTTGAGGCGCTGGCCTTCTGACTCCCAACTTGGCAGGTTCGATCCTGGCTCAGTCCGGTGGTATTTGAAGGTGCTCAAATACGTCAACCTCGTGTCGGTAGATTTACTGGCACGTAAAAGAACTCCTACGGGACAAAATTCCGGCACCTCGGCGTCTCCGAAAACCGTGGACGTAAAGCAAATAACATTATTATTATTATTATTATTATTATTATTATTATTATTATTATTATTATTATTATTATTATTAAGAAAGGATCTTGAGCAGTCTGGATTAAATCGGGAAGTATAGATCAGTGATCGACAGCCTCAGAGGCTTCCTGACGAACAGCAAATGAATAGGGGATGGACGGAGGAGATTTTTTTTTTTTTGCTAGGGTCTTTACGTCGCACCGACACAGATAGGTCTTATGGCGACGATGGGATAGAAAAGGCCTAGGAGTTGGAAGGAAGCGGCCGTGGCCTTAATTAAGGTACAGCCCCGGCATTTGCCTGGTGCGAAAATGGGAAACCACGGGAAACCTTCTTCAGGGCTGCCGATACGGAGGAAAAAAGACAGGCTGCCAGAGAAAGCAAGCAAAGAATTTGGGATGCAAAGAAGGCTTCCACTAATGTGTTATCGTTGCTTCACGTGGTATCAAATGGCTGTAAACGAATATATATATTATCATTAATACATAATTGGGAAATGACCGGGAAGAAGAAGAAGAATCAGTAGATCTGATAGAGAAAGCCAAACAATATGGCCGAGGTAATCATCACGCTAAACTCGTTACATTCCAATTTCTGCAGGTTATTTGGCTTGGTAGTAGTCATCTTGGCGCGTCAAGGGGTTATTTTTTTTTTTGCTAGGGGCTTTACGTCGCACCGACACAGATAGGTCTTATGGCGACGATGGGATAGGAAAGGCCTAGGAGTTGGAAGGTAGCGGCCGTGGCCTTAATTAAGGAACAGCCCCAGCATTTGCCTGGTGTGAAAATGGGAAACCACGGAAAACCATTTTCAGGGCTGCCGATAGTGGGATTCGAACCTACTATCTCCCGGATGCAAGCTCACAGCCGCGCGCCTCTACGCGCACGGCCAACTCGCCCGGTAAGGGGTTATCAATGACATGGTTAAACAAGATGGTTAACTGTTTAATGATTACTTAATTGTTGCTATCGTCTTTCCACTTGATCCCTGCCAGTAATCGGCACAGAATCCAAGACTTGGTAAGTCTGGCCAACTGAAATATTTACTACTAGTGTCTAGACGATGACGCGAGTGTTGAGGAACAGCCGGTGTTGTTCACAGTAGGACAACGAGAAGCTCTAACCCGTTTTGGAACTCGTATTACACAACAAAATATTTCTATTCAGAAAAGCAGTGAAACATCTTGGCGTGATACCTGATGAAGTAAATATTATTGTTCTTCTGATTCCCGGCCGTTTCCCCATTCCAAACCAAACCAAACCACATGGCACTAGAGCCCTGGAAGGCCCTTGGCCTACCAAGTGACCGCTACTCAGCCCGAAGGGCTGAAGATTACGAGGTGTCGTGTGGTCAGCACGACGAATCCTCTCGGCCATTATTCTTGGCTTTCTAGACCGGGGTCGCCATCTCACCGTCAGATAGCTCCTCAATTCTAATCACGTAGGCTGAGTGGACCTCGAACCAGCCCGCAGGTCTTGGTAAAAATCACTGGCCTGGCCGGGAATCGAACCCGGGGCCTCCGGATAAGAGGCAGGCGCGCTACCCCTACACCACGGGGCCGGCCCATTTCCCCATTATACGTATAATAATAATAATAATAATAATAATAATAATAATAATAATAATAATAATAATAATAATAATAATAATAATAATAATAATAATATTTACGTCCCAGTAACTGCTTTTGTGTTTTTGGAGACGTAAGGTGCTAGAACTTTGTCCCGCAGGACTCCATTTGCGGTTAGCCTACCGGCAGAGAAATATAGAATTGAAAATAATCCTTTCATTTTAATTAAAAATGAAGCTATTTGTTAGCTATTTGAAGCTCCTATAATTGGGCAAAAGTTATTATAACTGCTACTATAATTTTTAAAAGTTGCATTTTAATCACTTTGTTGAATCACTTGTCTGTTGTTTAATTTTCTTGGAAACTATGCACAGCAGTCTCACGAATAGTGTTGGCTATTGAATGTATGATTCGAAGCAGTGTATCGATTCATTCAAGTGTCCGAGTGAATCGATTCACAGGAACGGCGAGCTCACGGCACATGATTCAGCTTACTACCAGCGGACAGTGCTGAGTGGCGCACTCGCTGGACGTTGACGGGGAGCCGAGCTTCCGCTGCAGCGAGACAGTGAATCAGTGAATCATGGTACATCGAAAGAATCGTGAACGAGCGCGGCTCAGTGAGACACATGATACACACGGCTCCTTATCGGCTCACTGGACACGCGGAGAGCCGAGCTTCCGCTGCAGCGAGACATACAGTGAGCCATGGCCATCGAAAGAATCGTGAACGAGCGCGGCTCAGTGAGACACAAGATACACACGGCTCCTTATCGGCTCACTGCAGCGAGACATACAGTGAGCCATGCTACACTGAAAGAATCGTATGCTATAATGGACTCTCGACCTCAGCTCATTTGAAAATAATACCCATTTGCATTCACTGTCCTGTTCTTACAGGGAGGTTTAAATAATAGATGGATTTATTTGCAGTGTTAAAAAGGTAGTCACAACATAATTCTGAAGTAGCTAGTAAGTAGGTAGGCTATTAGGTTATACTATTTATTAGTTTAATGAATCTTAGTATTATAACTTAGTTGACATTTGACAATTAAACTCGACTCTAGCCTGCCCTATGACTATGAGTCATGCTCATGACCACTCAAAAGTACCTGTTTTATATTGGGAAGAACGGCTCAGTATTCTCTCAGTTCATATGTCACATCGTTGCACAAGACTTCAATCATAATTATGTGGACAGACGCAATAACAGTATGTTGAATCAGAAAACCAGCGGGCTACTGTACATCTCGGGTAGCCTATACAAAATATGACTATTAAAAAAATCCTCAGCTGATAGAAAAATACTTTTTAAAAAATGACTGAGCGAGTTGTCGTGCGGTTAATATCGCGTGGCTATGCGCTTGCATTCGGGGGATGGTGGGTTCGAATCCCACCGTCGGCAGCCGTTAAGATGGTTTTTCCGTAGTTTCCCCATTTTCACACCAGGAAATGCTGGGACTGTACCTTAATTCAGGTCATGGCTGCTACCTTCCTAATCCTAACCTTTCCCACCATGCGTCACCAGAAACCTTCGATGTATTAGAGTAACTAGCATTTTTTCTAAGAAAGGAGTTCATAGTATGAAGACCAGATGGCAGCTGCGAGCACTGAATGCTGTTGCTGCTGTCTTACCAGTACATACTACACAGATGCAGTAGGAGCGGTGACCAATGAGCCGTGAATCGCATCACTGTATCGATTCAGTAACGTGAACGGGATCAAATGAATCGATTCAGTAAAATGAATCGAATGTCCCATCACTACTCACGAATTGCTGTGATGTGATTAGTTAATTTTCAAATTTCATGGTTACCCTCGAATTGGCCAGGTCACTCTACACTTACACTGTGGTACCTAAAGAATTCTGTTCCTGTGATGAGTAAATTTTAAATTTCGGGGGCTTGTCCTCGAATTCGATAATTTACACCAAACTTATGGCGTCGTGCCCCAAGAATTCCGTATCAGTGATTCAAAAATCGCGAAGGCGCCGTGCTGTAGCTAGAGGACGAATCCCTTTCCTGAAGGGTAATTTGGTGTCCGGCTCCATGGCTAAATGGTTAGCGTGCTGGCCTTTGGTTACAGGGGTCCCGGGTTCGATTCCCGGTAGGGTCGGGAATTTTAACCATCATTGGTTAATTTCGCTGGCACGGGGACTGGGTATATGTGCCGTCTTCATCATCATTTCATCCTCATCATGACGCGCAGGTCGCATACGGGCGTCAAATCAAAAGACTTGCATCTGGTGAGCCGAACTTGTCCTCGGACACTCCCGACACTAGAAGCCATACGCCATTCCATTTCAGTGCTATCTGGTTACGATCTGGAAGGAGGTCTTCGAGGAGACTGCGTGCTGGAAAAGAAACGGCATGAAAGAAGTTTAGAAGAGTTAATTTGGAGCCTTCTTTGATATAATAGTAATTGCTTTTATCGTAGGGCCTACCACCCATTTCTGATTATGCTTGTTGTTTTAAGGGGCCTAACATCTAGGTCATCGGCCCAACCCACCCATTTCTTCAACTACAGTAATGCACATATTATTGCTCTCCTAACAGCCTGTCCCTTACCTGACTTGGTGTTGGCAGCCCGCCATCATGCAGTTCTGCAGTAAGCTCAAATACTATACTGTAGGCTACTGTGACAATACCGGGACAGCTTGCGGTTTTCAGCGAGAGAGTCGATAGTGCTGCTACCTACAGGATATAGTGTGGTGAACTCTGCGATACCATATTGTCAAAGAATGATTCTTGGTGCACTGGCGTGTTGTTTATAATTGATCAGTGTGTGTCACTAAACAGTCGTACATTGCAGTGATATTCCATTATAAAGTTATGCGCTGAGGAAACTGTCCAGCAAGATGACATGAGAACTGATAAGGACCGCATGTATTAAAAGTCAACCGGGCGAGTTGGCCGTGCGGTTAGTGGAGCTCAGCTGTGAACTTGCATTCGAACCCCACTATCGTCAGTCCTGAAGACGCTTTTCCGTGGTTTGCCATGTTCACACCAGGCAAATGCTGGTGCTGTGCCTTAATTAAGTCCACGGCCACTTCCTTCCCACTCCTAGCCCTTCCCTATCCTATCGTCGCCATAAGACCTATCTGTGTCGGTGTAACGTAAAGCAACTTGGGAAAAAATAGTCATGACGTCACGTCTGTGTTCAGGTAATGTATCTTCTTTTAACTATATTCTTATTCTACTTTTATAAATGATTTCCTACGCCAAGAATTCGTCAATTTCAATTTATGTCTTTGGATATGTTTCTTTTTAATTGACAACCGGGTGAGTTGGCCGTGGGGTTAGGGGTGCGCAGCTGTGAGGTTGTATGCGGGTGAGATTGGGTTCGAACCCCACTGTCGGCAGGCCTGAGGATGGATTTCCGTGGTTTCCCATTTTCAGACCAGGCAAATCCTGGGGCATGGTTATCGTGGTCGCCTTGAAGTTAAGAGTCATGAGGTTTGAAAGCAATTGGCTTCAATTCATTTTTATTACAAGAACATTATTTCAATCTATTATTGGCATGGGACTGTACACCAATCAATTAAATGTAATATGTATGAGAATTCTTCGTGGATAAAATTGTGAAAGAGACCTTAGGAAATCCTTAACACTTCTTCCTTGTCAGGAACATCGTGGTTCATTTGGCATTAATATCCTCAAGTAACCCCAATAATGTATCTTCACAGGTAATACAGAAAATTCAAACTACAGCAAGCTGAGGTGAGTTTACCTGTTGAGTCCGGGGAGATCGACCGCACAGAAGGATAAATGAGAAAGAAGAAAAAGTGATCAAAATAATGGACCAAAAATCCTATTCCTCAATTACAGCATCTCTTTCACGAAACCTTGCATGTATATTATTAAGTTATCTGCCCCGTCCAGAGTTTTGGTTGAATGGTCAGCGTAGTGGCGTTCGGTTCAGAGAGCCCCGGGTAAGATTCTCGGCTGAGCCGGGGACTTTATTTGCGTCTGTTAATTTCTGTAGCTAGGGGGCTGAGTCTTTGTGTTCGTCTTAATACACATCTTCAAATATATGCAACAAATCACACGAAAAATCACTACAAAGGCACGCAATAGTGAATATACCCCTCCACATAGGGTTGGCGCAGGAAAGACATCCGACTATAAGACTAGGCTAGGTGCATTCAAAGTACCCACTCCAGGAAACTGGACAAGGCCATAAAAGAGAAGAGGACAGAGAAGTTGTTGACTATTTCGCCTGGAGTCTGAGTGGATACTTATACGAATTCTGCTTCTAATTTTTAAGGCATAGCGAAAGGCACAGCTGGTATAATGATCGTCTGGAGGTTTATGAAGTAGGTACGGTACTGAATATTTTAAAATTTCATTCCTATTATTTTGTTTCTTCAGTATTTTAACAAATATTTGCAATTTGTGGAGACGCATTTTTCTCAACTGTAGCGAAGACGAGTATACAGTTCTCGTGCTTGCCACACCGTACCGCTAGATGTCACCGCCGTCGCTCTTCTAAATTCACTCGGTGCGCTTGACGTACTAGCTGACCGGTATTGTCATAGTAAAGTATTTGGTGAGCTATGTTTGTACATTCGACTGCAAAATATTGGCCGGAAAGAAATAGTGAATTGTATACACTCTCGAAACGCGAGAATTTTCGTAAACTGTGGATAGCCGGTGGCCGAAGGGATGATACCTGAATGCTTACCACCTGCACCTGCACCTATTTCAAACGAGGATTTTGAGAGAAAATCATCTTCTGTGGTGGCTAATATTTGTGCGCTTCAAAAAGAGAATGAGAACATGATATTGTAGGAGCTCCCCGCGGGTACAGTTTTCTTCCGAAGCAACTGAACATATAAAAATAATGTTTGTTACGGATATGCACAGGTTTTGTATCTTCATGGGACATGAATTATATTTCGATAATAATTAAAATCAAGTCTGATTAAAATCTTAAATGCGAGGAACTTACAATACCATGCGCTCCTTCTTTATACTGAGTGGGGCTGATGACCTAGCTATTAGGCCCCTTTAAACAACAAACTTCATCAAACATCATTTTTCTTAGTGACTACATAATATATGATGAAGTTATTGTATATTATACAGAGTCTACGTGGAAAGCAATCCAATAATCACCGGCCGTGATAAAGGGGATCATAAAGAGTAAAATGATGGTACAAACCAACCCTCTAAGTGTCCGGCTCTATGGCTCCATGGTTAGCGTTCTGGCCTTTGGTCACAGAAGTCCCGGGTTCAATTCCCGGCAGGGTCGGGAATTTTAACCATAATTGGTTAATTCCCCCTGGTACGGGGCCTGGGTGTATGTACCGTCTTCATCATTATTTCATCCTCATCACGATGTGAAGGTCACCTACGGGCGTCAAATGAAAAGACCTGAACAGGCCTCTCCGGACGCCACACGCCATCATCATCATCAATCCTCTAAGTCAACTTTCGTCGAGATTTAAATAGGTCAAATAACCTTATGCCGTTTTAGACGAGATAAGCGGCCCAGACATTCCTTGAAATGCATGAAAAGGAGATCTCACAATTACGGTTATGTTGCGAAACCCATGGTTTTTGTGTTTAGGGGTCATCAAACGCCAATATCCGTCAAAAACCGGAGATAGAATTTTTTCACACATGCAATACTTCTCTCAGTTCTATTGTCTATAGTAATAGAGGGAACTTAGATGAAGCAGAACGACCACGGAGACTCCCACTTGTTGAAATGTTTTTGAACGTTACGTTACTTGCCCCCACGCCCCACCCCGTTAACTTTGGATGAAAATGTCGAGCTAGAGCGTTGATTCCTATCGTGACTGTATACCGTAAGTCCTGCTCGGTTGACCAGATTTTTATTATTAAAAAATCTTTTCTCAGGAATATAACAATACATATCTTTGAAAATTATCACATTAAACAATGCTTATTCAAGTGTTGTTGAAACGGCAGTATTGTCCTGTGCAAGACCCGTAAATAGAAAACATAAACATTGTCAAAATATACACCGTACTATAACCGTTCAATACTATGCTAATAGACAGGTGCCTTAATGGGCACCCAGTGATCGTGTGGCCGTATTGTTGTTTGCGGGCATTTTTCTACCAACGTTACGGCGCATTTTTGACGCTCGTAACGTTAGGAACTTTTGCAGCATTAACATATATGAACAATGGACGGACGATAAATCTGTTTCACAAATATGTAGCCAGATTATGAGGCATGAGTGTGAATACCGCTACTGTAAATGGGAATACCCAAAGTAAGGTAGTATTACCGAGTTGGTATGGTTGAAACCAAGCGGATGAAAACACTGAATTTCGTTTCGATTATTATTTTTGTTAGGAAGGAGGAATACAGATATAGGGAATCAAAGCGTGTGAGTAAGGATGAATACGTCGGATGGTGTGTTTAAGCCACAACCGAAAATAATTATCTCACACGTAATGGTATCCGGATGAGTGACAGAAAAAGCGTAAATTTAAGTCATGTAGGAAGGATAAGAATTGAATTGAATTAAATGGAAATGTACGCAATAGTCACTCAATTCTATAGCGGACCCTAGAAAACTATGGAGTTGTGAAATTCCAGGGAGACAGTGAAATTATTCTCTCAATATTGAGGATAAAGTGACTGGGAAGAATTCTTCAAATTTTACCAGTTAAAGGCCTCGGCTAAAGGTGGTGCATTTGTAGCAAGCCTTGGTAATTTAAGGGACGTGTCTTACTGTTAATGAATTAGATATACGGTTAAGAGACGTGTCATCCCGACACTCTTAAATTTTATATGATGAGCATTGCAATGTTGCCAGTTTCGGGACGGTAATTGTCTGCTAAAGCATCTTGCCAATCTCAGAGTTGATGACATATGTTTATTAAATATACCATGTTTCTGGTATATGTAAATATCGAGCCGATTGTAGGTCGCGATTTTCCGGCATTTTAATTTATGAAGGGCTAAAAAATTCATTAATGAATATATCGGAATATTAATGACGGATATTTTATATACGCAATGAGAGAGTCGCTAATAATTATTAGGAGGCGTGAAACAGCTGTTTTGAATCTGAGTTAGATTTGTTGTGATTTTAATACTTTCAAAAACTCGCCTAAATAAAATATAGAAATTTGAGTCGTGGTGTTGAGACAGTGTAACCTTGCTTGGTTTTGGGGTATCCGATTTCTCAGAACGCTGTTAGTATGGATATGGAGGCTACGGGAGATGATGGCCAAGATGCTGGCCGAACAGAAGGAGTGCTTGAAGGAACGATTCGATCAGCAGACAGAGCGTCTAGATCAGCTAGATAACGACAATAAGGAACGATTTAATAAATTAAACGAGCGTCTCTATCAGCAGACAGAGCGTTTCGATCAATTAGAGAGAGATAATAAAGAACAATATGACAAATTAGACAAGCGTCTCGACCATAATGCTGCACAAGTAGGACATCTCACAAAACGTCTAGACAAGCCGGAAGCGTTTGGACACACCCCACACTAAGTTAACGGAGAAAATAGAGTCCGTAATCACACAATTACAACAGGTGGAAACTCATTGAGCGACCGAATAGGAGTGATCGTAGAGAAGATGGCCACAAGGGAGTGTAAAGTTGAGAAACTTGAGGTCCAAGCGGTAGCCGTAACTAAACATGTCGAAACCATACAGGCTCACCTTAGAGAACTGACAATTAAAAGTGAGGATATCGAGGGGCGGTTAGCGCAGGCCGCCGAGAATAATGAAGCTAAGTTCGAGGCGGTGCACGCCCTAATCGACAGGAAAATGGACCAAATAAAAGAGGACGTTAGTACGGACATTGGAGGAAACCAACAGGAACTTCGAGGTCAATTACAGTAGTTAGCCAAGCAGACAGAAACATGGACGAAATAAAAGAGGACGTTAGTACGCACATTGGAGGAAAGCAACAGGAAATTCGAGGTCAATTACAGGAGTTAGTCAAGCAGACTAATAAATGGAGTCAAAAGGCTCATCAAGCCAGCATTAAGACGGACATCCATGAAGAATTGATTAAAGGACTCCGAGAAGAGGTGGATAACCTGAAACGTCAAGAAAAAAGGGGAAGCAGTGATGAATTCAATTCTTAAGAAGCAAGAGAACCGTGAACCTGACATTCCAGCCTATAGTCTAGATCCAGGAGTAATGAGGGAGTCATCGTAGTTGAGTGCTGCTATTCCAACACGTCTTTCGCCAGGTCGCAGTTCGACTCCAAACAAAATAGGCCCACTTCCGATTTATAATTTCGTACGGATGGCAAACGATGACATTTCTTGCAAAAGTAGACAAGTACTTCACTGACCATAACATACCCGTCAACAAACGTCTCAGAATCGTAGAGTGTTACCTAGCAGAACAGCCGTTAGTATCGTTCAAGGCGTTCAAATAGTGCTTCGACATTTATGAAGAGTTCAGGCGTCGATTCCTGGAGAAATGTTGGGGGATTGAGACGCAACAGAATCTGCGTTTAGAACTCTATTTGAGAAGATATTCCGCCGGGAACAGACACAATTCTGCGAATAATTCGTAAACCAATTATTGCGGATGAAGGAACTGGACAGCAAAAGCCGAATATATTCTGCGTCAGTTGGACCAAACGACAAATAGACGACATTCGAGAAAACGTCATCTTGAGGCGGTACATACAGTGAGCGTAGCTCGAGATGGGGGTCAACCAAAGCCACGGACACAAGGAACTAGTACCGATGAAATGAGGGAAACCGTTCACCGAAGCATAGGGACGATTGGAACCCGACAACTTGGGGCAGACCGAGGGAACGTTACCAGGAAGGATGGATTTCCCGCAATTACGAATTTCACCACCGTCTGGAGAGGATGTCACGACCACGATACAGCCAGTACAGTCGGTTCAGAAGACCATACTCCCGATGAAAAGACGAAGGCAAGAGGTCATGATCAAGACCCAGGGAGCAAGATGGACAGGTACGGGAGCGTCAAGCAGAGTCTCACCGGTACATTGAGCAGTTGTGAAACCAACCTGCAGGCACTGAAAAATGGCAGAGGACCATTCAGGAGATGGCCACATCAGGTGAATGTAGAGGAGGAGAGAGCTTCCAATTTCAGGCACAGCGTACGCAAACACAAGGTGGCAACCTGAATCCTCAAGTGACAGAGTACTTCGCAGGGAACGGAGTGCGAAAAAACATTCCAATTAGGTAGCGAGGAGATAGCAACCATCTGAATGATTCAGACTGGACGACGGTGACAATCGACACATGGGTTGGTGAATCCGAAGATCTATTAGAGGACCCAAAAAATTTAATAAGAATGTTAATCCGAGAATTACCGGTGATCTATATTAGAGTTCAGGGACTGCGCGTACGTTGTTTAGTAGATACTGGAACCAGCGTAAGCGTAGTATACAAGATATTCGTTCGAGAAGTCCAATCTAAATTCCAAATTCCAGTACTGCTGGTATCAAAATTGACAGTAAGGGGGATCATACCAGACCGTACGACTGTATGTGATACTCAAGTTTATTTGGATATAGAGATAGGCAATGCTATTCTTTCACATCCATTCTTAATGTTGGATAAAATGGAGAATAGTATCATTTTGGGTGCATATCTCTTAAGAGAATACAAGGCAGTAATCGACATGGATAAAAACCAAGTTAAATTCCAAATTATTATGGATAAAGAAGATGTCCAGTTGAATGACATGAAAGAGGTTACAGGTGAAAAGAGAATTTGGAAGACTCAAGTTCACCATAAAAATGAAGAAAGTTTGGATGTATTCCCAAATTGGGAGCAGCAAGGTGTGGAGGAATTCCGGACTAAATTCTCGAGGATCGTTGCTAATTTGAAAAAAGAAGGGGAAGGAGAACCTAAATTTGAGGACATGGTACAGATTAAAATTCAGGAAGCTAAGATCAGCGAGGAAAATTGATTGAAATTGAAGGTCATTTTAGAAAAGAATCACAATCTATTTGGATCACAACCTGCAAAAACGTTATGTTTGAAATATAATCTTGTGGTAGACAGTTGGGAGCCGTTTGGGAAGTATCCATAGCTTATTCCCGAAAAGCATCATGTGAAGGTGCGAACAATCATTAAGGAGATGAAAGACCACGATTTCATTTCAAAGGCTCCAACAACATTTTTGAATCCGTTAGTCATTGTTGCCATGCCAATGGATCATTGAGGGCGTGCTTGGAATTCAAGAGGCACAAACGAACGATTAGTGTCAGAGTATGACAGAGCACCTAACATCAAAGGCATTTTGTAGAGGTTTCAACACATGCAATTCTTTTCAAATGTTTATTTGAGGGCATTATATCACCATGTGGAATTATCCAGTGAATCGAAGATCCTTACCGGATTAATGCTCAACCAACAGACATACGTGTACAATCGTGTGCCACTTGGGATCAAGAATGCTGGGTGAAATTTGTTTAGGGCTTTAGACTGAAACCTAATTGAAAAGTTCAAGGATATGAAGGTGCAATATGTTTATGTTATCCTGATTGCAACGCAAACTTTGGAGGGACAGTTAGATCATTTGCACTTTGTGTTGGAAGAGCTAAAAAGGAACAATTTTAAGATCAGTCTTGATAAATCCCATTTTTTCCAGCGAAATATTTTGTTCTTGGGGCACATCATTGATTCGGAGGGTGTTTCCCCGAACCCCGTCAAAATTAAAGCCATCCAAAGTTTTCCGAAACCCACAGGGGTTAAACACGTCAGGCAATTCCTAGGCATTTGTGGATTGTTGCGGACCACTATCCAGCTTACACGACCACGGTTGCCCCTTTGCAAGACCTTCTTAAGGAGAACTACCGGTGGAAATGGGACGTTGCATGCGATGAAGCGTTGAACGAAACGACAGGGCTACTTGGGAATAGCGTGAGGTTAGGATACCCTGACTTCACACAAAAATTTGTTATCCAGACAGATGCATCAATGATAGGCGTCGGCGCCGTGCTTTGTCAGCAAAGGAAGGATGGAGAGCTACGCATTAACTACCTTGCATTCATGAGTAGGAAGCTGCGGAAGCATGAGCGGCATTACACCGTGACAGTGCTAGAAATGTTAGCTATCGTCACCGCCCTTAGTTACTGGCGAAAATACATTTATACATCAGAAGACAGACCATAAAGTCCTGACGCATATGCTCAAATCAACGATGACGTCTGAAAGGGTTAATCGGTGGACTTTATTCGTGCAACATTTCAATCTGGAAGTGGAACCTTGCGCGGGCAATGAAAATGTTATCGCTGATCCATTGAGTAGAAACCCCGATCCAGAAGTTGAAGCTATACACCACTTTGAATTGAGCGGAAGCGACCAAGAGGCACTAGATTGGTTGAGGCAGATTAGCGAAGAACAGGAGAAATGGCCAGAGATTCGTCGATTGATAAGTTTTTCCAGAAACAACTTCAACCAGGAACACCGGAATTTCAGAATGCTGAGCGACATTCCCAAAATTATAATTTATTTAGTGGGATCCTTTATAAATTCGTGGATGAAACTCACACTGAATTTAGAGTTGTTGTTCCACCGGGACTCGAAGTTGATTTGATATGGCTTGCGCATCACGCAATTGGAAACGTGGGAGTTGATAAGGTGATTGCCACCCTTAAGGAGATATTTACTTGGCCGAAAATGAGGAAGATGAGACGCACGGTATTGACGACCTGCGACATTTGCCAGCGCATCCAGCCAAATGCGTATCTGTTGAAACAACCACCGAAATCGTTGATATCGGAGAAACCTCGAGAACCATTGTATGGGCCACTCCCGGAGGCAACGAGAAACTACAATTCATTTTAGTATGCATGTATGTCTTTTCTTAATTCATTATGTTATGTCCGGTACATATAGCTAAAACCCACACCGTGATGAATCAGATCCGCAATAAGATAATTCCGAAGATGGGAAAACCAGAGAAGATGTTCACGGATCATGGGTCCCAATTCACTTCTGCCTTTGAAAGAGAAATAGAGCAACTAAACATCCAAAATGTCATGAGTTCCATAAGACATCCGGAACCAAATACTTCAGAGGGGATAATGCGGGAGATCGGAAAGTTTTGCAGGATCTATTGCCCGCGACAACATTGGCCGTGGATTGACATTACTCCAACCATCATGGAATGCATCAATACCACAATCCACGAATCGACTGGACAAATTTCCAGTGTTGTCCATTTTGACGAAAAGCCAGAGAGATCTTGGAAGGGGATATAGTGCCATGCCCAGAAGACCCGAGACCATCTGTAGAGTTAAGAGTGGGGACCACATTGGAATACCTAATGAAACAAGCCGAGAAAAGATTGAGGCGTCTCCGAAACAGGCGATTCCATCGACCCCTACGTGTGAGTGAGCTTGGTTTGGTGAAGCGATCTGCAGTCTCTTCTCCTCCAAGAAAGTTCTGCGATAAGTTCGCGGAGCTATATATAGGACCGTACAGGATCATCCAAATTCTAGATAACAACGCATACAAGGTCCAGTCAATGGATGGAACGACAGAGGCAATATACAATGCATCGAACCACAAACTGTATCACGTACCAGGACAACTCCCTGCTGAAGATCCTGCCGGTGAAGAAACCCGAGAAGGAGATGACTAGGAGGAAGATGTCGACATCGCGGAGGATCCGGAATTGGAAGAAGAGGCCAATGATATCCAATTAGGGATTGAAGAAGATCGTCATGATATGGAGACTGATGGTGATTCAACAGAGGAGGATGAATTTAAAGAATGCGCGGAAAAACGAGAAGTTTTGATACAAGCATGTCTACAAGTCCTGATGATGGGACACGAACTGATCCAGGAGAATGCCATGCTTCGAAAAGGACTATTTTAATTTCAGAAAACTTAAGAGTTAGAATTAGAATTAATTAATTAATTAGTAAGAAAAATCATTAGTTTCGTGATTTTTCTTAGGTGAACTCGGGGGGGGGAGGGAGATATAACCGTTTAATACCATGCTTATAGACAGGTGCTGTACAAATTTGAAAAAAATCATACTAATTTCAAGTAAATTAAACACATTGAAGGGAGTCACTGTTACTAAATTTCATTCCTTTTCCTCGTTTACACTGAAATATTAGAGCACTCATTTTGTGAAACCGCACTTGCACTTGGTTAGGTAGTTTCTCTTTTTTGGACAAGTGAGGGCATTCCTATCCAGATACTGATATCAGAGAATATTTCTTCTTCACTTCCAGGAATTTTGAGAGTGTAAAATGCTGTGTATACCCCTAAATTTTCTCCATATCTGATTGATGACTCCGCACTGAACAAGTCTGTGATGCATGGTATCTCTACAGTTCCTACATAATGTACACAAATCGTTTTCTTTCATATGAATGCGGGGAGCTCCTTGTTTGTAGGTATGTTACCTTGCATTACCCTCTACCAGGTGTGACGAGGTGTTTCGGGAACTATTGTACACGATTGATGCATTCCTCCAAACACGATAGCAGTCAACAATCAGCGCCGTCTTCATGATGTTAGGGGCTTGATATTATCGTCGAAGCATATGGGTTTACAACTTCTTCATTGTTATTTCTGTAGATGTAAGTAGGTCCCGGGGAAGATAACTCTGTTCACATCTTAAAGCAATTAAAAGCCAATGTCCCATTTATGGGACGCAAGTATTTTATTATTTTTTTAACACTGCTTACAAAGTTAGGAGTATTTTTTCTGTCATATTGGTGAAACTGTTCGCTGTTACACTAGAAAACAAAAGAACATTATGTTTAGTTTCATACTGTTCCACCACGAGTGTTCTATCTACATGTGTTCTTCTTAGGTTTTGGAACTGATCTTTGAAACTGAGCATATTTCCTTAGAATGAATTTCTGAAGCTCATTCCAGAATCAACACTATAGTTCTAAGTTTCCAGAGCGCAAATGGTGCATCAGCTGCCAGTTATTATTATATAGGTATGAATCACAAGTGTTTCTTCACGCCGTCCCATTTTTCGGACATTGGTATAAAGCAGTAGCTCTTACATTGATTCACTGTTGAATGCTTCATCACCTACAATGCTGCATTTCTCTGATTTTAGTACATTACATTAGCATAGTTCGAGAATATTTATTCAATAAATGTATTCTTGCTTTTATAGTACAACACTTCACGTTACGTTTTGTGTTCCAGGCAAATATAATGTCATATACTACGCGCCTGACAGTTCCAGAGATAAGAAGCTATCTCGAAGAGCTAGAAAATTATTCTCAGGAAGTGGATGATATCGGAGTAATAATTTTACCGCCTGGTCCTGACGAGGAAACGGATGAGGTGTATTTGCTAGAGAATGAACTTTTGGACACTGAAATACTTGATGTAGTACGTGTATTAGAAGTATTTCGTACCGATGCGAATACAAAGGAAACGAAAATACAGTTCGATTTATCACCATCGCCTTCTGCAGAAAAAAGCAGCCTAAAAGGCAGAAAACATGCCGTTTAGCAGAGATGACATCCAACTGTAAGAACAGAAAATACTCAAAGTGTAGCTACACCCAGGTGGGAAATATGTCAACCAGAATATTCTATAGAATGCTCCTCGCCAATTGAAGTTGTTCATTTCGTTGACTTTATATCGAAAGTCTGTTGTTAATATATTTGAAAAAAATTTCTTTGATGCGTTGTGTGTATACAAACAAGAATTTGCTCCAATATGCGGTATTGGCTACGTTTTACCCAGATGTTGGTTGTTACAGTAGTAAATACTTGGAGAGCATACCAAACTGTCAATGAAGAAGATAATGTATCTCTGCTAGATGTACGAAGGAAGATAGCGCTAGCGTATCTTTCTAAAACATCAGGTTCAGTACCCAAACGCAGAGGCCCTCAAAGCAGCAAACTCCTAGGAGGCAGAATAAGCAGTGAAGTCAGGTTCCATTCAGGAAATAATTTCATTACACCGATTGCAACTCAGAGAAAATGCGGACATTGTAAGAAGAAGACGACAAGGGTTTGTGTACGTTGCGATATGCCACTGCATGATAAATACTGTGTTCCATTCCACACCTGATGAACGTTAGCTGCCATAAATTTGAGTGCCTAACTCATGTTGCACATTTTATTGGAGCCGAAGGTTTATTTCTTGTGGCAGAATTCCGCTGTGTGACCAATTTTCTGCGATGCTGTGAAAATCCTATCTCAACTTTTGTACATCCTATGGTTATAAAATTCGTCAGTGAATAGATGTAGAGTAAAAAAAATTGTAAATACGTTGACAAGCAATAAATGAGTGCATATAAATGCACAGTAACTGTTATTTTTCTTCAATAAAATAGTGTAACCTGCTGCTATCATAAGCTGCCAATGTCCCCCTTAATTTTAGGATCCTGTATAGAAATATAATAAAATCCCATTTTCCCGCTTATTCTTGCCCCAAACATTTAAATAAAGTCAATTACAGGGTAAAGTTCAGTTTGAATTAATTTTGGTAGGTAATGGGTTAAGTATCGTGCATGTCGCGCGTGTTGATTGATATCATTGATTGCAGGAGGATTACTACTTTCGCTGGGGTTACACCATTGATTTAGGAATATTTCTGACGGGGGATGTCCAGGTGATTACATACATTTCAAATTTCGTTTAAGGAAGAGCGTATTGTTTTTTGTATGCACATCAACAAGTTCGAGTTCTCCTACAAGTTTATCTAGGAAAAGTGTAGCTCTACTGATCCGGAATATTGGAATGTACCATCCTATTGCTCGAAACTGTCCGGATGCCAATTATTCGTGGCCTGGGCAAGATTTGGCTTATATACCAGATTTTACTGAGCGCACAAATAAGCCTATTAACATACTGGGTTCTTTCTTGCAAGAGGTGTAAGAGTCGTTAGGGCATGGGACAAGTTCTTCTGAATTATCTTCTGCATGTTATTGAAAATATTCCTCCTAATATCTTAATTTCCTGTTACGTTCATCCATAGTTGAAGATCTCTGTACTCTTTGCTTCTATTACCTATCAACAAGGTCTTCGTCTTCTGAAAGGTAAGAACTATTCCAGAATAGTGACCGTAAGTCTCTAGTTCCGTTATTAGCTGCCGGCATTCCGTGTTGTGGTCGAGAATTAAGGTGACGTCGTCAACATATACAAATACTAGCTGATGTACCCGTGCTTCGCTACGGAATTCTACATTGTATACGGACTTGTAGTGTTCACGTTGTGAGTGAGATTGTATTAAATTGCATAGCTCATAATGTTTCCCTAGGAACGCGACGGGGAAGGAACCAAACATCTTTTCACATATGAAGACTGAGTTACGGAATTTTCACTGTAATGGTCGACCCCCTTGCATACCATCAGTCATAATCAGATGGGGTAGTTTTCATTATAATGGTAGACAATCACTCTTCACCTGCCTTTTTACATCCTCATAAAAACGGTCTTAGTGATTTTCCCAACTGAAATGAACATACAATGACGTCAGTAGGAATGGCGCGATTAAAAGCAATGCTTTCATATGAAATACTCGATCAAACGAAACACCACACATTTTCTCACTTTTAACGAACAGGACTATACTGCCGATCTAACAGCCCAAAGTTCCAGAGCTGGAATGACCAAGCCGCAGACAGCCGTGATCCGTGAACATTCTTCGTCTTTTTTCGTCGGAGAGAGAATCGAATAGTGGAGACTCCCAGGGCAAAATCTATGCCCTTTTACTAATCTGTTTCCTAGAAGTACCCAATGAGTCGTAAAATATCAATTCACTACACTGGCGGCGGAAAAATCTATCTGACTTGGAGGCAAATTCTTCCTCCAAGCCAGAAGATAATTTGGAATAAAATGAATGTAGAATTTAATAAAAGTGAAGAGGAAGAAGCTTTTCTTAAGAAACGGTTCTTTTCAGAGTTGAATTTTGAGTTATTTAGTGAACTGTGTGCATGGGCGCCCATATGACAGTTTCTAGAGGGGGGCCCAGACCTGGGGGTACGTAGTAATTTTAATATTTTGGAAGATAAATGGCGATTGGTATTCTGCGGTAGAATAACCCACGGTATCCGCTGCCTGTTGGTGGTGGACGGTACTGCCGCTTTTACGTAATACTGACTTTTAAATAATTTTCTTGAAAGGAAAACACGTGACTACACTAGATTTTTGCCTTTCCCTGAGAGCTAGAGGGGGGCCGCGGCCCCACCTTGCCCCCGGGTATGGGCGCCCTTGACTGTGTGCTATAATTTGGAATAGGCCTAAACTGTTATTCCAGATCAGGCCATACTACAACTACAACTACTACTACTACTACTACTACTACTACTATTACTACTACTACTACTACTACTACTACTAATTCAGCCTCTGCGTTAAGTATGTACACTTCTCATTCAAAACAGTGCGTCAGAGTAGGGTTTGAATAACTGGAATACTATGAAGAACCAGTGTGTTACGTACCAGCATTATCAGAAAATGTATGAACCAGAGGAATGGCATGCTAAAGAAGAAAGTTTTCTAACTCCCCGGCTATTTCCCGCCAATATTCAGTCAGGCTATTATACTCGGTACGCAACAGTAATCCCATCTATCGGAGTTGAGAGGCAGCATAAGAGACAAAGAACATCACAACAAACAATGGTCAATGTAATGTTATTTTTGATCAATGTTACGCGCTTTCGATATTGTAGGCCTTCACATTTAGTTTTCTTCCGGGTCTGAAATACCACTCATCATATTCGGTACGGTAAAAATGAATAAAATATCCATGATCGGAAATTGTATTCTCTGTATTTAGAAATTCAATTTTAGGCGCCTTCCCCTAAACTCCAATTTCATTCAAGGTGAATATAATTGTTTATAGCTTAGACTGTAGTTTCTTATTCCCCGACTCTATACACCGATTTTCATTAAATTCTGTTCACCCATTTTCTCGTGGCACGGCGTCGATATGGACTTAGAAACAAAAATACAAATTCATGAATATCTGTGTTATCATAGCTGGTATGGTAAAATGTATAAGACATAAATGGTCGGAAATGTACTTCTATATAACTTTGGTTATGTAGTATTTATCGATACGACCACTAATAATATAAATATTTGAGAATTAAATTTTAGGACTTCCCCTAAACTACCATTTCATTTAGCGTGAATAAAATGATTTATAGCGTAGATTGTAGTGGCTCATTCTCCTACTTTGTATACCAGTTTGCAATGAGATAGTACCACTAATGACGTAAATATTTAAGAATTAATTTTAGGCCTTTCCCTAAACTACCATTTCACTCAGCGTGAAAAAATTATTTATATCCTAGATTGTAGCGACTTATTCCCCGACTTTGCATACCGATTTTCATTAAATTCTCTTTAGCCGTTTTCTAGTGATGCGTGTACATACATACATACTGACATAAATTACGGAAAAGTATAAAGTGCATTTCGTTGTTACTGTGGACATGACCGATCCAAAAATACCATTATTTTCAAATTCTGAGCAATGTACAGACAAAACTCTTATTTTATATATATAGATAGAAGATATCCAAGGTTTGTGGTGAAAATGTGCGTTGTAAATTACTAATAGAAGGTTCCAACGAGATAAATAATACCATAGATAAGGGACAGCCCTGCCGAACTTCTCTCCCAATTTTGATTGCACTTCTGAGGTAGGCATTCACGAAATTATATGGTATATGGTGGAGTTTCGCGTATGGCGTCACTTCAAGCGATTTGAGACACTGTAGCTGAAGGCATAGTTTGTTATTCCGCTCTCCTTCAGCCAACAGAACGCGGTCATCTGTCTCACCTTCAACTTCGCATGACTCCGTATTAACTATAGAGATGTCAAATGCTGAGAGGTTGCAAGCCTTCGAATAATCCTGTATTATGTAGTAAAATTGCCAATCTTCTGCCCAAGCTTTTTTGTGATGTATTCAAAAGACTCACTTCATAATAGATGTTGATCGATGTACACCTGTAGGGCTTAGAAGCTTAAACTCTGAAAGGTTACGTCGTTAATCAATCTACACCAGGGTGAGGTCAGAAGTAATGGATCTATTCACACAATTTTTTTCTTATTTCTGATGATACACAATGACTTATGCAACAAAAACATACGATATTGCTCATTTGTTTGTATTGTTGTTCGAATACGTTTCCCTGACCTAAGTGACAGATTTACTTGTCACCTGTTGCTTCTTTTACAACGTAAATTCGAAATGAGCTTCATCTATTTAACCCAATTGACTGCCCATCTCTTCACAGAGTCGTTGCCTCTTCCCCCAACGGCTTTCTCCGCGTCCGCCAGTTCCCAGGGGAATCCAGTCAAATGCTACCCTCTCGATAGGTTCTTATAGATTTCCTTAACCAAGTCCGATCTAACGCTATTTCCGTCCATACTTTAAACAGTGAATTCCACTTTCTATCACAGATCCATTGAATAGCAATTAATAATAATAATAATAATAATAATAATAATAATAATAATAATAATAATAATAATAATAATAATAATAATAATAATACCGGGCGAGTTGGCCGTGCGCGAAGAGGCGCGCGGCTGTGAGCTTGCATCCGGAAGATAGTAGGTTCGAATCCCACTATCGGCAGCCCTGAAAATGGTTTTCCATGGTTTCCCATTTTCACACCAGGCAAATGCTGGGGCTGTACCTTAATTAAGGCCACGGCCGCTTCCTTCCAACTCCTAGGCCTTTCCTATCCCATCGTCGCCATAAGACCTATCTGTGTCGGTGCGACGTAAAGCTCGTAGCAAAATAATAATAATAATAATAATAATAATAATAATAATAATAATAATAATAATAATAAAATTAATTTCGTATGGCTATTTCTAGCCGAGTGCAGCCCGTGTAAGGCAGACCCTCCGATGAGGGTGGGCGGCATCTGCCATGTGTATGTAACTGCGTGTTATTGTGGTGGAGGATAGTGTTATGTGTGGTGTGTGAGTTGCAGGGATGTTGGGGACAGCACAAACACCCAGCCCCCGGCCCATTGGAATTAACCAATGAAGGTTTAAATCCCCGACCCGGCCGGGAATCGAACCCGGGACCCTCTGAACCGAAGGCCAGTACGCTGACCATGGCTTCCATATTTCATTTCAAGTCATCATATGTTCCAAAAGTGGTTCAGTTTCGTCACATATTTTAGAGTGTATGGTAAATGGAGTACCGGTCTATTTAGTCCATTTAGATCCGTATTGTGTGGGAACAAATCACATTGAAGTGTTCCTATGCCATAGTACTTTTAGAAATTCTAAGGTCCCTGCGAGCTCCTGGGTCCTCAATCCTTGAATAGACTGTTGCCCACTGCTGAAAGTCATTCAGAACGAATCCGAAATCCTCGCATTCTACCTTCAACAAAGAAAACCCTCGTGACACAGACAGCCGGTCAAGATGGCTGCTGCCCATCCAGATATTGAAGTAACTCATGGTCAGTATTCCGACATCATCAACCGTCCTGTTCGGCTTTCGTGACTGGCTGTCACTCATATCAGACAGCTCCTCAGCCGATCCCCTTTACAACACTCAGTCCAGTATTGAAATCCTGAACGGTCCGGAAATAGAATCCGGAGACTCCAGATAAGAGGCGGACACACAACAATTGTCTACTACCCACCTCACCTTACATGTAACTTTTCTGCGCCTTACTCGTCGCCATAAGACCTATCTGTGTCGGTGCGACGTAAAACAAATAGCAAAAAAAACCTGCGCCTTACGGTGTAACTTTTTGTTACCATGCTTGAGGACTGGGTTTTCGTTAACGTTGTATTTCACATTAGTAGCAGAGGAACAGTTAGTTGCGACTGCTCTAGTGCATTCTGCTAGCGTTTTCTGGTATGGGAAATTAGCACTAGGTGAATAGGCCAATTATTTATGGCAGTCTATACCGTAGAATAGGAGCACACTGGGTTAAACAAAAGGATTCTTAAGACTTTCCCGTCGGTTATGGCTATCCAAGTTTTTGCTTTACGTTGAAATAGGAAACCATTTCTAGGATAGTCGATAGTGTAACTCATACTTGAATATCTGTCAGTTCTAGATAGACTAAGATTTTCTGGTCGATATAAGATTAACTTCGAATTAAAACATTATCCTTTGCTGTTTCTGAATGCATCTATCAAGCTGGTCGCATACTACCACACTTCCCCTGCAGATATGAAAGGATTGTAGTAACATGTTGGCTATCCCATCCTTCTTCCTTTATTTCAGAGAATTGGAGTATCCTTTTTCATCGGATGAATTTACTTGTGGGGGTCAGAGAAGTGTTGGTAAGCGAAAGTGTTAGGATATCTTGGATTAGGATATATGCGCAGGGATTTGAAAATAGGAATACCAGTATCCCGGTATCCGTTTGGAGTGCGAATAGAAAGAGCCGAAGGAATGTTAGCTGGAGGTATCCGTTATCAGCTGTAGAATATCTGCATGGTGCAGCACCCGAATTCTATCGTGGACTTGATTTAATGCGTCTAATAATTACAGGTCGTGATGAGCATAGGAACCAACCCTCCAACTCGCTGTTTTCATTTCATTTCATCCTGAGTGAACTGGAGAAAACTGAGGCAATAATGTTTTAAAATCATAAATTATCATTTGGCAGTATTCATAGCAGTTCTGATTGGTCTCACTTCCATTTCTTCTTTTGGACTTTTGGTACGGTATTAGTGCAAACATTTCACTTTAAAGTTTTTGAACGATCTTACCGTTTCATGATCCATAAACTGCGAAAAAATGTTTCTGCAGCATAACTCTGGTGTAACACGTCCTGTGGGAATCTTTCGAGGGACTTCATGGTATATTTAGGCCGCAGACCACGTCTAAAACGGCATTACGTTACTTTAATCCAGATTGAAATGAGGGTCAAGTAATCTAATGTCCCTTTAGACTACTGCGGACCAAGTGCCCTGAAAGGAGCTCCGATAATTGTTTTAGATCACAGTTATTTTGCAAAACACACTTTTCGTAATCTAATCGCCGTGAAATAGCATGATTCACCAAAACCCGGATGTCGAATTTTTGCACCGTCGCAACGCATCATTCTAAAGTAAGAAATCGGACTGACAAGTGAGTGTAAGCAGAACGATCATGGAGACTCCCACCTGATAAAATAATTGTTCCAGATAATAGTATGTTACTTTCCCAAATTGACTCTGGACGAAAACTGTGAGCTAGAGGGTTGTTTCCTATCTAATTTTAACGGTCCCTTTTATCACTGTCAGTATTTACTGGACATACTGCTCCCTTCAAAGATGTAGAGCTGCGGTGTCAGGTAGTGGCTCTTGCCTCGGCTGCAAATAAAATACTTAACGCGTAGAGACTCCCTCTTCAGGTGTGATCAGTCCAACGTCGTCTTGAGTGCATTTATAGGGATTGCCTAGATGAGGGCTATACTATTCTACTAAATAAATAATGCACAGACACAGACTGATAGTTTCCTTATATAAAATTTGTTAATGAAATTAAACATTTCCACACCCCAAAAGATATACGAAATAGAAAATAAACTGAAAAATAGTTACTTATAGTGTCAGTGTAGCAAAATAATCCATCTATGCAAATGTAACTAATATGTTCTAACATCTAAATTCCACCGAAATTTACATAACTCCTCAACAATCGCATTAATCTCGCTAATTAATTAACTGCCAAGACATGGATTTGTACACATTGATTCTACATCAGCATGACGATTATTGCCAATCTGACATGAATTAATAACAAGCAGAGTTTCAAAAATTGATATTAAAAATGTTAATAACAATTGCAGTAATTCGCCACTGAATAACACATAACCTGGGATGATGTGGGTGTTAGAATTTTAATATCTCAAAACATTCAAAGTGATGGAGTCATTGATCCCATTATGACTTTTATTACATTAAACATTATGTATACGTCGTTACAATGTAAACACTGTCATCATTGTATTAACCCACTGCGTGGAGATATCAACTCTTCTTATATTTTAATTTTATCCAAAAGTTAACTGAACAGCTATAATTGACATTGTTAAGTGAAATAAATTGGGCGAATCATTCAACCTCACAAATTACAAGTTTTCTATTCAGGAACACATTTACTGCTGTGGTTGTTGCTTGAGTATCATACACAAATCTAAGAAGTTGTTTACCTAATGTTATGCGAGCTGTTTTCTTTCCTAATACTAAATGGAATATCGTGGACAACTCTCCCACTCAAAGAAAAGAACAGACTATATTTACACTGGGATTTACAGTCAAACATCATCTACACTAGCTTAATCAAAATAAAAAACACAGCTGAAATAAAAAGACATCCTGTTTCTAACGCTACCCTATTTTATGTACATCCACGTTATTCACGCACTTGTCTGTACATATACACTCTAGTACCGAATTGTTTAAATGTCTGATTCTACTACGCTTGTTAATTTCGGTGTCCATGGAGTTCTTATCACTGAAATTAGCACCTATCATGACGGAGTGTTGTTTCATGGCTGTTCTCTGGGTTTGCATAAGTGAGGTAAAATTGCATTGGTACTGCCAAGTGAAATAAATTTGTTTACAACACAACAAAAATATATAAACAGGCGATGTCAACATAAATTCACATGGTAACAAAAATCAAAGGCATAGTCATAGTTACAAAAATCATCCCTTCTCAAAATATCCTAGTAAAATCTATTGGGTAATCGGAATAACTCAACAATCTTACCGTGATTACTACTATCCTTGGGTCGGACTAGGTGTGTAATCACACTAACCTACGATGTTGCGTTACATCGGTTTTTTCTTTTGATCATACGGTCCTTATACTTGTCTGTGAGCACTTACTTCACATTGTTTCCATCAGCTTATCCGCTGGCCATAAATTCATTTTTTCTGTCATATAATTACATTGTTTGCATCCGCTTATCCGCTCGCATATTATTCCCATCAGGTTATCCACTTGCATATTAATGCCATCAGCTTATCCGCCGGCATAGAATTCATTTTTTCTCTAGTTAGTACAATATTTCCATCGAGAAGACTTCATTAGAACGCTCTGGAAATCAACTTGTCTGGACCTCTTCCGCATTCAACAAACCTCGCCACTCAACTTCGCACCTATAAACAAATTAAATGACTCCTCCTTTTCATAACATTTACTAACTTCTAATTGATTTTCCCGCATATTTCACCGAAAATTATCCCCATGACATAATTTACTAGAGATTCTACTGTTATACGGTTCTTCTGGTGGGATCATGAATCAATCATCCACTCGGACTGTTCCGTATTATTTAAGCATCTGACTATTTATCATCATGATTAGAATTGTGAAATATGTAATCGCTGTATAATCATGACCGTTACCGGCGATCCAAATTATTATAACCATCATTTAGCCACAATTTCATATCTACATCGCTATAGTTGATCTCTTTGAACACAATAATGTGGAAAAATTATCTGTAGCTAATTCTTCTTATTACTATCTTCCATGACGCCACACTTGGTTTAACTCCCTAAATCAAATTTATCACTGAATTTAAAATCAAACGTTATTCATCTCTACAATCATGTCAAATAAACACATACGGCACATTATTTAGACTTAAATGCAGGCCTATACATTAACTTCTAAATTACTGTTGTTAATATGAATTAATATTATTACTATAATTGTGCGTGAATAGAGAAACATTATTATACAAAGATATTGACTGCGCTCCTAACTATGATACAAAGGAGTGATTAGTCATTACTATCGACAACTCGCGTGGTGATAATGTACATTTAGTGTAAATTACATTTTAGATTTACATGACTTAATCGTTAGATGCAATCCTGTTCACCCCATGGTCCGTCGGCTTCCGTTATGGGTACTTAGAACATGTTGAGCTCGATGATGAACATTTCAACATTCTTGCTGTGTCCACAAATGGCCTTCATTAAGTTGATTCTACACTCGCTATACATGTCTTGAAGCCTTAATTCTAAAACACATCCTATGATATACGATACTAATACACTTATATTTCTTAACACATTTAATTCTACACTTAGTGATCCTTCAGATTCTTGTTGTTAACGCGATTATGTTCCTTTTGCGCTACTGTTTTGGGTCAGCTGATTTACTCTAACTTCCTCCCAGAATTGTCCTAATTAGCTCGTTTCTACTGCAAGGTCGATACGTAATGTCTCTGTTTGGTGGCCGTTCGTTTTCCTGTCTTCTGGGAATTCCTCCTCTGCTGGTTCACTACGTTTCCATTGACAAGGTCAGATACATATTCCATATGGAATGCTATCATTTTACTCCAAAGCCTCTTATTTTAATGAAAGTTCATAGTCTGCAATGTTTTGAATAAGAAACTCATAAGAAATAAGGAACTCATTAGTAGACTTTAAAATAATGGACCATTATTTTCAATATTCAAACACAAACATGTCACCTTTTCTGTACTTGAACACCTGATATGGCACCATAACAAGCGCTCCAAGCACTGAATCCATTTCTCACCCCCTTATATCTCCGGAATACTTGCTGTCACAGTAGAAGAATATAGCATCTTCATCACCTGGGTCCATTTTTACATGTTCCTTTATGTCAAGAACAGATGATTCGTAACTTATGTTGACTGATTCTTTGTCCGAAGACGAACTGTCATTTCTTGTTCTTTTCTTTCCTTTTCGCGCAGGCTTAGGTCTGCTCAAACTACTGCACGAATGTTGATTTAGTTCCTGAATGACTACTTTTGTCACAGTTGTACAGGTCTAGCGTGTAGGTCTAGCTTTCTTTGAGGAAAGTATAATTCCTCGGCTGTTGTGTCTTTCTCTGTTGCCAAACAAAACACAGTTGTCCTTGGTACACCATACGCTCATGCTACTGCTATTTTGTATCCCATTTTTCTCATCCTTACTG
This sequence comes from Anabrus simplex, assembly GCF_040414725.1. Taxonomy (NCBI): domain Eukaryota; kingdom Metazoa; phylum Arthropoda; class Insecta; order Orthoptera; family Tettigoniidae; genus Anabrus; species Anabrus simplex. The sequence continues at coordinate 770,871,157 of NC_090266.1, forward strand.
CAGTGATAGCTTGTTGCATATCTGTTTCCTTGAGTTTCTTCCTTACTTTCCCCCCTGAACTGTCCTTCCGACCGGCCTTTGTTCTGAAGAAAAGAAGAACTGCTTATACATATTGCAAAAGTACGTCTCCTAATATGGAATACTATTCCATAATTGGAACACCAAAGTATTCCATATTAGGTACTCAGCCGCATTTAATTTCTATCTTACAAATTACATGTGTCAGTTCATGGAATTAATTTGTCCACTATATACAATCATAGTAAAAAGTATTCCTACACTTAATACTGATATAAAAATTATTTAGTACACGTATTGTCATGTATGTCGTATAACGTAAATAGGTTAGCTTTCTGTACACTATGTAAAGATATATATACGTCAAAAAAGATAAAATTGATAGACGTCTCTGTCATGAATACATAAATAAATGAAAATACCATGATTTCATACTCATAAAAGGTATTCGTACAGTCAGGTTTTACTTTCATTACCCACTGATTTTAGTTAACACTTAATATTTCGTTGGCAATCTTTTTGATTTTACAATGGCCTCAAGCCGCCTACGCATTGAATGAACTAGCTTGGAGGTGTAGGTGGGCTCAATCTTACCCCATTCTTCCAAAGGATCCATTTTCAAAACTGGCTTTGATGAAATATTTCTTGTGGTCAGTCTCTATTTAAGACAATCCCACACATATTCAATCGGATTCAGATCCTGGGATTGTGGGGGGGGGGTACCGTATATTTGTATGTGTTGTATAAAATCCACAATCCTGTATCAAGAGCCGTAGTTTTGGATCATTATCCTGCATGAATGCATAATTACCCAGAAGTCCCATTTTTCGGCAGTAGATGCTTAGATGCTAGTTGTTTCTTCAAAATTTCAGTATAGTATTTAAGTTCCATCTTTTCATCTATGAATTTTTAGGAACCCACTCCAGCTGAGCTCATGCACCCCCAAACCATCAAATAACCTCCGCCATGCTTCACTGAAGGAAGCAGATTCTTTTCTTCGATTTCTGTGTTCTTTTTCCTCCACACTTTTATGCCATGTTCTTGAAAATTAGTGAATTTACTTAATCCGTAAATAGGCCTATAACTCATACCAGAATTCTAGAGAAGCATGTTTGTATTCTGTAGCATATTGTAGTCTTTTCTTCCTATTTGCTGGGACAATTAAAGGTTTTTGGCTCGCATTTCTACACTGATAACCATTCATATATAAAAACTTTTGAATTGTGGAATCACAGATATTAGGTTATAAATCATTTCCTAGTTCAGACCTCAGTTTTGCAGCACTGATTCTAGGATTTTTCTTAACTTTCCCGAGGATTAGTCTTTTAGTTCGATCGTCGAGTTTGCATGGATGTCCACATCTACGCGTATTTTTGAAAGATATTCTCTCACCATTCCTGTCAATAATTCTCTGAACTGTAGATCTTGGTCTCTTCCCAAGTTTTGATATTTCCAAGACCAATTTACAGGAATTACGAGCCCGGATTGTAATTCTTCTCTCTTTCTCTGTTATGTCGTTCATTTTGCGGCCCATCTTACCGACTGACTGTATCACTTGTTGTTTAGAACGACTGAAGCACAACAATTTATCACCGCAGCATTTGCTCGAAGTTAAAATGAACGGGAAACCACGACAAACCATATTTAGGGATGGCGATGATGGGGTTCGAACCCGCCATCTCCCAAAATGCAAGCTTTCAGCTAGGCGGGGCGTACTGCACAGCGAACTCGCTTAGCGCTACTCCGTTTTACTAACCTGATAACATTGAAACTTACATGATATTCCAAAAGAAATCCAATGGCATGCATCAGCCTTTGATTTATCTGGACAATTTTCATTGCTACCATCCTTAAAAATGTCATCAGTAGTTACGATGATTTCCCCCTTCCATTCAACAAAGGCAAGAAACGTTGGAGATAGCAAAACTTATTAATTCGTTTCAACGTTAAGTTTTGACAATGTTTCCAAATAAAGGCTTCTTATGTAACTTGTTAATTGAAATTTAAAATGATAATCTTTCCCAAACATAAAATATTAAGATTCCGAAACGTCCCAGTTGCTTGTTCATGGATTTCTTTACGTGCCCAGAGGAGGTTTAAGGAAGCATATTGCCATTATTAGATTTTTAAAGATATTTCTAGCGAAGTCAATGTATCTAAAAGTATACTTTTTTCTCTAATAATTTGGCAACCTTTGTATTGACAATTCAAGTTTATGGTAATAATAAAGGAGAGCAGTTTCATGGAGGTGTTGGGTAAACGCTGCCTGTCTAAAGATATCCGTTTTAACACGCACTGCCGTAACGTACATGTGTTTACTTGCGGGACACTCTGTTAGCAGATCTAAGCAGAGTGAAGAGATGTACAGAGGTAAAACATGAGTTACCGGATGCAGAGGTGAAGCAGTAGGCAGTTTTCACCTTGAGCGCCGTCCGACTCGTTGGCTGAATGGTCAGCGTACTGGCCTTCGGTTCAGAGGGTCCCGGGTTCGATTCCCGGCTGGGTCGGGGATTTTAACCTTAATTGGTTAATTCCAATGGCCCGGGGGCTGGGTGTTTGTGCTGTCTCCAACATTCCTGCAACTCACACACCACACATAACACTATCCTCCAGCACAATAACACGCAGTTACCTACACGTGGCAGATGCCGCCCACCCTCATCGGAGGGTCTGCATTACAAGGGCTGCACTCGGCTAGAAATAGCCACACGAAATTATAATTATATCTTGAGCGCCTTTATGTCTCTCGAGGGTAAGAATTCGCACGATCTCGAATTTAGGCGAAACTTGAATCTCCGGAACTCTGTAACACCCTTGGTGAGAATACACGTCCTTGGGGATGTGAGACAGGCTCCACTCTCGAGCACGGCAATTAAAGCGGTGGAAGTGTGCCTGATGGCCGAGCCAGGAACATTATTCTCAGATCTAACAAAAGGGAACTCGAATCGAGACTGACCTGGCAGCTACATGAATTGGAAAAGAAAGAAATAGCCAAGAGAGCCTTGTGCAGCTGTGCGGTCTAATTTACAGCCGTGTGAGATATTGTGGACCAAGACAATCATTGCTCATTCAGGAATGTTGGCTACCTCACAACTAGTGTTCTCTTCGATAAACAGAATTAATGAACACCTCTTTTGTCTTTCTTATAACCCAAGAGGTGGTCGAAAATGATTACCGTAGTTACATACAGGAGGATAGTATAGAAGCTTCACGTCTGCCATATTCCAGCTCACTCCTTCGTTGTCCACGTTGATGTTATTCCTTTTTCTATATTTCCTGTGGAATGCCTTCAAAACTCTTCATACCGGGCGAGTTGGCCGTGCGCGTAGAGGCGCGCGGCTGTGAGCTTGCATCCGGGAGATAGTAGGTTCGAATCCCACTATCGGCAGCCCTGAAGATGGTTTTCCGTGGTTTCCCATTTTCACACCAGGCAAATGCTGGGGCTGTACCTTAATTAAGGCCACGGCCGCTTCCCTTCCAACTCCTAGGCCTTTCCTATCCCATCGTCGCCATAAGATCTATCAGTGTCGGTGCGACGTAAAGCCGGTAGCAAAAAAAAAAAAAAAAAACTCTTCATTGGCACCTCTATTACATTATTTAGGAACTAGGGACTTCGTTGTTTAGTTAGTACGAGCATGTCCCTTTTCTCAGAAATAATTGAACCTATAGTTACGTTTGTTGTTAGTGTTTGTAGTATTTGTATCTATATGAGAGGTGAATTATATTTTGATGATAACTAAAATTAAGTATGATAAAATATTAAATGCAAGGATCATACAATACCACGCGCTCATTCTTTTATTTAAGGTACCGGGCGACTTGGCCGTGCGGTTAGAAGCGCGCAGCTGTGAGCTTGCATCCGGGAGATAGTAGGTTCGAGCCACACTGTCGGCAGCCCTGAAGATGGTTTTCCGTGGTTTCCCATTTTCACACCAGGCACATGCTGGGGCTGTACCTTAATTAAGGCCACGGCCGCTTCCTTCCAACTCCTAGGTCTTTCCTCTCCCATCGTCGCCGCAAGACCTATATGAGTCGGTGCGACGTTAAGCCAACTGCAAATATATATATAAGTGACTGTACATCCTATGGTGCAGGTTGCGTTAGTGGAGTTTTTGTACTACCGTATTTGTGATTAATTGGAACAAACGCTTGAAGTGGTGCCAAAAAATGTAACATTAGTTCAAATCAGACGTTATAGCCGAGTAGCATGGTCACCAGTTCCCTTATTCATGTCATGGACATCGTTCTTTAACTAGCCAAGTGTTCTAGTTGTGTATAACTTCCTCTTTCGCAAATATCCCTAAACTGATTTGCATCTTTGCGATTCTCTCTTTCCCCTTTCATTTCTGCATTTGTCTTCTCTCCATCATTCTTTCTTACCTTGTGTAATTTATTGCGGCTAAAATTTAAAGAAGAGGCCCGCAATATGAAATAGGGCGCAATTCCGATACTTTTACGGAATGAGTGAGGAACTTCAAGCCATTCACGATGACTACATTTAGTCCAAATCATCTTATGACAGTATTTCTGATAATCTAAAGACTACTCATAGAGTGTTGCTTCTCTCTTGGGATCAGGAATTCTGTAATGTTGAACACACTTGGATATGTGACTTCTACTGTTAGATAGGAAATAAATGAGCCAAATCTTCATAAATTTTGGTCAGTGTGAGAACTCCGACTGGTTTACTTCTGACATCAGGCTCTGCAGTTGGCACTAACCTAAAATTCATTTCTACTGCTTCCTTAACTGTGCGGTCCAACTTGAATTTCGCCGAATATGGTATGGCCAATGTTGAATGGTTTGTTCTAGGGTTACCTAGAGCTTCCTCCTTGTCCTGATGTTTTCTCCTACATTTGATCCCAGAGAGTTCTTGGAATGGACGTTATAGTTGGCTGTTCGAAAATTTTCTTAGCATTTTGACAGGTTTATGCTCGAGCGTTTCATATGGAGATATGCTGTTGAAAAATAATACATTGCAACCACTCTCAAAGTTGCCTTTTGACTGCCTTGAAGTTCAGTTGCGGCCAATAGAAACTCAATCCTTTTGTTTGATTTCAAAGGATGAGCGTTGAACGGTGTATGTTCGCCATGTAGTGCTATTCGCTTATATAAATAAAGAGGGAAAACATATCCGTATCTGAAAGGGAGAAATTATTTGTGAAGTGTGTCGGGAGACTGCTATCTGTGGGTCAACGATCTGAAAGTGGCTATCGAAATTCAAAACCAGGGGTTTCAGCTTATAACATGGAAATCCAAAAGACCCAACATTAATGATTCGAGAGGTTTTTAAGGGTCATTTTTATATAGGACTGGAATTAATCTGGTACTCAATTCTGTTGTAGGCTGAATGAATTCTGGGACCTTGTACCCCTGTGGAAGTGGAAGTTTCATTTCTAATTTCTCAACTTTTTGACAGGGAATCATTCCCATATGAGCCGAACACGACTTAACATCATCTGCTAATCATGAGTAAGGTGTCTGGAAATCGTCTAATAATTCTCCAAGGTACTGGTAATGGGAATGGGAATGGCTTTTAGTGCCGGGAGTGTACGAGGACCTGTTCGGCTCGCCAGGTTCAGGTCTTTTGATTTAACACCCGTGGACGACCTGCGCGTCGTGATGAGGATGAAATGATGGTGAAGACGACACATAAACCCAGCCCCGTGCCAACGAAATTGACCAATGACGGTTAAAATTCCCGAACCTGCCGGGAATCGAACCCGGACCCCTGTGACTAAAGGCCAGCACGCTAACCATTTAGCCATGGAGCCGGACCTCGTATCGGTGATTTACTGGTACGTAAAAGAACTCTTGCAGGACAAAATTCCCGCACCTCGGCGTCTCCCAAATCCACAAAAAGGTAGTTGGCTGGACATAATACAAATAACTTTATTATTATTATTATTATTATTATTATTATTATTATTATTATTATTATTATTATTATTATTATTATTATTTATAATTTCAATACGATACCATTTGCAGTTCCTGTTATATAATGAAAAGGAAATGAAAAAAGCACACTTCTGTTTTCGCCTAGTAAAGCAAATCTGGTGGGTGCACCACTGGTTTCTGATTGTGACTGTTGATGTAATAATGCCACAGCTTGTTGTTCACCTTCTGCAATACTTTAATAACTTGACAACGCTTACTACAGAATTTCATACAGACATGCACGGAGCTCAGACGCCGACTGACAGTCGCGCGAAGTCCCCTGCAGTGGACGACCCTAGTCGCCCATAGTCACATGAATTAAAGTCGCCTGTAGCCGCCTGATCACATAGTCGCGCCTAGTCGCTTCCAGTGAACGAGCAGCCTAAAAAGACGTCCTGTGAGCTGAAGTGTTGTATTCATAACTAGCTGATGTACCCGTGCTTCGCTACGGAATTCTAGTGTACACGTTGTGAGCAAGAGTGTATTAAATTGCATAGCTCTCAACGCTACCCTAGAAACGCGACGGGGAAATCACCAAACATATTTTCTCATATGAAGACTGATTTAGGGAATTTTCACTGTAATTGTAGACCTGCTTGCATACCATCAGTCACAATCAAGTTGGGGCGTTTTCATTATAATGGTACACACTCACTCTCCGCGTGCCTTTTTACATCCTCAGGAAGACTGTCAGTGGTTTTCCCAACTGAAATGAACATACATTACAATGACGTGAGTAGGAAGGGTGCGATCAAAAGCAATGATTTCATATGAAATACTCGATCAAATGAAACACCACACATTTTCTCACTTTTAACGAACAGTACTACGCTGCTGATCTAACAGTCCAAAGTTCCAGAGCTGGAATGACCAGGCCGCAGACAGCCGTGATCCGTGAAAGCTCTTAGTCATTTTTCGGAAGTGGGGGTCGAATAGTGGAGACTCGCAGGACAAAAGCTGTGCCCTTGTACTAATCTGTTTCCTAGGAGTACCCGATGTGTCGGAAAATATCAATTCTTTACACTGGCGGCTGAAAAATCTATATGCCTTGGAGTCAAATTTTTCCTCCAAGCCAGAGGAGAAACCCCCTCTTCACTGATAATTTTGGAAAAAAATGAATGTAGAATTTAATACAAGTGAAGAGGAAGAAGCTTTTCTTAAGAAATGGCTCTTTTCAGGGTTGAATTTTTGTGTCATTTAGTGAATTGTGGCGCTACAATTTGGAATAGGCCTAAATTGTTATTCTAGACCAGCCTACACTACTACTACTACTAAGTCAGCCTCTGCCTTAAGTATACACACCGCTCATTCAAAACAGCGTGTCAGAGTAGGGACTGAATAACTGGAATACTATGAAGAACCAGTGTGTTACGTACCAGCTGTATCAGAAAGTGTATGAACCAGAGGAATGGCATGCTAAAGAAGAAAGTTTTCTAACTCCCCGGCTATTTCCCGCCAATATTCAGTCAGGCTATTATACTCGGTACAGAGTAGTAATCCCATCTATCGGAGTTGAGAGGCAGCATCAGAGACAAATATCATCACAACAAACAATGATCAATGTAATGTTGTTGTTGATCAATGTTATGCGCTTTCGATACTGTAGGCCGTCACATTGGGTTTTCTTCTGAATCTGATATACTACTCATCATATTCCGTACGGTAAAACTGAATAAAACATAAATGATCGGAAACTGTATTCTCTGTAACTTTTGTTATGTAGTACTTTTCGATAGGACAAAAAACCATAGGTATTTAAAAATTAAATTTTAGGCGCCTTCCCCTAAACTACAATTTTATCCAGGGTGAATAAAATTGATTATAGCTTAGAGTGTATTTTATTATTCTCCGAGTCTTTATACCGATTGTCATTAAATTCTGTTAACCCATTTTCTCGTGACTCGGCGTCGATATGGACTTAGCAACAAATATACAAATTCGCGAATATCTGTGTTATCATAGCCGGTATGGTAAAATGTATAAGACATAAACAGTCGAAAATTTAATTCTATATAACTTTGGTTATGTAGTATTTATCGATACGACCACTAATAATATAAATATTTGGGAATTAAATTTAGGCCTCCTCCTAAACTACCATTTCTTTCAGCGTGAACAAAATGATTTATAGCCCATATTATAATGGCTCATTCTCCGTCTTTTTATACCAGTTTTCAATGAGATAGGACCACTAATGACGTAAATATTTAAGAATTAAATTTTAGGCCTTCCCCTAAACTACCATTTCACTCAACGTGAATAAAATTATTTATAGCCCAGATTTTAGCGACTTATTCTCCCACTTTGCATACAAATTTTTATTAAGATAGGACGACTAACAATATAAATATTTGAAAATTAAATTTTAGGCCTTCCCCTAAACTACCATTTATATCAGCGTGAATAAAATTATTTATGACTTAGGTTGTAGCGACATATTCCTCAACTTTGTATACCGATTTTCATTAAATTCTCTTTAGCCATTTTCTAGTGATGCGTGGACAGACAGACAGACAGACAGACAGACAGACAGACAGACAGACAGACAGACAGACAGACAGACAGACAGAGAGACAGACATTACGGAAAAGTAAAAAGTGCACTTCCTTGTTAGTGTGGACATGACCGATACATATATACCATTCTTTTCAAATTTTGAGCAATGTACAGACAAAACTCTTATATATATAGACGTGTCTTAGTAAGCCGAGTAGCAGTCGAACACTTGATAGTGGTATTACTCGTAAATTTTGCACGGTTCAGAAATATGCAATAAATTTGAACGATATTGAAAAGTGTGTTTTACGCCGAACAATATTTGACTTGAACGATAATGGAGAATTTCCAACAGCTCAGAAATTGGAGAGCCTAACGAAGGGGAAAATTAACCATTAGGGCTCTGTATCATTCATGTACATGTTATTGAAATCCCTCGGTTTCAAATACAAGCGAACCAATGCCGGTAGGAAATTCCGTTTATAAAGAAGCGACGTCGTTGCAGCCAGACTACGTTTTTTGCGTACAGTGCATTTTTTAATACCATTTGTTCGGGGCGTCGACCTATGAAGATCTTTTGCCCCTACTTGTACTATATGTGAGGAACCTGCGTGTATTATGTAAATGGCGAAAATGTAAAGTGTTGAATGTGATGAAAGATTTTTAAGGACGACACAAACACCCAGTCCCAGGACTGGGATATTAATCATTTACAATTAACAACGCCTGACCAGGCCGGGAATCGAACCCGGGGCCGCCGGGTCACAGGCGGACGCGTTGCCATCTACACCGGGGGGTCGGGCTGCGTACGGTGCATACTCTACGCACCTCTGGTGGTGACAGACTACACCCGTCCACCCTCTGAGTCCCAGACTAGCATTAATCTCAGGGGTGTCGGTTCATATTTTAAGTCATCAAAATCATAAATATAGAGGCATCAGTGAACACAGAGATGAACGGGGCATGCAAAAATATAAAGTGGGGGACGCTCAATCATAAACATGAATTTAAGGACTCCATGATAGGACTAGTAAGTGACATTTAAATTTTATCAAGGACATAATATCTAACTACAATAAAAAGATTATGAGAATGGTTTCCTTTGAAAATAAATACCAGAAGGAGCGCGCTGAATTTAGATACACTTTAGAAAAGCAATGATTTTACAACACATTAAATAATTAGGTTACTTGCTTCACCGCAAGTGGTGACAATGCACTTATAATGTCCATCCTGAAGAAGAAACACAAATTCGGAGTATGATTCACTAATTGATCACGTTGGGATCGAACCAGTGTCCGTACGATCTGATGGTCCATAAGGACGAGCCTTCTTTATGTCGAGAGCCCGAAGATAATCAAATTTATCGTCGGCTTCCCGATTAGATTGAATACCTACGACAATATCTACATTTCCCGATGTCGGCAATCGGGTTGAGTAAAGCTACGATGATTAAGGAAGGTGTATTTTACAGACGGACGAACTGAATTTGTGTTATTGTAGTATACAATATAGATTGTACATTTCCCCCCGCAGTTTTAGGGTTTGACCTTAAAATATATCTTATGTTATTTATGACCCATCTATAGATGGGGAGGAATATCTCTATTTATGGCATTCCAACTATACGTTACACTGATTTAGTTTTCAACGACGAATTCTTGAGTTGGTTTTAGATATTACCTTTGTGTGTGATATAATGTATGTATGTATTAGTTGAACTTCCGACATAGAAGTGTTCTCATTAATTATTTATAAACCTTTCACGCAGTCGTTCGGATTGTACTCCGTAAATATTTACATCGGCTGTATTTACCGACGACTCCGGCTCCATGGCTAAATGGTTAGCGTGCTGGTCTTTAGTCACAGGGGTCCGGGTTTCGATTCCCGGCACGGGGCTGGGTGTATGTGTCGTCTTCATCACCATTCTATCCTCATCACGACGCGCAGGTTGCCTACGGACGTCAAATCAAAAGACCTGCACCTGGCGAGACGAACATGTCCTCGGACACTCCCGGCACTAAATCCATACGCCATTGCATTTTTAAAATTTTCTTTCTGACAACTAATTCAGTGTACATAATTAAATATTGTGTACAGTTTGTGGTTATACAGTAATAGTTTGCTGTTTGAACAGAACAAGGAACAATTTCATTCCCAACCCGGTATGGAGTGCTATAAATGTTTGGCCTATTTTCTTGTTCTGATTTAGTTTACCTTGTCTTGGATGATGACATAGCTTATTAAATTAAAACTGTGTTGTCAGCACCGGTCCCATCCGGCACGATTACAGATTATGCGGCCGCTAGTGGCACGGGTCGCATGCGGCACGGTCGCATCCGGCACGATTGCAGATTATGCGGCCGCTAGTGGCACGGGTCGCATGCGGCACGGTCGCATTTAGCACGACACCGCCTCCACTGAGTTAATTTGTGTATTTATTTTACCATGTAAAGACGCCACTGGAAATCTTACTCAGAATGGCATGCGGTATAGATTACATCTTATCAAATAATAACAAAGTCTCGCATGGGATGAGTATTGCGTTCAAAAATAGCTTTTGTATGACGTCCTTCAGGATATATCACTCTATACCCGTCTCATATCGTAATAATAAGCATTTGTGAACTTCGTTGTAAGCATGGACAATCGTAGGATTAAGGCTTTATGACATACACGCATTTCAATTCGGAGTGAATTGTGTTTAAAGAGAACGTCGTGTGTATATTGCGAGCGTAGAACCGTGTCGAATCTCTCTGTCATCAGTCTGTTAAAGCGGCAACAGCGCTCAGGAGGAAGCACGCTGCTCTGGACGAGGCCTTGTTCATAGTTGTTCTGTTGTTTTAGTACAGAATTATATTTCACAGAGTTGCAAGTGAACAACAAATTCTTCTTCTTTTTACTTCTGTCCTTTCCTAATTATTCGGGGTCGGGACTATATGTGGATTAGTCCCAGCTTTACGGCCGGACACCTTTACTGATGCCAGCCCTGTGTATAGAGGAGTACAGTATTCACTATTTCGTAATAATAATAATAATAATAATAATAATAATAATAATAATAATAATAATAATAATAATAATAATAGTAATTTTACGTCCCACTAACTACATTTTGTCGGTTTCCGGAGACGCCGCCGAGGTTCCGGAATTTTGCTACACAGGAGTTCTTTCACGTGCCAGTAAATCTACCGACACGAGGCTGACGTATTTGAGCAATTTCAAATACCACCGGGCTGAGCTAGGATCGAGCCTGCCAAGTCGGGTTCAGAAGGCCAGCGCCTCAACTACCTAAGCCACTCAGTCTGGCACACTACTACATGTTTCTGTGGTTTTTGTTAGTGTGATGTGTTAAATGACCATATGTATTAGGACCAACACAAACGCCCAACCCCTGAACCAGAGAAATTAATGAGACGTAGATAAAATTCCCCTCCTGGCCGGGAATCGAACCCGGGACCTTCCGATCCGAAAGTCACTACGCTGATCATTCATTCGTAAAGCCGGTCTATTATTATTATTATTATTATTATTATTATTATTATTATTATTATTATTATTATTATTATTATTATTATTATCTGGAAACTGTATATCATTTTCGTTGACTGCCCACCTCTCGACCAGCATCCAAATTTGTTGGTAAAACCCTACCTGGGCTTAGGATGTGAAAATCTACAGGTATTTCTAATGATTTCAAGGTTATCGAACTGTCTTCCTCGAATAAATGATGTCACGGACCAAAATGAACCACATTCAGAAGCAGCAACATCTGGACTGTATGCTGATTTTGTAGCAATCTCGTTGCTGGATATTTTGTTGTATTAATCTTGAACATTGTGCTGGAGATATGTCTTGCTGTAGTATAACGCTTTCTGTTGAAAACAGCCAAGCACTTGTAAAGCTTCATAAACACAGTCCGCTTTCTCACAATACAACTCTTTGAAATTCTACTCTACGCAAAGTCTCATCTCTTGTCCAAAACCACTTTGACGAGCTGATTTTTATTCCTTCCTACGATGTACCTACCCATTTCTCTTCTCAGGATTACGCAAAATGGTCCCTTATACATCTCGTATCACAGTACTTTTCCATATCTGCTCTCCGAGGGTATCTTTGAGAAATTATTTTAAGTTACTAACTCATGGTTGAGCCTGAACTGTGGTCGGTTTATTTTGAACTCATTCACATTTGTGCACTAAGCCGAGTTGGTGGAGATGTTTAGCAACTGTGACTTTGGAAGCACCAAGGAAGCATTTTCTTCAAACACGATGCGCAGAAACACATTTTCTATAATTGAGGGCCACCTGAGCAAGTTTCGTCTTCAAGACTGGTATCTCCATCACTGAATCGTCTGAAATAATTTCTTAGTTCTAACCACCCCTTTACCTTGTACCGCACACGTTTCTTCAGATGACTTCGTACTCAGTTCTTTTTTCTATAATAATGTAAGAAACGCCAGAATGGAAATTTTTCGCCGCGTATTCTTCTTAAATACTCATAGTATCAACAACAAATACATTTTCCTGGAATAGCTAATTGTATAGGAAAATATTTTTCAGCTAACCAAGTAACAAGTCTAACATCCCTAGCTCTATTTTGAGGGCAACATCATATTAGTGTAAAAAGTAGTTACCCGCCCCGGCTTCGCACGGGAGCAGTTATGAATGTAAGGCGATAGGCTACTTTTAGCTGAGGTCTTATAATAATTCCTTGTATACGACATTAGTAGTTTTTCCTCCGGGAGTGAACACTAAAAGACTTCGGTTTGATGTAACACTCTTGAGGGACACATCAAACTGTCCAGGAGAAAGGGATTCTCCACAGAGATAATCTCCAGCCCCGATAAGTGTCTGACCCTGTGCTTTGTTTATTGTTATGCCGAAGCAAACTCTAACCGGGAATTGGACTCGTTTGAAATCAAAAGGCAAATCTGAAGGAATCTTAAGGTTTCTTGGTTATTAAGACGGTTTCTCCTGTGCCACAGTGAAATCTTAGCTTCAATCGAACATTCGTTCAAAGTTTTCACTACCAGTCGCATCCAGTTGGATAACTTAGACGGGTGTACATTAGATAACACTATAATAGGCACCCCCACTTTCAAAATTAGCTTGTATGGTGACAAGTCGAAAGGATGTAAAGAATGTAGAGGATTCTGTAGGGTAATGCACAGCTTCTGCACGATCGACTACTGTGCCAACTGGGTAATAGTCTATATCTGAATATGGGCAGTGAATTTGGATAAAAATTTCTCCCTTTGTCTTTGTGAAGTCATTCTTTCTCTGTCATGTGACGACCGAGAATTCCTTTGTTGATCACTTTCATTGTTACGTGATAAACGCACTTTCCTTGCATGCAATGCACTACGAAATATATTCACTCTCCGTCTTTGCATGATGGATTATCATAGATTTTATAGTCCGGCTTCATTGGCCTTTCGTCCAATGAAATGAAGTGGCGTATGGCTTTTAGTGCCGGGAGTGCCCGAGAACAAGTTCGGCTCGCCAGATGCAGGTCTTTCGATTGGCTCCCGTATGCGACCTACGTGTCGTGATGAGGATGAAATGATGAAAAACGACACATACACCCAGTCCCCGTGTCAGCGAAATTAACCAATTTTTGGTTAAAATTCCCAACTCTGCCGGGAATCGAACCCGGGACCCCTGTGGCCAGAACGCTAACCATTTAGCCATGGAACCGGTTTGGTCCAATGGATTGCGGGTTCGACGGGTTGAGCATTTTAACTTTACTTGGTTAATTCCTCTACCTTGGGGGCTGGGTGTATCTAGATGATTAGAATTCGTCTTAGATGAGCTCCATCCTCACAGATGCACACGTTGCCTATAGGATTCTAACTCGAAAGATTGCACCAGACCTCTCCGGAGGCCACACGCCTTGTTGTAGATTTTATACAGATAACGAAAAATCACTGGAAAAGAATAAATTATTGCATCGTAGCATGTGCAACGAAATTTTAACAGAATGAATGAAGAAAAACCATGGTGCACCAAATTACCACGGAAGCTCCAAACAAACTGTCGAACAAAATGTTCACATGCAGAACACAGAAAAGTCTACGTGAATCGAATTAACAGTGCAAACTCGCAACACATCCACTCTTCTCTAAAGTCTAAACTCGACTGTTTGCTGCTGGCAGTTGGAATCTGCATTCGTTACGTGAGGGAAATAAACACTTTATTTGGATAAGGATTAACTGATTAATTAAGGTGTTGTTTTTAGATTTGACGTTTTCACTGCAAACTGTAACATAAGAACAGTTATAGTGGGTTATGTATTAAGGACAGATAAATGCTGTCGCGGACTTTTTTGTAGAACTTGTTATGCTGAACAATTCTTGCCCTGATAGTTTACAGTAGATGTAGTTTAACGATTTAGCTAGCATTAACTAAAAAAAGACGCACGCACGATCGTTTTTTTCTTCGACTTGCTTTACTGAAATCGTTACATTTCCATATTTCAGAATGAGGATTCCCCGAAAAAATGAAAACGATATCTCCTAAAGTATAGAAGAAAATTACATACTGAAATGAAATTTTAATCTACATTAGTTATTTCAGATGAATAAACAATTTATTTTCATAAGGTTTAACTGATTAATTAAAAAGTTGTTTCTAAATTTGACGTTGATTTACTGTAAACTGCAACATAAGAACCCTTATAGTAGACTAAGTGTTAAAGAAATATGTGTGCTGTCGCGGGCTTTATTTTTGTAGAAATTTTTTACGCCGAACCATTTTTACCCTCATAGTATAGATATATATCTAATGGCTTAGCCAGCATAAGCTAAAAGGGCGCGCGGGCGATCGTTTTTCCATTGACTTGCTTCGCTGGAATTGTTTCCGGCTCCATGGCTAAATTGTTAGCGTCCTGACCTTTGGTCAAAGGGATCCTGGGTTCGATTCCCGGCAGGGTCGGGAATTTTAACTGCCTGTTAATTTCGCTGGTATGGGAACTGGGTGTTGTGTCGTCTTCATCATCATTTCATCCTGTTAAGAAGCGCAGGGCACCTACGGGAGCCAAATAAAAAGACCTGTATCTGGCGAGCCGAACATGTCTTCGGACACTCCCGGCGCTGAAAGTCATACGCCATTTCACTTTTTTTGCTGGAATTGTTACTGTTCGGTTTCGTTTTGCCATAGACTAATGCTTCTATACAGAAACATTTCTCGAGAAATGCTTTATAGGATGGTGAAAACCCCATCAAAATCCATCCAGATGTTCTTGAGATTAGCCGTCACCGACAGAAAGACAGACAGACAGACAGACAGACAGACAGACGAGAGGGAGGACTTCAATAATTTTTTACTGTGTAGAGATTCAGCCAGTGGTGTATATACACATATTGAACCCATAATTCTACGATGAGAATTTTTTATTTTCTCAATATTTATTTCTAATAAGCGTTACTTGTTTGACAGCAGCCATGTTTGCATCTCAAGAGCTTCTCTGTTTCGTGGGAGCGAGCGCCCCGCGTCAAGCAATCTGCGAACTAGTGAAACGCCGGGACGCTTCGATGGACTTCGAATATTCAACAATTTTTTAAATTCAAGGAATTCTTCGTAACGAGAGATTTTGGCAACACAGTAAATCCAGAAATAAAGAATCTAAATTATTCTTAAATCCTACGTGAAGACTGAACCCCCAGGGTAAATATAAATGCAGTTAAGCCTAGAGACGAATCCTTGTCCGACCCGCGGTCTACTGACACGTGCCAAGGTCGAGGGATGAAGAAAACCTGCGAAAAGCCCGGGCAGAAATAATTTATTTCGCCTGTTGCGAGTATGGGAAAATTATGAAATTAACACCGAAATAAATCGTAAGTCTGTCCGAAGGTATGAAACAAATTTCAGGAAAATCGGTCTATTGGATGCGAAATTAGCATATTACACAACCAAGCTTCATGGTGTGAGTGGCGTCATCCCATAGAGTATAAAAGAAATCTCCCTTCGTATATTTGACAGTCTCTGTCTGGTTACTGGGGCAGCGGAGCCCGCGTCACTCGTCAGCAGAATAGTGTGAAAATTTGGTCTCCAAATAACTTATTACATGTTCGTGGCTATGATTCAAATATACTGTTAGAAGCGGAAGATGATAGAAATTTTCTGAGCTGCCGCTAATGGAAACTATGAAGGTTTAGAAGTAATTGAATTTCTCTCGGTATTCAGTGTGTGTCTGTTAAAGAGGAGTTTGAAGTTAGCTACTGTGTCTGGTTTCTTATCTGTTGGAACACCTGGCCGTAGTAGGGCGAGAAAGGGCACAGTCTTGCGAACGCAGTGGACGTGATCATTTGAGAAGAATGCTCGTCGCCTAGTAAACATTTTGAAAGTGCGTTGTAGAGTGTTGTGTAATTTAAGTTACCTGTGTAAATATGAGAAGAAATCCCAGATAGCCATGGGAGGCTAAAATAAACGAGGTTTGTTGGCTGATGCAGCCAGAATCCAGGATGATGGCTACGATCGCAGGTCTGTGAATATTTTGTATCAATGTTGTAGTTAGATTATTGTTTGTCCCTACCATTTTTCATTGCGTGTATTGGGTTGATATTTTCTGATGATCAGGAAAAGGTAACATATTTCTGGTCAGCGTGTGGAAATCTTTAGTGTTGTAAAATTCACATCAAGAAACTATAAAATGCGACGTTTAAATATTGTGTTAATATTCTTTGAGATATTGTCCGAAGTGAGGAAAATTAGGAAGGTGATAATGATAACGTAGTCGTGGTGAATGTCTTAATTTCGAATATCGTTTGAATTCAGAAAAGTTTTGTCGAAATAATAATAATAATAATAATAATAATAATAATAATAATAATAATAATAATAATGTCTACCGCGGGATAAAATTTTCCTATGTTAAAAAGTGGATTTAACAAGTATGTTCTACAAGGTTTGCGGGTGTCTAGAAAATTCCAGTGAAATCAGATAAAGTTATGTTTTTTTCATGGGAAGTAAAAATTTTATGACATCGTGTATGTCGATGATATGGAAAATCACGATGTGTTGTTGTATTCTCGAGGTCCGAAAGTTGTACTAACGGTAAAATAAGAAAATGTATATTTTCATAAAAGTTGTTTGTCACGAGAGGATCTTGAAATATAAGAAATGGATTGAGAGCGAAGAATTTATATATGTGGAGATAAGAGTTGTAGAAATGTTGAAGGCAAAGGGAGCCTGGGTTTTACGTAATATCGCCATGAGAAGGCGATGAGAATGAATTTTTGAGACAGGCTATATTTGCCGAGGAAGAATTTTTAGACAGGCCGTATATTAAATGTGTAATTTTTGTTGCAGGCTGTAGTATATTCCGCTAACAATCCGAAAGCTGGGACCTGGAGAAGGTTGGTTCGAGAATTATTGTGTGAGGCACAGTAAATTTCAAGTAAGATCCCAAGTGAAAAAAGATTCTGGCGAAGATTGCAAATCTTGGTAGTAAAAATCAAGTGACTAGTTACGTAAAGTCAGTATAATGGAAGGTAGAATAATATGACCTCGAGGATAGAAGAGCATTTTGAATACACGGTTGGTGTTATTTGATTGTAATGACAAGTTTTCAATCAGTAAAGTTTATAAATTACAAGGCGGTAATTTATCATTAAATCGGAAACATTGTGGGAAGAGATATTAGACGTTTTTAAAGCAGTTTGTTTGGCTGTGTAAATTTATTGAATTTCGTTTCACTGGATAGTCATCGATATGAATATTTGGAAAAATGACGGTAGGCAATGTGAGGGCTTCACCCTAAAACTACAGTGTGGATTTGGCGGTGGTGATGCTTATTGTTTTTTGACGACATCCATTTAATGTTAGACGGGTGTTGGAAATCAACATTATTCTTTCCTAAACTTCATTGCGCATGCTGAGATCGTGTTTGAGTTGTGGATTGTTCGCCACGCGATATTTATTTTCAATTTCACGTTTAGTAACAAGATAGGGACTTACAGGCATTTTCCGACTTGCGTTCATTCTGTGGCAAGAGTTGTTTCGTTGTGTGCTATTAGTTTCGACCAGATTTACAGCCGAAATATTTAAGATTTTGTTTGAAATTACGATTTAGCCTGATATGCTAGAGGAAGCGTATACGACCCAGTTTCCGCTCGACAATAGGTTTAGGACGTCACATGTTTATATTAGGAGTATACTGATGATGAGACGTCCTAGTTCACGCTCAACGATAGAATTAGGAAGGTATGTGTACATAGAGGTTAGTGTTAGGGTGTACAGACGTTAAGTAGGCCAGACTATAGGTCTGGGATGTCAGCTGTACATACTCAGGTCTTAGATTAGGTGTTTTTGCGAAGTGACCTGATCGAAGGTAATGTCTGCAATGTGAAGAGGGTTAGCTCGGTAATAACGAGGCCAAGCTTGTGTGCAGCCCTCAATAGCTGGAAGGTGTTTACTTAAGATTATGGAAACACTATCGGCATATGAGGGTTGTCCAATATTGGATACTGAGCTAGCGGTGATTGAATATTTACTGCAGTTTGCCATGCGTATTTGAGTTTAATGAACTTCAGTATTTTATTTTATTTTACGGACTTAATTGTTTGTCATTTTGACGTCCGTTTCGCCTTGATAGTATGCGTGTTGACACTCGGCGTATGTGTGTGAGAATTGAGTTACGAATGCGGATTCGATTCGTCAGCCAGTAATATATTTTATTTTCAATCTTTGTCGTTCTTTCATTTTTATACGTAGTTGAGTTAGATCAATTCATAACTTTGTAGGTAGTGTGTTGGGACAAACAATAAGTAGATGGATCTGTGATGGTAGTCATTGTTAAGTAGGAAAGAATTCTGTAATTTTGTTTTATTTTACCATGTGGACTTGTCATTTTATTAAGCGTAACGTAACCATTTATAACCTGAAAATCGGTTTGATAATAATATTTATCAAGTGATTTACCACTTTTTAATTAACTTCAGTGTTTGGCATTTCTTCTAAATGCGTGATGAATAAGTGTTTCCTGCATTTCGCAGTTTTGTTTCTTCAGAACGACGTAACGTAAGATCCTCGCGGATCGTGTTGTTGTTGGTTCCTTCTGAACAGCTGTTTTGGGTGATGCACGTTTAGCATCGGGATTATTTTATAACTTAAGGGTGTCATGAAATGACAAATACATGGTGGAATTTTGTTTCAATTGTGAATGCTGCTGTCAACTCGTAGTGAACACCATGCTTTCCAATAATATTTCTCAACCTATCCAAAGCAACTGATAGTCAATTTGGTTCGACTAAGGGTCCATTCGGCGGGTGTTCCGTATCCGAAAGGGTATTCGACTCGTGGATAACTTTAATTAAGAGTAAATCAGGCGTTCTACTTGCTGAAGGTCAGATTTTCCACGGATCGTGTGGATTAATTCTCAGTTATCGTTTGGATTAATAGGTGCCCAATTTTTCAGGTTTTCCTTTCACCTTTTCTTTTCAGTTTCGCCGTCCACTAATTTATGAGATTCCTATTTTCTCCGAAGAAAATTCTTCGATATTATAATAAATGAATTAACGCTATGCATTGTGACTGCGTTTGAAACATTTAATAATTAATAATTAATTTTTTATATAAATAAATGTTTTTGTGTCATTAAGAATTTAATAAAAGTTAGTAAGCACATATTTGCTCCTCATTTCAAGTAGTTAGGCTCTCTTCTGAACCCCATCGTTTGGTTAAGATCGTGACCGAAACATTCCCGCAACGACCCCAAGATTTAAGAGTTCAATATTGCTCTGCTGTAGCAGCTGTGGCCGACCAACGATGGAATGGTAAGTAAAGGGTACAATATATTAACACATTGCATATTGCATTGTGGAAATAACCAATAATAGAAAATATGGAGTATTATACATCAGATATCAAATTTTTATGGGAGGTATATTACACACGCCTCTATCTAACCGTCATTTTGAAAATCACTGAAATGATATTGATAATACAAGAACATTTACATTAGTATTTCAAAATGAGTATAAGGGTACGTTAATGCTGCAGCTTCACTGCTGACACATCGCCAAACCTCGCTGTTCGATATTAGGTGATGTTGAAACAAATCGATGGATCTCAATCGGTTCTTTCACCCTGGAGCTCAGCTTATCGCTGCGCTGCTCGCTGCTAACCTCGCCACATCGATGGTCTCAAATATGTTAGTTTTTCCAGCATGGCTCGCCGGCTCTCCTATAACTTGTACTGTGATTGGTTCTTTCAAGGTCACCCGCTCTCCCACTCTTCCTCTCTTCGCACTCTATACAGATGTACCATGATCAGTGATCACTTGCTATCCGAACCTGCCTTCGAACGAAATGCGATTTGGAACCAACGGCATGCGAATCATCATAAGAGGTTCAAATGGGATAAATGGAATGACGAGATGACGAGCGGACAACAGACCTCGTTCTCCGTTTTACGAGGGATAATGGCCTGTTTTATAGTGTTTAAAAGTGTAAATTTCTACTTTTCTTTTATTGTTAACTAAAGGATGTACCCGTACTTCGCTACGGAATTCTACACTTTATACAGAATTCTAGGTTAGGGAGTGTGCACGTTGTAAGCAAGATTGTATTAAATTAAATTGCATAGCTTTTCACGTTACCCTACAAACGCGACGGGGAAGTCACCAAACGTCTTTTCTCATATGAAGACTGGGTTAGGGAATTTTCATTGTAATTGTAGGCCCGCTTACCTACCCTCACTCACAATCAGGTTGAGGAATTTTCATTATAATGGCAAACACTCGCTCTCCACCTGCCTTTTTTGCATCCTCAGAAAGACTTGCCTTAGTGGTTTTCTCAACTGATTGAACGTAGGTCATTACAACGACGTCAATAGGAATAGCGCGATTAGAAGCAATGCTTTCATATGCAATACTCGATCTAATGAAAAAACACACATTGTCTTACTTTCAACGAACAGTACTATGCTGCCGTTCTAACAGTCCGAAGTTCCAGAGCTGGAATGACCAAGCCACAGACAGCCGTGATCCGTGAGTACTCTTCTATTTTCGGCGGTGTGAGGGGGGTTGAATAGTGGAGAGTCCCAGGGCAAAAACTCTGCCCTTTTACTAATATATTTCGAAGTAGTAACCGATGACTCGGAACATGTC